>NW_009661369.1:1607214-1615339 GCF_000708025.1 Charadrius vociferus
GGATCTAAATAAGGCAACGCCGAGCATACAGACCACACTCTGATAGAGAATATGATTACCATGGGAAGCCTTCCAAATTCAAAACAGCCAGGAATTTTAACCCTGGAGCCAAGGCAGTTCTAATAAGGGGGGGAGGGGGGGGCTCGGAATTGCCTTCTGAATTTAATTTGCAAAGTAACATGAATAGGAAAAGAAGTAGCTTATACATACCTCGCTTGTCTTCTAATGAGAAGTATGATAAAATATCAGGAAGATGCAAAACACAGATTACCAAAGTCCAAGACCCATGATTTAGCCAGAAAACCAAATGATAGACATACATGTGCATAGTAATGAATAAATGTAAAGCCTGGACATATGTGTAACATTTTAGTTTGGAAATTAGGCTATCTGGGTTCAGATACAATTATGTTCATATGTGTCACATTTTAAAGCAGGGAGGGCTTGTTCCACAAAAATGTGTGTATTTTTCCCAACTCCACTATTTGGTCTGAGACAATGTATTGTCTGTCTGTACAAGTTCAACTCCCTTCATTCTTCCAGTTGTGAAATATCATTCTCGTGACTTATATTGATTATATTATTATACTGGTTATATTGCTTGTCTGTTAGGACTCAGGACTTGATGTGAGAAATAGAGCTGGATGGGAAAGTGTTTCCCCATCCTCCATGCATACAGTTCCAGAGTCTCTTACATCCCAGATATACCTCTCATCCTACATCTTTTGGATATTTAAAATGGATAGTGTCTCCTATTAGTATTTATGTCTCTGCTTTTGAATCCCGTACAAAACCTGAAAAACTTTGTCTGCCAAATCTGGGACAAACATATAAGTGCTTATAAAAAGCCAGGTGCTCACAACACAATTTTTTTCACTGGAAATATTTTCTGATATTAAAATCTTTGGGAAGATTTAGGTACAGTTGTGAGTTCTTTTGGCATTTGCTACTGTTACTTCATGTTAATGGGGAAATCATAATTATCCCTTTCTTCAAACTACTCTCAGTTCTGTAGCATAACATGCTAAAAGGAAGATTCATATTACTGCTATTACTACTCACAAATTCATGTTATTTCTATGATTATGTGAGTGTAATGGTACAAATACATTGAAATTTGGAAAGCAAATATGTTTTATTCAAATATTGCTAGTTTTATATATATATACAAACACACACACGCTCAATAGAACAAATGAATGCTGCAAGGAATTCTGAACTCATAAAATGCATTCAAAAATTCCTGTGCAACAGGTTTATCACATGATTTCACATGATTTTCACATTTTCACAGCCCAGGAAATGTACTGTAAACAAATGAATTAATATAATTTGTGAAACAAGCAAAAAACCTTCATCATATTCTACCACGGAGTCTTTCCTGAATCTTAATATATTAATCAAGGATGCAGAATACACTTGTAGAACCAACATTTATTTATTTATTTTCAACATATATTTATCTTGATAATTAATAACAAATCAGATACCATAAAACTTACTAATACCACAATAAAACAATTTGTTCAGATACTTTTCCACCTAAAACACATACACTGAACCTGCTTCTCACTCCGATTTGAGATAAAGTAATAAGCAGCAAAACCACATGAAAAAGACAGGCAGCACTGTGTAGGGAGAGTAATTTATTAAAAGCCATATGTCTTGACTCACAATCAGTGTTCACTAATTTGTTAATAGTGTTAGGTTCCCTGCAGAGCAACTCCTTTAGGACCGCTTTTCTTTGTAAGAAGAACTGCTGAGGTAAATCTGAAACAGAACCTTTTTTCTGTAGCATAACAATATTTACTGTCCATTTATCAATGTTTTTTACTCTTTTTGTCCTTTTTTTGGTCTCTAATGAAACTTTTTTTTTTTTTGCTTGTAAAAAGTGATTTTTTAAAATCTTTACGAAAACAAAAAATATCAAGCCTTGGGGCTATGAGATTTCTTTTCCACCTAAAAACAGTTGCAAAGCTTGGTGAATGCTAATGCTTTGTGTAATCTCATTCTAACTTTTTATTTGCAAAAAAGCCTTCCCAGTGAGAAACTACTCTGGGCCATCTTACTGAGTCAGTTGAAGAGAAAGAAAAATAACAAATGATGAGAGATGCTGTGTTTTAGGGATATGCTAATTTCAAAGCCTAATAAGAACATATAAGATGAATACATTATTATTTCTCATTTAATCAGTTTTGCAGACATATTAACTTATTCTGAGTGGAGCTTAAGCACCATGTCTCCAAAATCAGTTTAACCTCTGTCCAAAGATGATTGCAAAGTGATTTCCTCCCTCAGGTTAACAGTTCATATGGCAGGGTTTCTTTATACCTTTCTATTTAGTTTAATCAATCTAGGGTCACAGCTTCTGACCTTTACTTTGAGTTCTGAGCTCAGATGAAGCCCAAACATTGAGACTGATCTCTCTTGCAGCTGCCATGCATCACCTAGTACTACATGCAGAAAACAAAGCAAGAGGAGAGACAGTCTAGAAGTTTATATGTACTGTGTTTCGCCCTTCATGCTTTACCAGTGACAGATAAAGTACTTAAGCATTGTCTTCTTTTTCCCCATCTGTTGCTCGGACATGAATGGCTATGGCAAAAGGTAATAGCAATAGGAGGCAGCAAGGAGGGTGGAGGGGGCTGGGGTGGACAAGGATGACACAACTCTTTTTTTCGAAAGTCTGTGGAAAAAGTCAGTAAAGCGACCAAATATTCTTGCTTCATAGTTCCACATTCAAGCAAAATTGAAATAAAAATCTTAACTTGAAAGAGAAGCTGTCAAAACACATGTTAGCATCCACACTAAAACAAAAAGAATCAAACTGGGCTGAGCAACTCTCTGTTTATGCCTACACAAACACTTAAGTGTTACAGAAAGAAGCACACACTCTGAAATAATGTTGTTTACGCCCCAACTCTTCCTGAACCCAGGCTCAGTGGGAAGCTAATATGAGGCTGGATTTGAAAGGCAGTTGAAACTGAGAAATGCTTTTCTTTGGTAGGCAGCTTTAATTATTTGCCAGTTGCTCAGTCAGCAGAAATCAGCTACCCAGAAAAAGGTATTTGGTACCAGTAAGACTACAGTCCTCAATGACTGGCAGCACATTTCTGCATCTGTGTACTCATTGTTTCAAATGGCTGCGCTGTTTCCTAAAGGAATTTTTTTCCAGAGGGAAATTTTCATCTGTCACATGCATTTTTCATTCATTGTTGATTTCTGCTTCTGCGGGCTACATGCAAACTGTGGCAAAGATAGCCATTATAAATGTGAAATATCATGCAGGACAATTAAAAGATTTTAGAAATATTTGTGGTATAAAATTATATTTTTCAGAACCGCACCTAATTTTCACTAAACATTACTATTCCCCGTACAGTTAATTTGCTAACTCACAGACTAAGGGTGATACACAAGGAAGCACCTTATATACTCTCAGCTTTTGGGGCATCACCATTAAAGTGCCTAAAAGTGTCTGTCTGTAGGTGAAAGATCCTAAGAAGCAGCAAAAGGCATTTCAGCCTATTAAGAAGTCACTGGCAATGCATGCTTCCCATGAGAAGCCTTCAGAGAGTGGAGCCATTTGCAGCTCGCCCCGGGAAACAAACAGGCGCGTGGCTCTACAACTACCTGAAAGGAGGTTGGAGAGAGGTGGGGGTTGGTCTCTTTTCCCAAGTAACAAGTGGTAGGACAAGAGGAAATGGCCTCAAGTTATGTCAGGGGAGGTTTAGATTGGATATTAGGAAAAATTTCTTCACCCAAAGGATTATCAGGCATTGGAAAAGGCTGCTCAGGGAAGTGGTGGAATCACCATCCCTGGAGGTATTTAAAAGATAGGTAGACGTGGTGCTGAGGGACATGGTTTAGTGGTGGACTTGGCAGTGTTAGGTTGATGGTTGGACTCAATGATCTTAAAGGTCCCTTCCAACCTAGACAATTCTAGGATTCTATGGTGCATGGGAACTCAGAGCTCCCCCATAGCTTTCCCAAGATAGTGGAACAGAAAGCTAACTGAGCAAGGGTTACTCTTTGAAAAGATACTGTGGATGCTTCTCCTGTTAACCCTTTTAGCCTGTAACACAGAAGCCCCAGACCTCCTCCATTTCTCCTCTCCAATGGTAGAATCCCCTCCAGCTTCTGGGGCAGTTGTACACGCAGCTCTCCTGCTCAGATCCCTGAGACAACTTTTAGGTTGCTGAGGTCAGTCCTTTGGTAAGGATTAAGTGTTATCAACGTTATCAGCTGTTATTATGTATTTCATATTTATGAAGATGTTTAAGAAAGTGATGATGCAACTGAAAGATATATGTGTAGTATAAATTTAATATGTCTTTCAAAATATTAATGGAATTTCAACCATTTAATTTAATTATCTTTCCATTTAATTTAATTATCGTTCGCATATTACTTGGAAAATTGTCTACAGCTCTAGCAACTATGAAACAAATGCATTTTATAAATCCATGAATAGAAATGGTAAATATGAGAGACCAACTACTGACTCTACAGAAGTCTTAATATGAATAAATGTTATTGATATGAGTGAAGCAACTCTGCATTCCTATTGAGAGACTTGAGATCAGGATTCAACTATGTGGTAATCAATTACTGATGGCTCTTGGTTGGTGCATGCATTTTCAAAGGACATACCTTTTTAACTTTATCTTGTTCACAAAATACTATGGGATTTTATAGCAATAATTTGAAATGTTTAATCTTATTGTAGTGGCACTACAGTGGATGATTATTATGGGGTTTACAATAAAGAATCTCTACAGGGAGGAATTTTGTAAGAATGGACATATGTAAGCAAATCTTAGGGTTAGCTTTTGTCACCTTTTCTCACAAGAGTTGTTCAAATAGCAGTAGGCAGGAGAAATGCGATCTGGATTGTGAGGGATTGTTTAGACATGCACAGGCCAAGAACTCTCCCAAGACAACTGCTGGTGTCAAGAGCATCTGTAACCTTCCGTAAAAACAGTTATGAAGGGAGGATTCATATGACATAATCTTTCTCCAATTCTCTACATGAAAACCTTTATCGATGCCAGGACACTGGCTATCATTAGGTCAGGTTGTAAACCCCTTGGTGCTCCCCATGAAATCTGTACACCATTACTGATTAATGCAGTTCTTTCAGCAGAAAATGAATCTTACATTGTTTCCTTGCTGTCTTGTTATTCATTCAGCCGAGGTCTTGGATAGACAAGCACCAAATGCTGCTGTTGAGGAAAAACCAAATATTTCAGAATAATTGACTTCACCCAGTGAAGGCCATTTAGATTTGATGGGACTATAAGAGAAACAGAACTCTTTCAGGCTTCCTCCCCCTTCTTGCCAAACTAAAGTGATTTGTAACTTACCAAAATTCAAAGGTATTTGCTGTACTGTGTAGGCCAATGCATACGTCCTTTTGTTCAGTGTTTCTAGTTTTAAGTATTAAAAGTGCATAAACAGATGATCTGCTGTTGATCCTAGCCCCTGGACTTCCCTTTGAGCACAAACAGCACAGCTGCAGAAGCTTTATATTTCCTTCAGAAAAAAAAAATCAAAACAAACAAAAAAAAAAACCAAACCACAAAGGTTCAAGATTCCTTTCTTTTGGAACTTTTGGAGCAAAAATCTGGTTTCACATGAAGTAATGACGGTTTGTCCCATATGACTGAGCCCACAATCAGAGAGACTAAACAAAACTGTTTTCCTTCAGTACCAAATATGAAATTTGTATTTGGTCTCAATGCAGTTTCAGCCTACCTGATGCTCCCGTTATGTTTAGTGCCTGTTAAGGACTAATAAGGAAGTAGATACAAAGAGATAGTAGATAGAGAAAGCAGATACAAGAGATAGTAGGTACAAATCTCTTTTGATGTTGGAGATACAAAGAACCTATTTTCCTTTTCTTCTTAATCAGGTCTTTCTCCTCTTCTTAAGGAAGAATCTTTGCATTGTTTCTCAGCTATTTGTGGAGATAGCAGGAAGGTAAACACAGGCTACAACACAGAGTTAGTTAGAATTCAGTTTTTTTATGTTATTTTCCATTAGGGAAGAAATTAATGACTGATTCAGATATTTCTCTTGCATTCCTCTATTGCATCCTGGATATAAACATCATATATAAAATCTCAATTCCTGAACACTATAGAGCCCTAGGAACAGCAGTGCTTCATTTGCCTGTAGTGCCATCCCTTTTAACAGCATATGTACTTTTCGCAGTAAATATACCACCTAGATGTGCTTTCTTTAGTTTTTGTTTAGATGCACAGAAACACTCCTCCCTGTGTTTCTGATGCTTCCTTGTGCACTTTTTTAGCGATTTCGTTACTCTGCACACAAACAATCCTGTCATCTGACACTCAGTTCCCCAACTGTGCATTCAGATGACTGATAACTCACACTATATATCTCAATCCTAACCAATTTTTCAGAAAAAATGTGCTTTGGGCAGTGAGTCCTACTGTTCCAGCTGTATATTCCACACAGGAGCTTAACAGCTTTTGCAGTTATCTTGAAAGATGGGCAGTTATCATAACCTCCAGATTTTTTCTAAAGTTTCACCTAATCTGCTGTACAGGAAATATGGCTTTTGAAAAGGAACTTATGAAAGAGAATTTTTTTAGAAAAAAGAAAGATTTTTGATTACTTTTCCTCCATGTGATATTACTGTGAAAATAGTTTTCACAGGGTTACATCTCCAGTTGAAGAGTCCCCATCTGAACACTTCCTAACTGCAGTGATTTTCTGGACAGGATCAGACCCATCTTTCATCAATCTCTACTGAGATATAACCAAGTACCCAACAACATTAGGCAGAAGGCACCTGTAGAAAGGCAGATGGGGAAAAATCCAAAATCATCAAGTAACACTGAATTTTTTTTCATGCAAATTACCAAATAATAGTCAACTGATTACGTGGAGGAACCTCTTACTGGTTTGTGATAACTGTGTACAAATTAAGCATGGAAATGAATGTGTTATTTAAAACATATAATTGCATTTTCTTTTTCCTGGAAATCTGTGCTCAAAAGCACACAGCTTTCTGTAACTAATGCAATGGTTAGTTTTGTTTTGGTAGCTGAAAAAAACTGTTAATTCTGGGAAGCTTATTTCTGTTGTACACTGTGAGAAAAAATGTGAACAGTATCACCAGATATTAGTTTACAGTTGTTATTTTATTGAGAGCTGGACTCAGAATGACATGGTCAGTTGATGGAAAGATGACTAATTGCATACATTCAGTATGGCAATAAGACTAATGTAGAGGTTTCAGCTGATATCCTCCCTGCCATAATACTCTGAATTTAAAAAGAATTTTTATGTCTTAGACCAGGGAAAAATATACTTAAAGAAAAAAAAAACAAACCCTAATTAGGAAAAATTAATTCATAAATTACTAAATGCCAGTAAATTATGAATAGTTGGATAAATGCAGTTTGAATGGTTATCCCAAAATCAAAATTTTTGTCCTGCCTTGGTTGTGTGAACACAGGACAGGTTGTGTTCTCAGCTTTGGAACAATATTAAAGAATGTGTTTCTTTTTTTTTTTTTTTTTTTTCACAACTAAGCCTTCCTTTCTCTGTACTAAGCAAAATATAAAAAGCATCATTTAGCATAGCCTGCTGCTGCAAGACAACACCCTCCCACACAAGCAATTTCAGTTAAAAGAAGGGGAAAAGTTTCTGTCTTTTACTATATGACTTTACAGAGTCCCCTTGACAGAATACTCCATACTATCATTATCTCCAAGAAGTTAAATGCTTGGAAATTGCTTGGACTGCTCCACAGATCTTTAAGATGAAAACGATGTTGGCCATAGATTTGGAATATGTGGAGAACACACTGCAGGCCCTGCAGGAAACACCATGGATGATAGGAGGAAGGCAGGAGACCAGCAGGGCTGAGAAGAACCTCCTGTTCAAATTGAAACACAAAAGGGACATTCATAGGCAGTAGAAGCAGGGACATGCTTCCAGGGAAGAGTATAGGGATGCTTCTCAGGAGTGTAGGGATGGGATCAGGAAAGCTAAGCCACAGCTGAACCTAAATTTCATAAAGGATGTGAAAAATAATAAAAAGGGCTTCTACAGGTACATTACTCGAAAAAGAAGACAAAAGAATTTGAAA
>NW_009661369.1:1615512-1703597 GCF_000708025.1 Charadrius vociferus
CAGTCCTGAGGAAACTGGCAGATGCAGTTGCTAAGGCACTCTCCATCATATTTGAAGACCAATGGCAGTCAAGTAAAGTCCCCCGTGACTGGGAAAAGGGGAATATCACACTCGTTTTTAAAAAGGGTAAAAAGAAGGACCCTGGGAACTACCTAATAGTTAGCCTCGTCTCTGTGCCCAATAAGATCATTAAACAGATCCACCTGGAAGCTATATCAAGGCATATGGATGACAGGGATATGATTAGAGACAGCCAACATGGCTTCACAAATGGCCTGACTAATCTGGAGGCCTTCTATGACGGAGTCACTGTCAGTGGATAAGAAAAGAGAAACTGATACCTTCTACCTTGACTTCTGTAAGGCCTTTGGCATGGTCCCATACAACATCCTTGTTGCTAAATTGAAGAGATACGGATTTGATGGATGAACTATTTGATAGATAAGGAATTGACTGGAACTGGCTGGATGGCCACATCCAAAGAGTTGCAGTCAATGGCTCGATATCTAAATGGAGACCAGTAACAAGTGGTGTCCATCAGGGGTCCTTACTGGCACTCATACTGTTCAATATCTTTATTAATGACATAGACAGTGAGATTGAGTGCACACTCAGCAAGTTTGCAGATGACACCATGCTGAGTGCTGCAGTTGATATGCTTGAGGGAAGGGATGCCATCCAGAGGGACCTGGACAGGCGTGAGGAGGGTGCCTGTGCAAAGCACATGAAGCTCAATGAGGCCAAGTGCAGGGTCCTGCACCTGGGTCAGGGCAACCTCCAGTATCAATGCAGGCTGGGGATGCAAGGATTGACAGCAGCCCTGCAGAGAAGGGTTTGGGGGTACTGGTGGATGAAAAGCTGGACATGAGCCGACAATGTGCGCTTGCAGCCCAAAAAGTCAACTGCATCCTGGGCTGCATCAAAAGAAGGGTGGCCAGCAAGTCGAGGGAGGTGACTCTGCCCCTCTACTCTGCTCTAGTGAGACCCCACCTGGAGTATTGTGCCCAGCTCTGGAGCCCTCAGCACAGGAAAGACATGGACCCATTGGAATGTGTCCAGAGGAGGGTCACAAAAATGATCAGAGGGATGGAACACCTCTCCTTTTAGGATGGCTGAGAGAATTGGGGTTGTTCAGCCTTGAGAAGAAAAGGTTCTGGGGAGACCTTATTGCCACCTTTTAGTACTTAAGGAAAGCTTATAAGAAAGAGCTTTTTAGCAGGGCATGTTGCAACAGGACAAGGGGTAATGGTTTGAAACTAAAATAGGGTAGCTTTAAACTAGATATAAGGAAGAAATTTTTTACAACGAGGGTGGTGAAACACTGGAACAGGTTGCCCAGAGAGGCGGTAGATGCACCATCCCTGGAAACATTCAAGGTCAGATTGGACAGGGCTCTGAGCAATGTGATCCAGTTGAAGATGTTCCTGTTCATTACAGGGGGGTTGGACTAGATGACCTTTAAAGGTCCCTTGTTTCCCAAACGATTCTATGATTCTATGATTCTATGAATAGAAGAGCTCCAAGTTTTTTAGAGAGAAGAAATTACTTGTATTGTGTGTAATGAAAGGGCTGTGCTTGAAAGCTCAAGAGGTGGTCGAAAACAATACATTATTTCTCGTTACAGACTGTGTGACTTAATGATAATTATTCAATAATATAGATAAATCAAGCTTCAGCGAGATGAAAAGTTTGGTTCATGACTGTAAAGATGAAATACTGCAAAATTAGTAAATAGAAACCATTGGTGTAGATTCTTCATTCTGTCCTTTTATTATGAATTTCCTAATAACCAAAGTAGTATATGGTTTTCACAAAGATGACACCCTTTACTTACATTAAATAATGTTGGTGCTTAATAAAAAATCTTATATTATACTATGAATACAATATAATTCAATGTAAAAAGTAATGAAAAAAAAAAATCTTGTCTTATTTTCCTTCTGTCTTGCAACACAGCATTTTAGATATTCCAAGAAAATTCTCTGTTCCCTTTTCCCTATGAAAATATTTTCTCCCATTTCTGTGGAATACCAGACTTTGCTGACAAAGCTAGTAGGATTCTTTTCTTTTATCAAACTGTACAATCCTGATCCAAACCTCAATTCATATTCTGATAGGCATGTGGGAAAGTTGTAACTTATATATAGCCTTTCCAATAATCACCCTCCTCAATTTTCCTTAATGCTTCTAACTATGAGCTTTCCAATTGACATTATAGCTATTCTTTTCTTTGCTCATAAATAAAATAAAATATACTTTTTCAGTACCCAGTAGATTGGAAATGATGCCAGGACCACAGCACTGCAAGAAACCGTGGCAGTTGTTATAACAGAAGTGTAGTGGATCTGCAATTTGATCCATCTCAGGTCTACTTCACCACTAGACAAGGCTAAAGAATTCTGCCAATGAAGATTTGTTCTCTTGTTTAGTCAGTCATAATTCCTTAGTACGTTCAGTAGAACATAATCAAAAGCTCGAACATTGCAAGAGACATAGAAAATGCAATAGCCAATTAAAGTAATAGTATATTAAGTCTAGAATCATGATCTCCAAAATATAATAGCAGGAAAAACGAATAACAGTTCTGGTACAAATCTTTGGATGACTTTTTGTTGCTGCTAAATGCACTATATCTTCAGTATTCATTCACACTTTTGACTATGTAACCATTCCATGCATTATCTAAGAAAAAATGACATACCTCTTGCTTGAAACAGTAGGTTGCTTGTCATGTACATTTGGTCACATTCAGTGACTCAAAGGACTGCTGCAGAACCACCAAAGTACAGGCTTTATACTGACAACATATTTTTAAAGTATTTAACTTTTTTTTTTCATTGATTGAATTGGTATTTTAGTGCTGTAATACCAGTTCCACTGAGAAATAGAGGTGAGACTCAGCATAGCAATAAATCTGATAACACCACTTTATTACTACATCTATAGTCGAAATACACTTTGAATTTTAAAATTTGCTTAAAAGTTCCCTCATTTTTAAAATGTGAAAGGTTTTACAAAGTATTGCTCTCTTAACCTCTAGCAATTCTTTGACTTCAGTGACTCAGAACAACAGGACATTTAGATCAATGACTGTAGATGAATCCTAGAATAAAGGAATATAACCTGCCATTATTGAAGACAATGCTGATATTGTCAGCGATTTTAAGAGAGTCAAGATCTCACCCCACATCAGGGACAGATGGACATCAGCAACATGAACATATATAGTCCAGAGCACATACTCCAATACTTTGAAGTACAGATTGCCTCAGATGTCATCCTATTTGTTCCAAAAGGACATCACAGAAAATGAAATACTGATCATAGTCAAAGAATATTAGCCTACATATATTCATGACAAATTTAATGATAGACTACGTATCTTGGTGTTAAAGTCATACTCGGGATATTTAAGCATTGATTCTTGATGCATTTTGTAAGATAAAATAATAATACCTTTGTAACAAGGTGGCAAGCAGAAAATTGTCATGTTCCACTTTTTAATTATGTGTAGCAGAAAATCCTGTCTAACAAAGTTCAAACTCTTGTTGATTTTTTTTCACATTTCCTGTTTCTCTCAAGTTACAGCAACACTTGTTCAAATTACTTCCTTCACCTGTGATCTATTATTTATTTATAGCCTTTAATTCTTTTTGTGAAGAAATGGTAGCTGTGAATGAGGCTGTAGAAAGCAAAAATAGGGTTACTAGAGCTGGACAAAATTTCAGATTCAAATAAAATATGTTCTCTGGTTGACCAAAACCATTGCCAAATAGTTGCTGAATAGGGGGGAAAAAAAAGGAAGAAGAAAGTAGCCAAATAAAGCTAATATAGAAAGTTGAAAATGTTAAATATTTAACTTCAGCATTTTCCCAAAGAAGTTATTTCCATTTTCTCTGTTTTTAAATGGTTCTTTCTTTCAACATTTACTGAATTTTCATTATAAGTCCATAAAAAACCTAATATGAAGCAACATTTTTCATTTTGAAATGCATTGAAGTGATCTTTTCTGAATTTTGCATTTCACCAGTGATACTGCGAACGCTCTCAGTTCAGAGTGACCCAAGGCCTATTTATTTCTTTTTATTATTCTGGTCGGTGAATCAAAAGACAGCTTTGCACAACTCTGACAGTCTATTTTTTCAAAGTATTTATTTGTTTGCACTTAGCAAAGAAATCTATTTGTCCTTGCACCAAATGAAAAAAAAAAAAAAAATTATACTTTCTGGATAAGAACTTCTGCTTACAAGAAAACAAGATAATAGCTCATGTGGTTTTGCATTGTATTCTGCCTAATACATTTATGGTGGCTTTGATGTGAGGAACTAACTCATCGGAGCTGGCACATGCTATAGGAGTGAGAGCTAACATCCCAGTTTTAAAAAGAAACTGTAAATGAAAAGATGTTAATGCCTCTTTAGTGTGATTATGATAGCATTGTCATGATTTGAGAGACATCACGCTCCTTGGAGTTACGTCTGTTATAGTGGCTTCTAATGGATGCAACTGCTGACAGAGGGAAAGTATTAGTGATCGATATGTGTGTGTTCCTGTTTGCATTTTCTCCCTATAGTCCCCACTGCTGACTATTCGATAGTGACAAAGTCACAGAGGTCTCCTGCTGTTGCCGTCAGCAGCATTTTGTCTAGGAAACCATGCAGGAGAAACAAAGAAGGGTCCATATGAAATGTGGCACAGGTTTTGTTCTCTTTCCACAGGCTTCTGAAACAATTTTTAGTTCAAGCAAGTAATCACAGAAAATAAAAACTTTCAGTTGTTTGAGCTGATCTGAAACTAACTAAATCTTTGCATCAAAGTGCTCACGGAGACAATCATTTCCATGATAAGACAGGGAAAAAAACTGATTAAAGAATACCCTCAAAAATAAGCAATGGGAATTTACTGTAAAAGTCTTAATATTACTAGACTGCAATAGTCACTGAAAAATTACTTTTTTTTGCTTAAGTTAAAAGAAAGAACATACCAGTCTGTATGGACTGATTTTCCATGGAATAGTATAAAAAAGTTTTTGTTGATAGAGAAAAACTGGATGCAATTTACACTTCATATTTCCAGCTTCTGAGATTTTATCACAAATCTTGTGATAGTTGCTATTGGTCTGAAATGTTTCTTGACAATTAAACGAGTCACAAGATTTCTGAGGAATTAGCTTATGGGTTTTGAGTACCTGTGGATTGCAGTACTAGCTTATTAGTTTGTCCTCAGCATCAGAACAGTACACTCACTTCCCCTTGCACAAAACTCTTCATAAATCTTCCATATGCTGTTCTGAACTGAGACCCTAGCATTCCAGCATCACTCACCCATACATAATTTACTTTACTCCACATGCTCTCAGAATCAAGGTTTCACCTGTTTTTACTCATATAAAAAGGGGATTGTCATTTAGCTTTGGTTGCAGCCACTGATGGCTTTCAAATATACTATAGTCCTGCAACACATGGGTAGTATTTAATTCAGAAGGAATATTTTCAGTCCTCACTAGCCCTTCAAATGTGAAACAGTGGGGATGGATGGAAGCCTTTGAATGAATAAGTCATTTGACAAATGTTCTGTGTATTCCTGTCTGAGGATTTTTTATAAGCAGTTTGCAATTTTCTCATACACATTAGTCATTCAAGATTGTTGCCTATTTTGTGCAAATACTCTGCGGTCTGTCAGCTGTATTCCAGCAGATCCTTCCAAACACATGAAATCTGAACCACTCCAGATATTTCTGACCGGAGACAGAGCTCACACAACATTACTTTTGCTCCTCAGCTTTTGACCACAGCTTTTGGAACCCAGATTTCCCTCTACAGAGGTGCTTTAACAAAACCAAAATTACTTTTGCATTAATATCTCCTAAGATTCAGTGTTTCTGCAAAAAAAATGATCAATAAACTCATCCACTAGAATATCCAAGGACATTAAGCACAGAAGAAGGAAAAGCAGGAGTAAACTGCTATGAACATACAGATTTCTTTGGCAGATAAGAATAGGGGTCCTGATTCAGCAGACCTTCTAGAGGAAGATTAAACTGTAAGTGCTTGATTCATCCCATGGAACCCTTTCAGCATATTTCAATGCTTAAAGAAAAATTTGTGATATTTTGAAGTTTTAACATACATGGAAGAATGACACACACCATAGCAAAACTAAGACCATCATGGTAGAATTAAAAGAATGAGGAATTATCATAAATTACTATACCATCATTGAACTGCAGGCTTTATTTTATTTTTTTTTTTAGTTGTTCTTAAGATGTTACCCTATTGCATGGAAGAATTCATCCCACCTAGATTTAGCTCACTACATGTTGCCATCTAGACCAAGATCATTGTCTTATCCTCTCTGTAGTCAGTGGAGAGAACTCAAGCAACACATTCCTTGGGGGACCCTAGTCATAGTTAACCAGGAAGACAGCTTACATGACTAACTTCTACTCCAGACCCAACAGATGGTGAAAGCAGATTGTGAAACTTAGGAGAGATAGGTCAAAACAATCATGGACAATTTTCTACTGTTCTTATGTAATAAACTTCTGTTGGGCAGTAAAATCCACAAACAACTGAACTGTGTGCTATGACACTTTGAAGCAATGTGCACAGAAAACATGCTAATGACGCAGAAATGATGAAAGTGATTGAAGATGCATGAGAACTATAGTCACTATATTTAATAATCTCAAATTGATCAGGATTTGTGTATAAGAAAAGGGCTTATGTGCCTCAAATATGTTTCAAATGTTAGGAATTTAGCCTTCTTCACACATAGTCTTTCTTCAAGTTCACATATATTTCCAAACAGAATAAATATGGCTTTGACGTCAGGCAAAATCTTTTTAGTGTTTGTTTCTAATGTGAAGGGCTCCTTGAAAATAAACAGCTTGACCAACTGAAGAGTGTATCACCTTGACTCACTTGAATGAACAGTACAAAGTAATAACATAATATGCCACATTTCTTTTTATATCAAAAGAAATCAGATTCCAAAGAGTATTTCCAAGAAAAGTTGCTTGATTCAGAAAACAAAAAGGGATACCAAGACTCAAGAAGACTGAGTTTCATTTCTGTTTCTATCCAATGCTTAACGATTGACCTTGGAAAAATCACCGTATCTGTGGTTTCATCTTAACCACTTAGATCATAAGCTCTTTGGGCTAGGATCTGTTTTTACCTTGTGATTGCATAATGCCTAGCAGGAAGAGATGTCTAGAGAAATATAGAGGTTAATAATAACTAAAGAAAGACCTATTAAGTGTATAAAACAGAAGTAGGCCACTGAGTATTGTTTAACTTCTAATTACAAAAAGAAATAACAATGAAAATTCTATTAACCACATGCAGATGACATAAACAAGAAACTGAGCTAAGTTTTTGTCTAACTTCCTCCAGAAGTGGCAGTGAAATGGCTGACGTGGACATACAGGTGAACATCTGTGCATGACATCCACTGATGTCTTCTCTCTCTACTAAACTGCCTCTCTAACTTGCTAAGAAATTTTATTAACTTTTACTATTGCAGCAATTATTATTCCTACATTGAAAGGAATGGAAGAGATCAGGGTTACCTGATTCATACCCTAAGGCAACTGAAAAGGCTGGTGAACAGATTCGCCACCTGTGCGACCACTGAACCACACAATAACAATAGATCCAACAATAAGATTAGAAAGTTTAAATGCCTTCTACATCAAGTAATTCAACTGCATGGCAGATCAGGACTGTTCCCTAAACAGTACTTGTTAATGTATTGTCCAGTTAAGTTTTAAATGTCCCTCATAAATGTGTGTAGTGTGCACAAAATTTCCCTGTACTGTAATATTCCTGCAGGGACTGGCCAGAGATCCAAACATCCTGTCTTAGTGTCTGTACCACCTAGGAAGAAATTTATGAAATGTTTTGGTCCTACTGCTTTCCGGTTGTTTGGGCATCAGGGAAATATGAAACTAAGTCAGTTGGATGCTGTAAGTCTTATTTTCCTGTTGACTCTGGCACAAAAGTACATATTTTGGGGCTGGAAAACTGAGATGTTCTGCCTGCACACCCAAGTGGGTTAAATTTCATAACAGAGGATCAGCCAGTAGGGAAAAAAAATATTCCTTTACTGAAAATATTGGATGAATTTTACTGTGAGTGGGATGATATGGAATGGTCTCATCGTTCCGTTATTCTGTGAATCCACAAAGGAGAACAAAAGGAAAGTAAGAATAGCCGTGTTTACTTGGAGTTTATGAACAAGGATCTGTGTTTGATCATGTGAGCAAAATAGAAGTGGTATGTATCTAAAGAACACATAATCTGAGCTTTTTCCTCTGACTAATATATTTCATTAGCCCATGGTGTTTGTGCAGCTTGCCCGCTTTCAAATATAACTGAAGAAGAAAATTTAATTACAACATGATAGAATAAATATTATATATACTACATGATAATAGAATAAAATAGCCCTTAATCTGTGGAACGCATACTACTCCAAAGTATCAGTCACCAGCACAGGTCCAGAAGTTGTCATTGGCACTAGCAGTATTACTTACTGTTGTAGATGGTGGAGGTACTTAGAAAATAATATTAGGTAATGCACAATATATATAACATATATATAGTATCAAAATGGCATTTTAGAAATTGTATTAATTCAAATACTTTACAGACACCATTCTAGAAGTCATCAAAAGTGGCTAATGTCCAGTTAGAGGCTGGTGCCCAGATAGGTAAAAGTTCAGATGAGAGGGGCAATATTTGGCAATACTGTTTTCCTTGTAAATCAAATGAAAAAATGGAAGAATGCCTGACAAGTGTTTCTTTCCAGAACAAAGATACTGGACAGAAAATTTCTTGTATGCATGCCTGAACAATACTGCTAGATTTCTAAAACCAGCCAGGCTATCATCAATGTCCTTAACAGGAAATCCCTTCAGGGATTGCAATTCAAGTATAATTCAGTGACCACCTCTTTGTGTGCAGCCTCCTCCTGGTTTGCAGCCCTAGAGCAGCTCTCTGTTGGTCAGCAGTGTGTGGTATATTAGCCTGGAGCAATTTTTACTTAAGAATTAAATGGAAGGAGCTGGAAAGAGCTGGCTCCAAGAGGAAAGCTGGCCTTCCCTTCTTGGGGCTCTTCCAGTGGCCTTGTAGCTTCGACACCCGTTCATCACCACAGTGATGTCTGTGTGCAACAGCACACTAGGAAAGAAATTCTGCAGCCACTTATATCACCAGTACCAATTCTTATCTGTCCTTTCCTTAGTCCATGGAAAGAATTATATGATCCTCATCTTCCTCACTTTATTTTTCCTTTCATACTCGAGGCTCCTCAGCAATCTGTAGCAGTGTTCCTCTCATCACAGACCTTTGTCTTTCCCTTTAGCCCTTTCCCAAGAGCTCTGTTCCTCAATGAAGGATGCCCTCTCATCTTACACTCTTTACCTTCAGCCTTCCATTTGAAGAACTGCTCAGTTGAATGACTGGTCATTTCTCTGCTGGACTCACACTCCTGTTCAAGCACGCATACAACCTCTACCCACAGTTACATGCGAGGTGGCTTTGGTTTTCATGAGGAAGATATTTCCCAAAATCTACCTCTTCTAATGGGACCTCTGAGCAGACACAGAAACACAACATCATGGGAAAGAAATTCTCACTTCTATCCTATTTCTGTATTTCCAAGAAAGAAGAGTTACAAATTTAAAACAAAACAAACAAATGAAAAAAATCAACACTGAAATACCCCTTTAAGTACACTGGCAGATTTAAAAGGACAAAGGCTTTCTCACTATTTCAATTGTGGGCATGGGTGTTTGTTACATATTTTTATGGCACAAGAATAAGATTCATACAATACATTATTTTTCATGGGCTGGAAAAGATGTTGCATTTCTTTAGGCTTTACTCAGAGACTGTACAGTTCAATTAGTTGTATAAATCATTACTTGGCTGATGATCAGTCTGCCTCACAACATAATAAATATTTTTAAACTATGTAGATTTAAACTGTTAATTCATATATAGCTGAGTTATTAGGTGCAAAATTACTTCTAGGGCATAATTGATTCAAATCTGTATGAATATATGGTACTGGTAACGCAGAACAAAGATATAATGCATAGTTTCCTGAAGAAAAATTCAGAGCCTGTGAAGACTCAAAATCACATGAAACAATTAAGACACTAATTTTTTTCACAAAAAATATTTTTATTTTAATTGCATATCTCAAGATACTAAACTGAACTAGTTTCCACTATTCATAGATTTTACTTTAAAAATATAAAGCATTGAGGCCAGATTACTAGTGAATTAATGAAAATGTATTCAATCGTTTATTGTACATGAGTTCTGGATTTGGCTCTGACTATGTGTTTAAAATTACATCTCTTCTGCGGGTAGGAAACAGAACGCTGAACTAACGAAGCAAGAAAAACGTTAAGACAAGCACACTAGTGGTAGAACTGTCAAGTATCATTTGCTGAAGAATCTTTCACAGTATGATATAGGTCAATATTTAAAGAAACGGTGCTTGAAGTTGGCCACTTTTAGTAGCTTAAATATATACATTTATGAGATTAACATAAGGTTAGTACGTTATTAAAAACTGGAATTTTTTTAGCATGTTTCTGTCAGATTGACTGTGAGAGACAGAGACACATGCTATACTCTCAGGGATCCTTGCAGTTCAGCTCAGCTGAAATCTCCCCTCATGTCACAACCAGCTCATTACAATGACTGAGAGGGAAAAGTGAAAATAAAAGTCCTTTTTCTCCTCTGGTAAATCTATGCCTGATATTCCTTCACTTTTAGGAACATTGATTTATCGGTGAGACAGTCACACCGCATTAGCATGGGCACATACTATGTTTTCAGGTGCTGAGATCCTCTTTATTTCAAATAAATTTGTGGAAAATTTGATCTAATTTATTGCCACTTGAGGAGCTACCTTAGGCAGAACCCTAAATGATGGAGGGTTTTCTTGTCTAGTGCAATGTCCCTTTACATACATTGTACTTTCACCGCTCTGGGGTGCCTCTGCAATTCTGTCTACCAAACCTGTTCTGGGATTAAAGCACTTTTAACAAAAAGGAACAGAACTGATCGTACAATAGAGAGAAGGATCCTTGAGAAAAAACAAGTCACAATCTTTGAGCCCAGGTGTGTGGGGGGATGTACCTACCACAGAAGCTTATGGGAACCAGACAAGCAAACAAACAAGCAAAAGACGAAGGGTATCAGGAAGATCTGAGCTCTCAGAAAATAAGAACAATGTCAAAGGGGATTTAAGTTTACGAAGATGGAAACAAACTCTAGTGGGCTTTAGAGACAAGTGTGGGGAGTCTAAACCTTTAGACCAGTTGCTGCTCTTAAAAGTCAATGTTGCCTCTAGTTTAGGCCTAGGCTACATTAGAAGTATAACCCCTTCGTAAAACAGGATATCAGTTAGAATTGGCCTAACATTCCAGCAAAAATATTTGCTTTCCTGTGTCAAGTTTAAAGATTCAATTCTTCTGTTAAAAAAAAAAAAAACTAAATAAACTTACATTTAGCACTATCTTACTCCATGATTAAATGACACTAGACTTTTCAGAACATGAGATAATTGCATTATAAGGTCCCTGGAGCAAAAGCCTCTCCTGTGGATACACTCTACACCTAACCAAGTGGGTAAGAATAATGAGTATTAGGATTAGATGGTGATGATGATGATGATGATGATGGTGATGGTGATAACAATAACAACAATAATAATAATAATAATAATGATAATCTGAAGACAAAAAAGGACCTGCAGGGAGATCTGAAGAGGACTTGCAGTTAGTCACAATTAGAAAGTTGGCAAACTGATGAAAAATCATTGAATATTTATTTAGTTTGGCTTTTAGATCTTAAACTGTATCTGAGTTTTCCAATAACATTGAGATTCAAATAAAGAGCCCTCTGGTGTAACATAACAACACGCACAAAAGTTTGCTTCACTAGTTATCAACAATAAAATACCAAGAGGAGATAGTGATCCCATTAATACAGAACTACTATGTATTAATAAAGAAAAGCTCTGATCAGAAGTAGACCCTCTTCTCTCTCATGAAATTGTGTGATAAATACGTTCCCCAAACAGCTGAATTTGGGAGACTGCTTCCTCTACTTCTTGAAGGAGAAAATAGTAAAATAGTTGGAAACTTCCCCAAGCAAGCCCAAGTCTTCATTCACGGAAATGAACAGGGAAAAGTTCATTTTGACTGCGACACCTCTCTCGGTTTCTCACTACAGAGTTTAGCTGTAGTGACCAAAGTCTTCACCCCATAAATGCATCTTCTTATCTTATGGCAATCAGCCCTCCTTAGAAAAATCTGTAGTAAATATCCAGTAACAAAGAGCAGTGCCACAGGCAAACTGCACAGGAGGCCCCGGCCATATGGGCACGCTAATGCTTCAGAAACTTCCTAATAGGCATGAAGTTACGAGTGGAGACAGACCACAGCATGCCAGTAGTTCTTCTAAGGTCAGCACACTTACAGGCTGGCACTTACACAGCAATGTTTTCATTTGCATCAGCGTCTGACGAGCATCTTACCTTTTCACTTATTTGCTTAGTGCAGGGACAGTCACAATCATGGATTTGGAAACCTCTGCTTTACAGAGAAGTTTGCCTGCTTTTTTTGGAAAGCTTTGCTAAATAAACCTTTTCATAACACAGAGCTGCTTTAAGATTGTTTGACTACAGAGAGGCAATACCTCCCTTCTGTGTGCACAACAGAAAAGGTCCACTTGGGAATATAATTAAAAAAGCTAATACTAATGGACTAAAACACACACATATTAACCTTCTTTAGTCTTTTTCCACAGCTACAGTACTGCTAATGCTCATGCTAAACATGTCAATGTTGAAAATCAAAATATTCTGTTCAACATCAAAATGTTGAAAATCAAAATATTCTTCCCATATACTGTTTTTACTGTTGTATCTATACTGTTCCAAGCCAGCCCATAGTCAGGAAACTAATAACTTCAAGAGAAAATGGCACTATTCTTTGCCTTTTGCAAGGACCTCTCCCTGTTAGCTATAAACTGGACAAGCTTTAAATGCTTCCCGGAGCTGCTGATAAGCACTCAAAAGTTCTGAACAGCTTGCATTTGCAAAGCTAGAAGGGAAATCTTGTATAAAGTCTTTCCTGTAATTTCAGACAATTCCTGTTTAAGGTCAAGCCAGAAATTCTTCACAAATAGTTTCTCTCAGGGTACAGAGGTATTTCCTTTTCAGGTTCTGGCTAGGACCCAAAGCACAAAAGCATGAGGGAAAAAAACTAATGATAATCAGAAAGTTAACCAAATCCTTCCTATCTCAAAAATGCTTCCACTAATACATACACTACAGTTTGGCAGACACTCAGTAACGTGATATCAACCTATCTTAATAGGTTCCCTGTCTTGACACCCTCATAGGTAAGGTGCCGCACTCTGACCTTCAGTCTCCTCTTTGCTATGGGGTAGTTTTCTATTTCATCAGATAAAGCACATTTTTAAAAACTGAAAAATATTTTTTTCACTTCAGTCCATATTTGCAAATGATTGCACTGGCTGTGCAGTGGGTGGAATTTCTTACCAACTAACATGAGGGGTGTCTCTGCACATTTTTCTCATGTGTCCTAATACCAACACAAGCATCAGTAGATACAAGGAGATATTAAAGATCTGTTCTGAAAGCAGACATACTCCTCTTCTAATATTTGTTCTCACTCTCTGGCTACTTTCATTAATTTATTTTATAAACCTCCTGGCATTATTTTATCTTCTTCCAACGTGGCAGTGAATGTATGTACCTTCTTCATTTTATTTACCAGAAAATAGTAATCAAAGGCAGATGGACCATCTGGAACAAATGTCGAGTTTTCTAACATGTGAGCCCAAGAAATCTGAGCTCTGAATTATACTTTGACTGCAGTTCTGGTTTGGATTTCAGGTAAATAATTTAAAATAGGAAAACTGTGCCAACATAAATCAATTTCCTGTGTTATTTTTGTGTTTAATGTAACAGCAAGTGCCTCATTCCTGAGTGACATGATGAGACCACATCATAGCAAGGGCAGAAATACCCCCCAATAAGGCTTTGGTTTGGCTTCCTGATTCCTTTCAAAATGAACCTTGCCAAAAGGCTCATGTATGGTTAAACCAGAACCCATCAGAGACCTCATCATGGGTTAAATATTATGATTTGCAAGTCTTCTTCTTTTTCTAGTTATGGCAGGAGAGGAATGGAAAGTATGAATCCAAGGTAACAATCCCTGTCTCCATTTTTGTCACCAAAAATTGACCCTTATAGCCTCAAAATTACTTTAATTTAGGCTCAGTGTTCTATTTCGCTTCATCATTCTTTGTCATTTTGTATTGTCACAGGCGGTATAAAGTCTAAAGCAACATCTAACCTATTAAAGGACATTGTATTGGGGCCCATTCTGTATGTCTGGTTGTGTGGGGACTGGCCCACATCCATGCTTTTGAGTCTCCCACCTTCCAAGACAGGGTGGCCACATCCAGGTTATTTGCTAGGAATGGTCCATGCTCCGTGCTGATTTCTGAACTCTCCCTAGGACATGCCTGGGAGAGCGCCAGTTGGCTTAGATGAAAATGGTGCTAGTAATTAGATAGCATAACGGATGGCTGTATTTATTAATATAGATGTAGACTAGAAATCCTGGCATCTAGCTGGATCTTGTCCATACTGAAAAGGAAGCAATTTCTCACTTAATACACACTGAAGGCACGCTTCTTCTGTTAAGGGTTGTATCATTATTGCTAGGGTACATGTGACATTCACTGGAACTGCACCCAGAAATTAAAACTTGCTTCTGTAAATGGAAGCCTTCCACTTTTGGCAAGTAGTACTTCCCCTGACCTGAGCTCTGTAGATGGTTTCTTCCCCTCATGTTCAGTGGGCAATACTTGGCATCAGCAGCAGTTACACAAACAGCTCCCAAACAACATCATACATCTGCAACACTGTGCACAAGAAATGTTTCCGCTAAGGAATTATATGCTGAAAAATAAGTAGCATGCCAAAAAATCACAGGATAGATAGATTTTAGGGTGATAGTTAGAGAACAAAACAAATTTCAGAAACTATAGGTCCAACAGGAAAAAAAAATAAAAATGCTAGAAACTTTGTCAGGTACAGATTTTAAGACAATGCAAGTCTCTTTCAATGCTTAGAAAATCTCCAGTTATCTAGCTAGATTAGGATAAGCACCCTCCCTGAAGACTATGTGAACCTGTTCAGTATTGAAATGCTTGAGAACCGATTTTCTCACATCCTTTTTGAGATCTCTTCTCTCAGTAAACCAAACAACTAGCTTTTTTGAACTTCCACCTCTGTTCCTGACTGGGAAATGAAAATGCAGACAAACATACCTTAATGAAAAAGCTGCTTAAAATAAAATGGATTCTGCTAAAATTTTAACTTGAGTTGAAGATAATTTGGTGCTGTTTCAGATCAGCTCCTACGTTACCTGAATGCTTCGACAACAGTAAATCATAGAATCATAGAATTGTCTAGGTTGGAAGGGATATTTAGGATCACTGAGTCCAACCATCAACTTAACACTGCCAAAAATCACCACTAAACCATGTCCCTCAGCACCACATCTACCTGTCTTTTAAATACCTCCAGGGATGGCGATTCCACCACTTCCCTGAGCAGCCTTTTCCAATGCCTGATAACCCTTTGGGTGAAGAAATGTTTCCTAATATCCAATCTAAACCTCCCCTGGCACAACTTGAGGCCATTTGCTCTTGTCCTATTGCTTGTTACTTGGGAGAAAAAAATGATGTAATGTATTTGGTGGATTACTGGAGACTATCATGTCACCCCTATACACATTTAAAAAAATAGGCTTATGTTCTGGATATTTCTAAACTACTTTCTGGGTTGGAAAATGACTCTCATTTGAGCACTTTAAGGGCTGCAAGAAGACACCTTTGGTAAGAGCAAAACATTTAAATATAACAAAAATACATTCAGATTTTGCAGTCTTCCCATTAGGCAGTTCATTCAGTTCTATTTTTAGGAACAATAGGAGAAAACTTTATGCAAAAAGGCTGTTTTTGTTGAAGTGTATTCCACAAGGCTTGATATGGGTTTGGCTTAGTCTATGTTGTGGAAAGGAGCTGCATCCCTGGGCTATACCTTCTGAGCTCTGCTGGTATGGCACATGGCAGCTCTGGGATTTGCTTTTCCTAAACTAATTGAAAGACAAGGACACTTTTACAGGTTGTGGAAGAGACAACTAGAAATTTCTGGGTGGCTGAGGGGGAGAGAGGGAGAAGTGAGGAATTTATCAGACTGATCTTAGACTTCTGCCTTAGGATGAAACTACTCCCTACTTGTCTCTACATAGTGAGCAGCCCTCAGAGAATAACTCTTCAGATAAAGTCTACATTTTTGTTGCCTCGTATTAAGCAAGATTAATCCCACTTTATATTTGGAATGGAGTTACAGATACATGTATATGTTTGTGCAGGCTCATGTACAAGTATATTTGCATATGCGTCCTCCTGTTCTTTCTTTGGCTCCTTGGGTTTGTTTCTTTCCTTCACAGGTACCATTTTGCACAGCAACACTATTTCCCTTTTTCCATTAGTGAAGGACTCATGTGTTTGCCACTAAGAGCTCAGCATTTACAGGAAATTATTACAGACATAAGCATAATTTTCCTCATATATTGACTAAGCAAACGTGATACATGTTGAATAACTTTTGTCATTGCAGAAAAAAGATGTCAATATTACAGCCTGTTGTTCTGAGGTTGGAGCCTTTCCCGACATGTGCAGAGGTAAAAATGGGAGCAAATGTCTTGCAGCAGTCATACCAGAGGTGCTCTCTACTCCCTCCATCCTCCCAGGAAAACTGACCAATATATTCTTATCTCCCATTCTGTCGCAAAATATGGTGTCTTTAGCAGCCAGACAGCAAAGAGAAATGGAGCAGGAGATGTCATAACTATGTTAATGTTTCTGGATCGAATTCCTATTTCTGGATTTAAATTTACGGTTTTCAGTGGTTTGTGTTTTTTTCATTTTACTAAAGGTCAAAATATTTTCTGGGAAGCAGACGTTAATCATAAGCAAAATATTTATTTGCAAAAAAATACACATCTAATTAAATATTTTTTCAGCTCCCAGAATATACTAAAGTTTGTATCTGCTGCTCCACCAGTTCCCATCACATGCTAGAGAACTTAAAAAAGCAACACTCCTACATGAAATTTCACAGTGAAAAAAAAAAAACACCCGTGAAGTTTCCTTTAAAAAGCCTTTCTACCTTCATATCTCTGTGACATATTATTTGGAACCATTTCTGCACATCCAAAGCACAGAATACTGCAAAGCCATCAGCAATAGCTAAATATTACTGCAAAGAAATAGCAAAAAAAATATTGAAAATATGCCAACCTCGTGTGTCAGATTTCAAATATCAAAACTGATTTCTTTAGCTACTATTGATTTCTTTTCTACTACTGCAGAAAAATTAAAAAAAAAATGCTAAACAGTTCTAACAAATTTTACCTATTCTTGGGATGCCATGTGGCTATTTACTAAAGAAAAAAGTATTCTAATGGTCCATTGTTTTTTACAGCTTTGGAGGAAAAAAAAACGAAGGAAATGCAGGCCTAATGCAAACTACAGTACCTCCACTGCAACAGAAATGGGAAGGGTTGTCATCAAGTAAGGCAGACCCTGGCATTACGCTGGCTGATTTTGCTTTTGGTCTTCTGCTGACTGTTCTTCACATGTGAACACAAATGTTCATAAGAGCAGCCTTCAAAACTGTGCAGTTCTGTCTCCTGTGCGCTCACCTTACTGGAAAAGCAAACAGTCAGTGGGACATGCATAGCCAAATATTTCTCACTGGAAAATGCTTTGTGGCCAATACTCGGTCTCCAATATCTTCACAGAATTTATCTCTACAGATTTTAAAAAGATCTTACTGGTTTGGGGTTTTTTTAGATTGATAAAAACCCTCATGTTTTCACAGCATTTCTGTTATGAAATTTTTCATTTCGGAACATAATTGAATGTAAAGTAGAATATAAACATTTTTTGTGAGAGAAATATTTTAATAAATTAAGCATTTTGCAACTACTGCAATAACCCGGTCAGCATTGTTTTACTCGAGATGATAGTGATTAAAAACAAAAAAAAAAAAGAAAAAAAAAAAGTGAGAGTAACTTTTCATTATGATTCAGAATGGAAATTTTGGACTCTTGAAAATCTACCCGGAATAGAAAAGCCTCCTTCTCCCCATAAGGACTCCCAAGTGGCAATCAAGTCAGCCCTTGGTCTACCTGCTGGCCAGGTGTATTGTTTCCTTAAGTTCAGGGGTGTTTCATATAGAATGGAGGGTAAAATCTATACCCTTGCTACCATGCATTTGAAGCGCTATATCCCGCAGTTTACAAACTAAAGCCATTCTTTACAAAAACAACTAGGAGAGTGGCCATCTAACGTGTATGGAAATAAGAGGTTCTGTAGGAACCACTGTAGGAAAATAATTGTGTTTGGATGTTGTTTATCTTTTTCTTTGAGACAATGTAGCTATAAACTTCTATGCATAACAAACAATAATTGTGCTTTGGTGTGAGGCCTTACAGCTGCCGCTTTTTGCAAGACTTAATATAATGTTTATGTACAGCCAGGGCAACTGAGAGTAGTTTCTGACCACAAGGTAAATACTGTATTTTCTTCTACTCTGTTTCTACTTTGTTCTCAATGTTATTACGTGTGACAAGAAACATGCAAAGCTGAAGAAGTTGAAAGGCCAGTTCACTTAGCTAATATCTTCCTCTGGTCCATGATGAGTTCAGGTTGAATGTGGACATTTTGAATATTACCTTTAGTCCCTTCCAATTATAAACAGATAAATTAATATTGAACAGAGTTATTTAGTCCTTTCCAAGGCCTCACGTTCTGCTCATGGTCTGTGCAAGTCAACATGCAACTGGTCTATGGGGACGCTTCAGGTAGGTGGCTCACCTGTATAACGAAGTTACTCCCAGGCTACACTATGGAAATCTTTCCAAGGTTACTGTGAAAGATGAGGTAGATCATGACTTTTCACAGGGAATAGAGGCAAGAACTTTCCAGGTTTAGCAGAGCAGTAAGGGAGGAGCACAGCTGAGGTTTCTGCTTCTTTGTTTCCATTCGGGTTATTTCCCATAAACAAGACAAGCTGGTTATGACCAAAAGTCTCTCAACTCAATCCGTAGGCTTCTTGCCTGTGTTAATCTTGCAATGACGTTAAATTAAACAAAGTTGGTGACGATTTCAAATGAAAAAGAAAGCTCTGCTTCCTTTTATATGGAAAGGAATTACACCAGGCTTTCTATTAGCAGTTGAACAGAGTACTAATATAGAAATGGTTTCTCGGTTGCTTCAGGTTTATGTCAACAGACTACCCAGCCAAGGGAAATTCTTTAGTAAATATAAAAAGCCTGTGGTTCTCTGACATAAGTAATGCCTTGCTCTTTCTGCCTCACTAGACTTTGTATTTTTTTCTGATATTTTTAGGTAGATGTCTGTTATGTCAGTGTCATGTTTCCTTTTCTAAAATGGGTACAGCCATTAAATTATAAATTCCACTAGGATCTTAAGGTAGCTTCACCAATGAGAAGAACCATTTCCTTTCACAGGTAAAGACACAGCAGTTTATTTTCCAGTTGCTGAAAGTTTACTCCATAATTCTATTATATTAAGAAATCCAAAAGCAGAGATTTCATTTTAGAAGAGCATTATGTTCCTACAAAGCAGTGATAATAATAATAATAATAATAATAATAATAATAATAATAATAATAATAATAATAATAATAATAATAATAATAATAATAATAATAATTCTAATAATAATAATATAATAATAATAATAATAATAATAATAATAATTCTTCGATGAGTGCTTGACAATCAGTATCCGGTTGGCCTTCACAACAGCTCTACAATGATGTGTACGTGGCAGTGATAAAAATAACTATGGAGAGGAATTTCATATATTGCAGAAAAATAAATCCACAAAAATACAGTTCTAATGGTGACCTCAATGCCACGTGAGGTGTCTGAACCCAACACTGGCTTTGTCTAAACTCCGTCTGTCAGTGGGCCCTGAGTCTCTGTCCCTGTCAATGGAGACCCCTGCATGCCTAAATCTCTGCTGCTGCCTATGCCCACAAATGAACCTGCAAAGCACTGAGCAGCTAATCACAAGGTACCACATAAACCCCTTGGGCTCTGCAAAACCAGGTGTCCCTGTCTAATCTTGCCTTTGTGATCGGGCCCATGCAGAGCTCTGGGCCTCATCTGAAGAAAGGCAGAGAATCATAAAATATGTTGGTTGTAGAGGAAGGACCCCCCAGGGAGATCTGCTGCTATCTGCAGAAACCCCTGGAGTGCTAAGTCCTGGCCCGGTGTCATTCCTGTACCCTCAAGGACACACTGATGTGTTTCAAGAATGCCATAAATAACATGCATATGAATAGTCCCCAAGGTTAGTGTCTTCAAAAATGTGAACTGTTAACCCTCTAAGGAAAAGGTTTCTTCCCAAGAGGGGGAAAGGTGTGCATATGCACACACTGAGTCTTTCTATTCCCATTTATTTTCATTATGGATTTCAGCTGAAGGAAGGACCTTGTTAAAAAAACCTTAGAAAATGTCTCTGTGTTCCCTTTGTTCATCTATCTTTTCAAGAAAACATGGTTGTTTTGTGATAGGGATTGTTTTCTGTATTTTGAAACCGTATCTACACGCAGAGTTTCACGTCATGAAAAAAATAAATTAAAAATCTGTTGTGACAGTTGTAATATTACATTAAATAAGGAATATCTGCTTGATCACAATAGCACATTGCAAGGAAATGAATGCATATAACACAATACCCTATCAGTTCAACTGGTGGGTACTAATAGGCTTTCCATTTACAAGCAACAAACTCTTCTCTAATTATAAAAAAAAAAAAATAATTGTTGTTGAACAGCTAATAGCCATGCTAACCCAGACACATTGTGCCTCTCTGAGAATGATAGAATGAAGAATAAATGAATACCATACCTGCATTGACTTTCTTTGAAATAGCGCTGAAAAGGAGGATATTATTGTCGCCAAATCTATGCCTCTCCCTGTAAATTCCCTGGGAAATTTCAGGTGCTGCACATAAGGAAGGGAAAAAATATGAAATCAAATCAAAGCGTAAGATTCAAGCTTAGCTGAGAGCCATATCTCATACATTTTAATTATTGTTATTGCATTTTTAATTTAATTGAAGCTGTTTCTTATGGAAGTGTTGGTACTAGATCATCATTCAGCCTTCATTTATTTTCTGATCTGACAGCCCTACATGCATTTGTGCTGATGGCTTAATTGTTTCTTTCCCTGAGCAAGCGCAAGTGGGGAAAGTTCACAGGATACAATGCCAGGTTATCTTAACTAAAAGACAACCTGGATTGCAATAATTGGTGACTAGCGAACAAACACACTTAAAACCATATTTTCATGGAAAAGGGAAAAAAATGTCTTATGAGCACATTGGGGACAAAAATGAAAACTGAAAGCTGACGTAATAGTAAAGGATGCTAGAAAACATATTGTGTCTTGTTTGATCAGAAAAGGTCAGTTTTGTCTTTTTTTTTCCAAAGGTTTTGGATTTTTATGTTTTCTTTTTATTTCCTTTTCCTTTTACAATAAAAATTAATAAATAGAAAAAAGAGAAATCAAGGAGAAAAAAAAATGCCAGCAGGTAAGAAGAAAGCAAAAAAATCTGACTTTTAAAGACAAGAAAATCTGCAGAATAACAATCTTTTAAAGACCATGTAAGTGATGATGGCTTTAAATGGCAGTATTTTGCTCCACAGGTTAATTTTGTTCCCTTAATAATGCCCTCATTTTTGGGGGCCATCCAATGCCATTTAAAGACAAAGAGAAACAAGTCCTAGCTGTGCCTATGCAGAGGTGACCCATTGGCCTAGGCTGGCTAAGCCACGCTATTTTGTCTAGTCTGTAGAAAACCAGAGATTCATAAACTATGAAGGGTTTTTCATTACCAGACAGATTATTATTTAATAAATAAATAAATAAATAAAAATCCTCTCTTCTCTGTTGCTTAGACATTAGTACCACTGTTGTAGGGTGTAAAATACTAATCTGAGACCTGGTATCTTTCAGCTGTTTTGTCCTTATTTTGCACCATAATATTTGACTGAACAAGTCATTGGGCAATGGATAATAAAGCCACAATTTTCTTCAGAATTTGCAGGGGCAAAAGAAATGGTTTTCTGAATACATAACTAACTGGTAGCTGTATTAAGAAAGTGGTGTTGTGTTACTGAGAGAGTGAGTTAGGTCCAGGTCTCCGAGGTACTTTACCTGTACATCTTCATTTGAAGCTAGTTTGAACTTTGATGCCTATAATGAGCTACTCTCACAGAGGTTTTCATTTGTTGTAATGTGAGGGAAAATTATAATGGAGGCATTTTTTTGTGCCTAGTCTAATTAAAAATACTTGCAGCATTGTAGCACCACCTGCAGGAGGCCTTTTATTTTACTAGGGTACTCACTGCCATGGGCAAGCTTGTGTGGGAACACTATAACCCAAAGCGTGAGAAACCCGAAGGTCTTACAAAGGGATTTAAAAAAAAAAAAAAATAATGGAGAGAAAGCCATGATAACCCTGCTGCACACATGGCAAAGCCATGCAAGATGTCTGCTGTTTCGGGCAGATAATTTTTAGCACCTGATTTTTAAATTGTTTTCTTTTGACCGATTTACTGCAAGAAATTGCTTTTAAAATTAGTCTTCCATTTGATTCGTTAAAATGCAGAGGTCAATGTGGCAAGTTTTCAGGCTGATGTAGACAGAAAGATTAGAGGTGTGTTTAATACCCATGAGGTGCACACACTCTGCCGAACAATCAAGATCCTGGGGCCTGGGCTCTTCTGATAACCCAAAGCCAGAGGAAAGCTGTCCTTCAAGGGCAGCAAAAGATTTCCCATGCACAGGGAAGCAGCTTGGGGACTGGGGTCCACACAGCTGAGCCTGAGCCACCAGTTCAGGCCACCCCATGGGGATACGCCTTCCCACACGTGGTAAAAGCACGTGGTGCTCCAGGACCAGCAGTCCTTTTCCTGTGCAGCATCTGGGCATTCATCACAGTAAGTCTGAGGGGCCACAGGGGTTGAGTGGGGGGCAGAAATGCAATCGAAGTTTATTTGTGTGGCTTTTTTTTTTTTAATTAAATACAAGAGCATAATTCTGATATATTGAAGAATTCAGAGAGCTGACCATATCACATGAGAGCTCTCCATCCCAAACCCTAAATATCAAGGCTGATGTTGTAGGTAATATAGTCATGACAGCCTGGATGCTGTGAACAGGGACAGCCCTGGACTCAGGGCTGAGCTGTGGAGATAAATACTGCATTTCCACTGCCTTTGCTGGCAGGACTGGACTGTCTGGTAGGACCCAGCCTCAGGGATGGGGTCAGGGATGTCCAGGACCACTCATGTCCAGAAGGGTCCTTTCCTTCAGACAGGACTGAAGCCCTGGAGAGAAGCACTGCTGGCTGTCAGCTGCAATGGGCACAGGTGGGGACCCCCCCCACACACACACACAGCTCCAAGGCCCTGTTAACTTGTATAATTTTCTGCATAGCACAGATAGGAAGCAGAGCGTCCAAGTCTCCCCGAGCAGACAGCCACAATACATTAGACAAGATATCAGCAAGAGCAGCAGACCGTGGAAAATTAGTGGGAAAAGGGTGGAAGGAGGACCTGTAATTTGCAATAGTTGGGTGTGCTGTGCACATTTCTGGGGTATTTCATGCATGTGTGACTGCAGATACGAAAACACACATACGTAAAGCAGCTTTGCCCCTCGACATGCGAGCTCGCGTAAAATCTTCAGTTTACTGCTGACTTGACACTTTTTCATTGTGTCGTCCCCCCCACCTGCCCTTGCTCAGGGCACAGGACGTGTGTGGCAGACGGGGGATCAGCAAAGGAATAAGCAAAGACAAAATGATGTCAGCTAAGACAGAAAGCGACATACTGCTGTTTATAGCAAGGGAAAAAAGCTGAGGGTGGAGAGGGGATGAGCCTGTTTCCCTCTTTGCCCGCCCCTCCTGCAGCCCCAGCCCCGCTGGCAGTGGAGCCCCTTACTCCACCTAACCAGCACTGCTCCTCCCCAGGTCAGACTTTCCTCCCTCGTCCCTCGGCTGAGGAGATGTAGAAAGGTTTCAAGGAGACTAAAATCCCCCTGTCTGGACAAAGGTTGTGAGAGCAGCACCCCATGAGACCTTGACTCACCTCTGAGAATACGTCTCTCTCTCGCAGCTGATGCTCTTTGTGTGTTTGCTTTCTATTTCAGCTGATTTTTAAACCAGTCACTCACGACAGCCTCTTCAGTCATGCTGGAAGAGACTTGGGCGCATGTGGCTGGCAAAGGGATCTTTCTTTTCAAATAGGTACTTGACTTTGTAAGAAAAAGTACTAGCAAAGTTATTTCTGTTTCCTGGCAGCAAATCATTTGGGCGTTATTCTTTCACAGTGACTCAAAGAAAAGATAATGGGGTTAGAAATGTAGATTTTCTTGTGAAAGTGTGTCTCTTTTTCACACTTTCCCTCATTCCCTCTCTTACACTCTCTTTCCTTCTACCAGCTTCACTCTCCTGCTCTCCCATTCTCTTACACTTTGTGCACACATATGGGTGTGCACGTGTATGCATATGCCTTTCCTTCCTTTTTTTTTTTTTTTTTGCCAGGAGAATCAAGCCTCAGTAAATTACTGTATAGTCCTGTCTCATAGCAGCTCATCTGTTCCCTCCCCTAGGCAATTTGGTGCCAACTGGATTATATCAGAGCAGTTGCTTTCCCCACAAGAGCAGGAGAAGGTGCAGGAGATTAAAATAAAGATCAGCCAACCCTGTAGCACAGCAAATTAGCTCAGGCCATTAAGCATAATGGCCTTCCAGAGGCCAAAGGGGTCAGCTATTAGTTCAAAATAATGACCTTCAACCCAGGCAGGAGGAAGTATATACACAGATGCCTGTCGTTCTCCTGATTCAGTTTTCAAAAGATCTACCTCACTCCCGATTTTGTACAGTTAAAATGTTTAACACATTTAATGGGACCTGATTATTTTTTTTTTTCCTTTCAGACTGACACGGGAGTTTGAAGTTAACCATGTGGAGGCTGCTAAAAGATCTGGGCAGTGATTCCAATTAACAACATGGAAGCAGAGTTTGCTTAATTTTGAACCTACTTAAACATCAAAGGTTCAAAAGTTCAGAGTAAATGTTCCTGGATTATATTATTTCAGAGAGGAAGAGAGAGTAAAAAAAAAAAAAAAAAAATTTCCAAGGCCATACAATATAGACTGCATATCATATGAAATATGAACTGGTTAGGGAAGATGTTGAAAGCGCTGGAGTGGGATTTGGGGGATGTAGATTAAATTCCTTGTCTCTGCTGTAAACTTCCTGTGTGGCCTGGAGCAAACTGCATTGCTGGCTCTGTGTTTGAGTTTCTGACACGTGCGTGGGGTGCAGCTAATGAGTCCTTTCTCCTACCCTTTACGTTCTCTAAACTGCGTTAAGCTCCTCTGTAAGGCTGCAGAGCTTCTCTTAATGAGTATATATACAGAGATGAATACTCAGTACAGGCTTCACCTCCACTTTGAACACTACCAGAGAAGAACTAGAAAAACAATGATTAAAAGCAGTAGGTTGGCTTTCAGGAAATTCTTGGCTGTGTCACAAATTTCCTGTGTGACTTTCACCAAGTCATTTAATCTCTCTCTGATTCAGCTCCACGACCATAAAAGTACTTCTCAGTAAGGTAGTGTGTAATGCATCCATTCATAGTTGTAAGGCATGTGGAAATGACAATGGGAGGCCCACAACACACCTAGGTAGATTTTCTTTGGCGAATAAAAGCTGGAAAGCTCAATATTATATCGCAGACTTGTCTTGTAGGGAGGCTGTCTTCAAGCTCCTAACATGTGCAGTGTTCAGCCCGGCAAGGGAGGCGAAGGACTATCGGACTACAGAGATATTGCGCTGTATATGGTCTCCATATGTGTCTGTCTTGAATTTCAAGCACGTTCTCCCAATCATAGTGGAAAGCACACAAAAAAAAACCTCCAAGCATATTTGTTTGTTTGAATTGGGGTGAAAAGAGGATTAGAGGGGAGGGAAAAGTTTACGAACTCAACAAGTTTTGTGAACCCCAGTTGGCAGGAGAGAAAATTCACAAAGCCTCGAACCCCATTGCTTTCTGTCATGCCTTGCTCCAATATGGAGAAGTCTGGCTGAATTTATGACTGTTTACAGCATGAGAGCTACACAGTGTTTGTGGAAGTATAAAAGCTGTTGTTGAGTATCATAAAAAGAATTAAATCACCAAACTGTTTTCACAGGAGGTTAAAAGGTCTGATATAAATCTTCAAAGGGTAGGCGGAAACTCTGTCCTTAATCTGCCCTGTTGTGCTGAGGTACTGCAGGCAACGCATATGGTATATAACGTTACCCAGTGCTGAGAGACTTTTATAAAACCTATAGGCACAAAGCCCATAAGGGTGAAACTGCATCATTAGGCTAACACTGGATTTTTCTGCTTTCATGAGCAGATATTGAACTATAAACCCTTTTATTTAAAACTAATATTAATTTTTTTACAAAATAGGTGAAGGTAATTTTGAACTCTTCGCTTCCTGCGGAGGTCTTGTGTGCATGCGTGTTTGAGAGGTAAAAAAACGTACAAGGGGAGGGTTGGTGTGTGCCATGGTCTCTCCCCCTCTCAGGGATGCCAATTAAGCATGGTTTCTGCTGGTGAGCGGAACGTCACCCAGTGAGCTTTCACCGTATATCATCTGCCGGTGGGACCGCAATAGCTGCGCGGCCCGGCAGGGAGTCCAAACTGCAAAACGCCCAACAGCACTTCTGGGAGGGATAGTTAGAGAGCTTCACTGGGACTTGGGCATTACAATTCCCGCCTGGGGTAATATTTTATCCTAAATGCTATAGTAGGGCATTGCAGAAAAAATAGTTCATGGCTTACAAAACTCAAACTAGAGCTTTGGAAATGTTTTTAAACTGTACAAGTGTGAAAAACACCCAGAAGTTCATTTGTACACCAAGTACCGTGTCAGGATACCATTTTAAGTCTACCAATGCAAAATGATTAAAGATGAAAGCTTTCTTATTAATTAACATTCATCAAATGTCAATAAGAGAAAAACTAAATTAAAAAAATCACCAAAGAAAACACCACTCCCAGGCCAAGACCGATGCCAGTTTTTTCTTGCCTGGATTGAATTTTATATTGGAATTATAATATAAACCTCTGAAAAGAGGGTTTACTGTGGAAACACTGACAGACTCCTAACTGGAGCATGCTACGGGTGCCTTTATAAACATAGCAGGCATGATGGTTTCGAGCCAAAAAAGTGCTTCTTAAAAAATGTATTAAAAATTAATTTATTCCTTATGCATGTCTAAGTTAAAACTTCTTGGCATAAGCCTTATTAATTCCCTCAGGGCTCCTCTCTATCCATTGCAGACAACAAAAATGCACTATATAAGATAAACTGGAGCTGCCCAGCCCTCCATGGGATAAGTGGAATGCTTTGCTGGTAGACAGCAGCACCTTCCCCCACACACTGCATGCTGTGCGCGTACATAAGTGTACCCAAAATACAGCTACAAAACTGCTAGCCTTGAGGCAACTTGGTTTTGCCTCACCTTCTAGCTTCACAGCACAGCGTAGGCCACCACGCAGAACACGGGAGAGCCCGTGATGGACGTGTCATCACGCGGAGTTTAGGTCAGGGCACGGCTGGCAAGGGCGCGTGGCCACAGTCCTGCTGGCCCTCTGCCCAGCCCCATGTGCATGTGTGGGAATGCCCTGCGACGCCGGCCCTGGGGTAGCGGGGAAGGACACCCATCACCAAGGGATGCTCTCTGCTCCAGCCTCCGCTCCCGTGATTGCTCTTCTCTCCCTTCCTCCCTCCTGCGGGAACACAGCAAGGCAAGCAAACACCTTCTTTCCCAAACAGGGTCCCTCCCCACAAACCAGGGAGCAAGCGGGACCCAGTGCCGCCACTTCTGCAACTGAAGAAGAAACAGAGTGCAATTTGAAAATTGGATATGGTCCGCAAATGATATCTGACATACAAAGAGCTAAGAATGTGGGTGATGTGTGATACCCGGCCCCACATCTGCACCCAATTTGCACAAAGGATTCCTGTCATTTTCCAGGGCTGAAACAAAACCCTAGTTTGGCAAGCCCCACAACTTTGGAGGGCTGAAATGTGCAGCAGAGTCTTGCAGCCTGGATTCGCCTCAGAAGGAAACATTTCTCGCTGCAACTCCCCAGTTCCTCTCTTCCAAATGCTGAGCATGTTCTCAGCCCCAGCCACACACGGCTGAAGATAAGCCTGGGGCAACGTCAAGAAGAAGCTGCAACATTTCTTTAAGAAGCGAGTATTAATATATTTCCTGTTAGACTCGGAAAATAGGATTAGAGGTGATATTATGACAAAGGCCTTCTGTGAAATGAGGAATAAATGTCATTAATGCCCCCTAATGGGCAAAGTGGTCTCCCACCTGCATGTATGTATCAGGCCTGTATTAGATTGTCATACATAATTGATAGTGAAATAAGACCACTTTCCACTGAATGGGAAAAAAGGCTCATGCTATAAATTCATTTACAGCGGATTTATTTGCAAAGAGATTGATCCAATCGAAGAATGAGAAATTGAGTCCAAATTGATTTTATTACATGAAAAATAGAATCACATTATAAATATCTTTTATGTATTCAGTAAGTAAAAACAAAACAAAACAAAGCCTCACCCTGAAAAGTGTACATACCCCTTATTTCTTCTTACCAGTTCAAGATACAAGATAGTGCAACATAACATGTCTCTCTTAACAGTCATATCCCTTAAAGTAGTTTTTTCCATGTGACATTTACTAAACAGTGACATCTATTGGGGACCAGTATTTCAAGAAATTGGAAAACAGGAATCCGTTCAGACTTAACTGACCAAAGCATTTTAAATTCCCCATTATAGGACACAATTCTGAATTAGAAGAGAGATGGATGAGAGGACCTTAAAGATCTATTCCATCTCTTGGGCTAGACCATGTTATTAGGAGACAGACTGAAGTAGTGGGTGGGGAGGTGTGGGTGTGTGAAATTTCACTGCAGTAACAAACAAAATGCTGGCAGCGGGTGTTCCCCCTGGGCCTCCCATGGGATGTATGTGGCAGCAAAACTTTCCCCATCTTTCTAAGAAGTGCAATACAGATACATGTTCTCAACTGTGGGGCAGCTTCAAAAGCCGGGGTCTGGGTTAGGAACCGTGCCTCTCTCTGTTCCCCAAGCAGTGCTCTTCGCTTGACCAGGGGGAGGTGAAATGTCCTGTCCCTCCACTCACATAAAGTGGCCCTTTCTTTCTAGGACTGTCAAAACAAAGCTCTGACATATCACACAACCATTATTGCACAGTTTTATCAGAAATGGCAAAAAAAAAAAAAAAATGTAGAATGGGCTACATAACAGCAAAATCAGAGCTTTTGTTTCATTGCTGTGAGAAGCCTGGCTCCTTCTTCTCGGCTGCCTCCAGGCAGCTACCAGGGGCTGCTGCCAGCCCCCCCCTCCCCCCTGAGCCATCTCTGTTCCAGGCTGACCCCCGTCCTTCAGCCTCTCCTTGCAGGGCAACTGCTCCAGCCTGGACCAGCTTGGGGCCCCTCGCTGAATTCATGCCAGTTTTCCCATGTTTTGTATTGAGGGGAGCTCAAAACCGGGCACTATATCCTCAGGTCTCATGAGTGCAGAGCAGAGGAGAACAATCTCATTCCTGGATGGATGGACCATGTTCCTGCTGCCTGGTCGCTCCTGGCTCCGGTATGGCTTGTGGTGCACCAGGGTGACAGCACCTCCCGCAGAGCTGCTCCCCAGCCCAGCCGCCCATAGCCCACACCCTTGCAGGGTTATCCCCTCAGAGATCCAGGAGTTTGCATTGATCCTCCTTGAATTTCGCAAGATTGCTGTTGGCTCATCCCTCCAGCCCAACTGGGCCCTGAGGTGAAGCGCCGTGTTGTTGTTGCTCCCGAAGTGATTTTACTAATCTTGTACATGCCTTGGAATCCCTTCAGTGCATTTCTGAAGGCAGCTCCAGGGTCAGATGATTTTTCTGAAGTGAAGCTGGCAAGCAGCGGCTGAGAGGCGAGCCAGGCCATTTCCCACAGAAGTTCAGCTGCTGTGTTTTTGATTTATATTGTTATTTTGTAAATGGCACATTTTAAAAGTAAAAAAAATAAACACCAAGTTAAGCGATGTAGCCTAATACATACTTAGGAGAAAAATGAAATGAATGCTGAGAACCTGCGTACTTAGTTTCTGTGGCATGGCCTCAATTTCAGGTTGACCTGCTGTTTTTCAAAAGAAAATACAAATATATTGCAATGATTTTTTTCTAATGAAAATATATTGGTTTTCCGTAATGAGGTCCAGAATGGAATTTCTGGTCTGAACCAGAACAAAGGAGTAGTACCTTTGAATAGTCCCTGCCTAGGGCCCACTTTTAGGGGAGGAGAGACCCCGACCTGTAATCCTGATATGCTCAGCTCCAAACAAGGACCTCCTACCTCCCAGTGGGTCCCTAACAGATTGGTCTGCTCAGTTTCCAAAACAGTTTTTGGAAGACTTTGATTTTATTCCAAGAGAGAATGAAAATAAGTTTCAAAACCTCAACATTTTTTGTTAAACAGAATTTTCCCAGCCAAACCTACCATACATTATTACTGTTACAAATCCCCCAAGTGCTTCCAGAATAATCAGAAAGGAGTGCTGCATCCAGAAAAATCCCAAATCAAAACCAAAGGGTAGAAAGAAGAGATACAGCACGTCGGGAGGTCAGTGGTTGTGTGGCCACCCCGTACTGGCATAATCGTACAGGGAAGGAGATTATCATCATGGTGTAAATGCCCACAGGAGTAATCCAGCCTGGACTGTTTGAGGAGGAGCAGCTCTGAGTTGTGCAACCTCCCACACGCTGTTCCCCATACAGGCAATGCTCTCTGCACGCACAGCCATCTGTCTCCGCATCCCCCTTCCCCTGCCTTGGCAGCTACCTCCTTCTCCATGTTTCCCCACCAGGAATGGAGCAGCCCTCCTCAAACATCCCTGTGGCAGAAGCTACTGCTGCCAACCCTACCCTTCTGCTCGCTTGCCAGGGGGCGCAGAGGGAAAGGTAAGCAGGGGAGATCAATGCTTTCATATGGGAAGGAGGAGAGGAGGTAAATTTGAGCATGCACAGCCCAGCACTGCTCGCCTGGGAAGAGAGAAGGGAGACAGGGTCTGTCACAAAGCAGAGAGGGAATGGGCTTATTCCCTGCAGGACTCTTCCTTTTTCATCTTCCAGGGCTGACCATGCACATCCCACAGCCTGTGTTAGACCTACAGACAGGCAGGACAATGCTGTGCCTGGTATTAAATGCATTTTGTAACCACGTGTCGCCTGGATCCTTTATCCAGGTGAGAGACACCCGAAAGGAGCCTGTTTGGGTACCACCAACGGGGTGATGGTGCGAGCAGGAGCTCTAGGTGTACACAGACTCTCACAGCATGGGTGTTCAACTGTCAGAGCATCGCTCCCTCACTGCTCTGCAGCAGCTTGAGCACAGGTCCTCTTTCAGGTTCATGAACCGTGGTGTCAATCCTGGGGCCGCTGGGCTGCGCTCCGCTCAGTGTGTGATGTTTAGTCCACTTCTGCCTTAATTTTCCATCTGCAATATGGGGAAAATGCATATATTTCCCTGTTTTCCAGGATCAACACATTACAAGATTGTGAAGGTCTGGATGGGGACCAGAAACAGGAAGACTAAATGTTTCTCTTTTCCTATTGAAGTGGGTCGAATTTTTGTGGGAAGGGAGGCAAAACCTTTATTTTCTGTAACAGAATAATAATTTCAGCCTGGAAAAAACAAAAAAAAAAAGAAAGAAAGAAAAAAGAAAAAAAGAAGAGGCCTCTGGTAGGAAGCTGTACCTTTTTGTCAAAGGGCTCAGACATTGTTATAAAACAAAATACCTATGCATTTTTCCTTAGGATTGTCTTTCACCAAAAAAGATAAGCTCTCGGTTGAATGCTTGGCATCAAATAGCAGATAGTAAAGTGGGGATTTCTCATGTCCTGATCTCTGTGAGAAAACACCACCTCTGTGAAAAAGAAAGGACAGTTTGCTAAAAGAGCAGTTTCACAGCTTGTTGATCTGTCTGCTCCTATGTGGACAAAGGGTATTTTTGGGTCTGCAACCCTTCTCCCCCCACCTCTCCCTCAGACCTCTCTCTGCTCCATATGGAGACTCTTCCTCTGGTCAGATGTCCGGGACAGCGCAGGTCAGGGACAGGGTATGCACTTCCTCAGCCTCTTGTTCTCTGACATAAAGATGAAAAGAACAAAAACACTAACCAATCCAGAGCTGCATTTTATTTATAGCAACCATAATTAACAGCCTCTTAGGCTGGCCTGGGAGCTTCTGGGTTTGTTTGCCTCATAAGAGAATGCTTAGAGATATAAGCAGGTCTGGGAGGAGATCCCTGTGGAATTTTTTCTTCCTGGAGATCCTGCATGGGTCTGGGTCTGCTTCTTCATTTCAACATCCCCAAATATAAAAAAGGGAGCCAACCAGCAAAGCAGGGATGAGAGGAGAGCCCACACCTCATCTGTTCCCTGCAGCAGCTCTGCCTGGCACAAGTTCTGCCATCGTGAGGGCATCAGGCTTTCTTCAGGCTTTTCTCAGCAGGTTTCCACAGACCCCATGTGCTTGGCCCAGCATGAGATAAAGTTGCCAGCAATGCAAACACACACTCTGCACAGGGCTTTAATAATTTCCAAAAAGGAAAGGATTAATGCAAAACCTCCTGATCTGACTTGTAGAAGCAATTTTATCCCTGGGTAGAAAATGGGTGTTTCTCCACAGAGATCTTCTGTGACAGCAACTGTGCTGAATATCCCAGGCTGTAATTACTAGAGGCTTTAGTCAGCACTTATTTGTATCTATTTTCCCTCTATAGCAGGAAAGTAAGGGCTGTTTAGTTTAGCTGGATGCTTCTCCATTCAGTAAGACTTTAGGTTCCCTCCTAATGCTGTTCTCCATCCATCTCTGAGTTTGCTTTCTCTTCCAAAATCTTGGGCATTGTGGAGCATTCCAATGCTTAGAGGTCGAATGTGAAAGACCATACCTCCCTATGTATTACATCTCCTGTCTTAGAAGGGGGGGATTGATAATTTTATTTTTCTATAATTTGAAAAGCATTTAACTAATTGTGTCATTACTTTTGTTTATATGATATTTGATACGTCCTATTATTAATGTTGTCCAACACTTCAGTATAACAGTGCTTCTATTTGCTTGTTTCTCTGCCAAATTTCCATGTTCTCACGCAGAGTGCTTTCCTCTGGCTGATTATATTTTTGAGTGTTTTTTCAAAATCAGCCCAAATCCCATTTCTTGGAACAAAGCTGAGAATAAGGTGTGTCATTTCCCATATTAAAAAGTTATTTTTCTGATACCTTTGTAGTATGCAATGTCTTTCTATCTCAGAGCAGGGACTGCAATTTGACTGGTATGGTAGCCTTAGTATTAATGCACACCTTTTGCTATTTAAAGGAAAATTGTCTATTTTAGGCCCAGTTACAGAAAAAAAAAAAAAACAAAAACAAAAACAAAGCTTTTTTTTCTTTGTTAAGGATATCCATGCAAAACTAACATGCTAGCACTTCATTTGGGAGCCTTATTAATAATGTTTTCAGTGTATTGTTTATATATGCTATTTTATTGAAGTACTTTAAAAACTTATTTTCCAAATCACCTTTTACAGCCTGCTGAGTAGGTTCTTTAGCATATTAAAATTCACAGACATATGCACACAAAAAAAATTTGCTCTAAATACAGCATTGATTAACAGTAAACTTTTAAATGAAAAGTCTATAGGCTGGAGTAGCACAAATAATTATTACAATCAACATGAAGAGGTTTTTTAATATAGTTTATAAAATAGGAACTGTGGCACTGCTTGTTGTTTCCTGCATTGAAAGCAACTATTATTTGCCACTTCTACAACATTGCTGCTTGAATGAGACTTTAAAAATAGTGCCTCTCATTTGCCAGGCTCTGAAGCTACCCAGCTGGGAGGGCAGAGAAAGGAAGTGTTCAGGGTGCTCACAAAGAAAACATGCCAGATCCTGCTACTGGTCCTACTGGTGTAAGTCGAGAGTAAATCTACTTGCTGTGTTCACGGGTATTCTGGAACAGTATAAAACAATATGTTATTCAGTACACTGGGACAAGACACAGAGGAAAAGAAGAGAAAAAAATGAAATTAAAAGATAGGCTGCACTGGAGTCATCGCTGGTGTCTGGGCTGTTAAAATCACAGAATCACAGAATGGTCAGGGTTGGAAGGGACCTCTGGAGATCATCTAGTCCAACGCCCCTGCCAGAGCAGGGTCACCTACAGCAGGTTGCACAGGATGGCATCCACGTGGGTTTTGAATGTCTCCCAGAGTCAGAGACTCCACAACCTCTCTGGGCAGCCTGTTCCGGTGCTCTGCCACCCTCAAAGTAAAGAAGTCCCTCCTCATGTTTGGATGGAACTTCCTACATTCAAGTTTGTGCCCGTTACCTCTTGTTCTATCACTGGGCACCACTGAAAAAAGACTGGGAGAAGGAACTATCAGCCTTTTGAGTCTTGCTGGCGGCACATGTTTCATTTCAGCAAAATGAACAAAGTATGGTCTTCTCTAAGCAGGTTTGACCATTCCTACTACATTCAGTCACACCAGCCCCGCAGATCACATCTTGCAGGTGCTTTTACAGCAGAAGTACAGGGACGGTCTGATACCTGCAGCCTCCCCAGTGCCTTGCCACTGGCTGATCAGTACCAGGAGAGAAACCAGCCCCCAGTAGTTCCATTAAAAGACCATGCATTTTTCCACTTCTTTCACCTCACCTTTTGGGTGCCTCCATACTATGCTCTTGTAGTATGGTCTCACACTGCCTTAGCCGCACGTACTTTAGAGCTGCTGATACTGCCAACGTGATGTACAACAAGCTGACTGTATACAGAAATGTGGATTTATATCACAACTATTTGCTTTTGTGTGCTAAGGCTCATCTGTCTGTGCAAATGAGCTAATAAAATCAGGGGGGAGGTTCTGGGACATTCATCATGTACGGTATTATGTTTTGTTTCAGTATGAAACAGCTGTATAAGGATTATAAAAATGTGATTTGCCAAAAATATTTTGAATATTTGAAAAAGGGTTTGGTGGCATTTTCCTTATAAAAATAACCAATTCCTTCTGAGTTGACTAATATGATGTACATAAAGGGTTTTGGCAGCCATACAGAATGAGGTGTTTCAGCTGTTGTTCATATAGACGGATCATTCTAGAGATGTACAGATGTGATGCACATTAAAAATGTAGCGCTACAAGCTTTCGTAACATTCATGGATGTTTTAGGAGGTGAAGAGCAAAACCTTGACATTCATCTGGCATTGTACTGCTTTCTTTGGGAGAAATATTTTGTTCATAAAGTCAGGAGCAAAACCTCAGGACCAGTCCTGTGCTAAACACCACAGCTGGGAGTCCTGGGAAACCTGAGGAAGCTGGAGAGTCCTGCACAGATGCTGCCATGCAGGAGAAGCATGTGGTTAATGAAGGTACTGAACGGTGATGGCCAGGGCTCCATGTTGGGCTCCTACTTCACACCCTGCTTCAGGATGCACCAGGGGTCCTTCATGCCCCTCAGTGCCAAAACATACTGGAAATGTTGGCTGAAACCAGATTCCTCTGCGCCTCCCACATCTCCGCTGAGCAGAAGTGTATGACCTCCACGAGATGGGGCCATCCAGACCTTCAGGGAAGGCGAACACATTTGCCTTTGAGGATGCATTTGCCGAAGCAGCAGAATGCTGAAACCTGGAGCACATTTACTGTGCCAGCTGCAGGGCGGGAGCCACTCTGTACTACTTGCTGCCGGCGTTTGTAAGGGATTGCAGAGTCTGGCAGTAGATCTGACCCAACTGCTTGATGTGCAGGAAAATGCACTCACACACAGCGAGCCCCACGCATATCACACTTCTCCACATGAAAATGAACCCTCTGAGACTGCCCGTTCTGCTATCCGTACACTGCAGAGCTGGATTTGTTGGATTCAGTGTACACAAGCTGGAAAACTCACCTGCTTATGTGCTGAAAGTCTGATTCATCCAGAACTTAAGCAAGCTTACAGTGCACATGCTTTGCATCGCACACAGCCATTTTCTGTCTAGGATTTCAGAGAAAAAAAAAATATAGGAGCCCTAAGCCACTTTGTCATATAATTGGAGACACCGCAGCTGTGTTCACCTAGCACTCCCTTTGAGGTTCAGGGCTCACGCAGTGCTGTGTGTATTGCTGTGTGCTCATGATATGTTCAGTGTTACAAAAGGACAAAAATGGAGACCTTACTAGAAAAAAATGTATAAACTCAAACATAAAAAGACGGCATGACCTACCAGAAACCTAGAAATAATTGATTCATGCTCTTTAATAATTAACAACTTACATCTGAGCATCCAGGCAAAGGAGGGGTACAATTTGGGAGTATCTTACACTAAAGATTACAATACAGAAAATAAGATTTATTTTGAGGGAAAAGATGGGGAATCCCAGGGAGCACGAATCACAGGAAAGTCACAGGACTGTGAGGAGAGAATCCCAGTACGTAGATCTTGCACTAGCTCATTTTTTTTATTTTATGAAATAGAATCCTGAATAGTAAAATTCTACAAATCATTACCTGATGAGGTAATAAACCTTCATGAGAGATGAACCTTCATATTTTCAATACATATCTGAATCAACACATAACTGTGGATATCTTGCTGGTTTAGAGTTTTTGTTACACTGCAGTTTGAGTGGGAAGGGAAAGGTTGCATTGTGAAAATGAAACAGCTTGCATATTGAAGTTAGCTTGCTTTGATTTATTACATAAAAATGACTGGAAAGAGAGAACTGAGGTCAACATACACACAGCCTTGTGCTGTAACCCACACACTGTCTTTCCTCAAGCTGGGAGAGTAATGGATATGCATAATGCAAAGCCTGCTACTGCAAAATGTTCTACGTTTTCATCTCTCATGGGTTACACAAACCCCAAGCTGAGGTTGCTGATCATCCTTAAAGATGTGCTTGGAACCGTGTAGCACTGAGCCTGAAAGCACTAATATGCAGCTTGCTCCAGGCATCATTTTAGAGATATGAAAGTCATATGTTCACTTTATTGTGTATAGAATATCCTGATATTGGAGCAATAAAACTCTGCCCCAAACTATTGCAGGTCTAGCTTACGTGTGGTTTCTGATGTTAACAGAGTACCAGAGAAGAGTGACTTGCAGGTTTTCATTCTGAAATGCCAAATGCCCTCTCAAATTGAAAAAAAACTTAGGTAAGTATGCAAAGGCAAGCAAAGAGCTCTAGATACCTTGCTTTGTAACTGCAGAAACACAAAACTTAACATGTTGAGGACTGCATTTATCCCCATTGAAGGAAGCAGGGAATTAAAAGAACGTCCTCTAAGCTATGCAAACATATAAACAGCTCTGCAATTTTAAGATGTAAACATGCAGACATCAGTAATTTGCATGTATCAATATTTTGCTAATAAACATATGCATGACTTTTTACACCTGACCACAAGCTGCTATTTTTAATTTAAACTTACACTAAATAGGGCAAACTTTTTTATGTCCCTAGCCTCATTTCTCAATGCAGGCAGCTTCCACTTAGGGCATGTAAATACCTTGTCTGGATTGCCTCTGTACGCAAGTGGAAAGAAACCTGTATTTTAATGAAAATGAGGAAGTTCATAAGGCTGATGCTTCTAGGGCTTAGCAAGCAGTTATATTTACTCTATAAATACTAGCTGTTACATAGGCCTCCAGTTATGCTGACTGACACTAGCACAGCAAGAGTGCCGGGTCAAATGCAATTAGACTGGAAGTAATGTTGGAGTAAAACTCAAATCTGTAACAGGATGAGAAGCTGACAGCAAAAGCCCATTTTCTCCCTCCCCATTGAGGTCATGGATGGTACAACAGAACACTCTTACTGCATTACGTCTCTCCATCACTCTGGCTAAGAGGAAAAACAAATCAAAAACGTATTTCTTATTTAACATCCAGCAACAGCTCAGGTCTCAGCCTCTAGACTCCATTCAAACACAATGCTCACATGAAGCTGTTAGTCAATTACAAGACTATTTTTCATTTCTGTTCCCTTTTTTCTCCCAAGAGCAAAATTCCTTATGGCATTTTGTGTGAACCCCCCGTAAAATTGTGCCACAAAACAGAGAAGAGGAAAATAAAATCCTTATTATTTTAACATCTCAGTGTTGGCTGTAAGCAGTTGGTACATTTTTAAATTAGCAGTTGTACTCTTGATTCCTCATCACTGAGAGGAGACAACTAACATGTAACTTTGAAAATCCTTATTGAAACCCTCTGGAATATAAACCAAGCTGTATTTATATGCATTCTCTGAAGGAAGGATTTAACAAGGCTTGAAAGGGTAGGATTTGATTCCTATTTCTCAAGTAATGAACAAGCAAGAGATTTGTAATGGCCAACTGATATTTAGCTAAAATAACCTTTGTGAATGGATGCTTATTTCAAAGAGATATTTAATTTCATTTTTTAACTATCTGAAGCAGAATAACAACTCTTTCATACTGCATTTGTTCTCATATTGCATGTCAGCAAAAAACCACCTCTACTGATTACTCAACCAGGATTATTTCTGCCCGTTAGTAATACGTGGGGTTTATTCCCAGCATTTAGTTGGTGTTTAGTTAACTATGTCTTCACTTTTTTTTTCTACACTGAGAACTGCTGAACATTGATAGTACTGAAGGAACCTGCAGTCCTTTAATAAATTTAAATGAAGCAAAAATGAAGGGTTGGGGGAAATTTGGCAGTTCTCTACAATGGTGGTGGTGTTTTACAGGGATGTTTAGAGTTGCCATTACTCTTTGCTACTAGGTTTCACATAGCAGAGGAAAAATTATGTAAACATTAAATCACTGTCACCTGGCCTTCATACGAATTGTGAAGGTCTGTGCATTCATACTCCAGCAGCTTCCATGCTCAGGTTTGTGATCCTGGTGGTGCTACTGGCATTTCCCAGTGGGACACACATTTGGGTCCAAAACGCACACTCTAATCTCTCTGGTACTTTAAAAATTTATTGTATAGAGCAGAGTGTTCTTGCACAAAGGGGAAAGCAGACAACTCAGCCAGAAAACACTTCGTAGACCACAGCGGCAGAATGGGCAGAGAAATGTCTCCACAGCCACTGGTAATTGGGCAGGGAAAACAGAAACAAGACCTCTGACACCTTGGTGCCTTCAAGGAAATTGCAAAGCCTTTGTCCTCCGGAAGGCAAAAGCTGGGAACCACTGTGCTCAGCAAACAGACCACTGGGCCAGTTGCCTGGTGGTCACTGTGGTGGAGGGACAGACCCTACATTCTCCTTCCCAGGAAGGACACCAAGCTTGCTGCCCAGGCATTCCCTTTCTCGGAGCCAAAGATGACTGAACAATCCTACTTTGCGACAGTGCACAGAAATATTCAAACAGGTGGGAAGCTGAACTTGCTTAACAGTTCCCATAGAGCAAATCCACATTGTAGACCTCACAGTAGCACCACCAAGAAACAGTTACAGAAGTAACAAACTGGTTTTGTGTGGATTTGGGCACGGCCATGGATCCTGTGAGCTCCAGCTGAAGCTCCATTCACGACAGAGGGTATCAGAAAATGTCTATCTTCTATGTGACTTTTCTAGTGACTAATAGTGCACAGATACTACAGCCTTTCTTTCAGCTAAGGTATTTACAGAGGCTTTTATAAGCTTTCCCTTCTCTGGCTTAGTTCCTATTTCCATAAAATTTGTGGGAACTCAGCTCAGCCCTCAGTTAACCTGGCTTAAAGCTGGCCAAAGGATTCAGAAGTAAATGGAAAGGTAAACCTAGTGGCACGCAAACACGCTGTGATCATATAAACCATGTTTGCAATGGGAGCTGGGCTCAAAACTAGTCAGATTAGTCCAGTTCAGATGATGGAAGCTATTAGGAATTGATTATTAAATGGCTGCTTAACTTACGGTCTGACTGCAGGGTAGAGTTTGGGGGCGGGGGTAATAGATTGATCCAAACTTATATTTCCACACTGTAGACTTTTTAAATCGCTTTGAAGTTCAATCCTAACTCTATATTTCTGGAGTTTATTGAGCTTTTTGGGGGAGATACCTACAAAAAGTGAACAGTATTTTTTTCCTTCTCACTACTAATGTGCTTGTAACTTCTAATTAATATTGGGCTTAATCTAGCTAAATATCACACCAGCTATTTTGCTATTTGCTGCTACAAAAAAAAAAATAATCTTACTATTTAGGGAAAATATATTGTTCAAGACTAAATGCCTGTAAATTAATAATTCTCTATGAAAATCAAAAACCCAAAGGACTTTCGTATTGCCTTTGTGTCAAGAATCTCTCGAATTTATTCAAACTTTATGGGTATATGTTTTATGGAAATAAATACATTATTTGAATATTGCTTCCAAGCCTCATGGAAAAGAGTTTCAGCTAGACACACTTGTGAAGACTAAGGTGTATCATTAAATTGCAATGAAACTGCTGCCTCCAGATACCAGTGACACTAACATTACTCCATCAAGGTGTTTGCACTACGTTGGTATAAAACTGGCTCAACAACTAGATGAATCACTCTCAGTGCTTTTATCTCTATCAGGCTGACTTGCTTTACTAATTGATTCTTCTCTTGAACATTCAGAGGCATTTTTGTCTTGCTGTATTTCCTTTACTGTCTTACACCTCTTTCCATTAAGCACCTGTAAGCGATGTGCTGCGGGATGACCTAAGGTTTTGTTCAAATTGAACTATCGCTTTGTTTGCTGTTGAGAACGTTAAACCTCTAAGACAAAATGAACGTTTGGCATAAAACTTGCTCTGAAAGGTTAATGAATCTCAGAAATCCTTCCAAGTGAAGGAAAGAGGCCATACCTAACCAATATAAAACTCACGCAGCAAACACTGCACTTCTAATATAATCCCTCTGATTTTAGTGAGGTTACAGTGGGAATAAATTTAACCTGCATGAGTTAAACCCATCCTTCTTTTCAGGAAAGTTGTAATATCCAGTAAGGACGGAATCACCTTTCATCTGCCAGTAGCTTAATGGGAAACTCCAGGTCAATGTATGAGCATAAAACCACATGGCTTTTTTCTTTTATTATCTGCAATAGATTTCACAGGCATTAGAGGAAGCTAAAATATATGCAGATAAAACAAAAAATGACTGCAAGGAAGGTTTTTGGTGACCTAAAATAATTCAGTATTTAAAAACAAAAAATGTGATTGTATTATATTTTTTGATATCTTGCAAATTTTTTGAGTATGGTTACCAGTGAATTATTAACCAGAAGATGAGACCAGTTCTCAAAGGAGAGAGGAACAGTCTGAGAAGTAGTAGCATAGGACAGAAATGTAAATTTACCATTCAGTCTTTCAGAAAGGAAAGGAAAATACATTTGAGTTCCATTTGATTTATTTGAGTTCCATCTTATTTCATTTGTTAAAGATTCAACAGTTGAGATATTGAAAAGCGGTAAAGCTGTGTGGCAATTTGTAGGAAATCCGGTGGTTTTGGTATCACTATAGTGAACCTGAACCTTCATTCTTAGAAAAATGTAAAAAAAGTAAAAAATGTAACTTTAATGACCTTTTCCATAACAAGCTGATCCTCAAAGTTGGAAAAGCCGATATCTTCTTTGGGAAAAGCATCTAAAACGATTAAGTTCCTATTTTAGATAGCCCATCTGAAAGTCTAAAAAGAGGGTGCATCCTGGCCAGTGCGTCCCCAAAGCCACTGACTTTGCAAACTGAAGTCTCATATTTTCATGGTTACATTAAAGTTATATCAGAATAAATATTACAAAACAAATGTAACATAACAGACAGCTCAATCACTTACTAATCTGTGTCCCGCCTGTGGTGCTGGTTGAGGCCCCACTCTACACCTGAACACTGCACTGCAGTACAGGTTGTTAATTTCCTAAAACTTTCAAGAGCACAAGACAACCTCTGGGCACAGACCCAAGCAGTGACAAAGCCAGCACCCTCTGGAGAAGCAAATGCTGGGATGGGAGGGTGTTACAGGAGAATACCACTGCACCATTGCCTTGCTTGTGTACTCCTCACAAGGTCCCTTCATGAAGACAGGATCCTGCATCAGCCTTTATGCTTGCTCCATTTAACCCTTTTTTTTTTTTTTTTTTTTTGCATTTTGATGGAAGAAAAGCACCCAAATCTTCTCAACTCATTTGAAAAAGTGGTTATAAAAAAATGGTGATACAGCATTGGGGATACCCACAGCTAGACCACTAAGGAGGTGGGGGAAGAAGGACTAGAAACAGTGCTAGATCCAAGACTGCTATTTAAAATATGCTGACTTAGACACCTGTCATTAAGGATATCTCTTAGGTCAAGTCTTATATCCCTATGCCAGGAGATGTTCACATGATATTCATGAAAGTTTCTTCATTAGTATTTTTGGTCAGTGTAGTTTTAAGAGATCCAGTGTGAAGGGGCTTTCCAGGGCTGTCTGGCGAAGTCTGACGCAGCCTGGCAAACACTCCCACGCTGCAGTTAGGGTATTGCTTTTCATGTTCTTTATGCCTCTCAGTGTCGGGTGGTTGCGTGGGGAGGAGGGATGAGCAGCCAATGGAGGTTAGCTTCTTATGGAGAGGTCATGAATGTTGTTTGGTCTCTAAAAGATAAAGCAGAGAAGCACTTTCCGAATATTGAATGGCAGGAGAATCCTTGTGGGAGTAGGATCACTAATACAGAACTGAGGATAAAGAATATAAAATTAGGTTAGTGTGGAGTTAACCCATTAAGCTGTAATTTAAACTATCTAAATGGACAATTTCTGCCCCCCCACCCCCGCCCCCCCATCTCTTTATCTTCCTTTATTATGAGCTCAGAAATAAGATACATTAGTTGGCAACCTGTGTTTTACTGTCCTGAATAGAAAGGGGGAAAAATGGTGTAAAATTATGAGTAAATGCTTCTTATCATGTTATTTGTATTCTGCTTTTTGCAGAGCATATTATAATGGAAGAGGGAATATTACACTGCCAGAGGCAGAAATTCAGTTCATGGTTCACTGCAGATTACAGAGATTGGAAAAGAAAAACAAAATCAGTAAACATTTTCCTTTTTGTTCATACAATATTGCTGTAGCAGCAATGACTGGTGGGAAATTTTCCCACTAACCCTTTATATGTGTAAATATTTTGAAAGCTTCCTGAAAATTACAGTTAACTTGCAGAACATAATATTTCTGCAAGCTTTTTTGTACTTGAATAACTCAAATACATTTCCTTTAGCAGATTTTTACTAATACATGTTTAAGCATCAGTGAGGAATACACGTCTTACACAGACACAAACAACAACAAAAAATCAGAAACAACACCTCCCCTCTGCAAATTCCATAACCTGAAGAAAAATAGCACTGCTTCCTTCTCACCACAACTCAGTTACGTGATATGTGTACATGAATGAATCAAAACATCAGCGTTACTTCATACAGTTTTGAATGCCATAGACATGAGTAAGCTGATTCCAGCTGAGTTAAAAACTGTGTTCCTACATTTCTGCATTTGCCCAGCTTGTCTGGGCAACGGACAGTATTGCTATTGCAACTTGGAGTCTTTCTTTTCAGTTTTAATAAAAGCACAAGTTCATTTTCTCAGACTGGCATTACTTCTGTTTGTTTTTTTTTTATTATTTATTCAAAGAAAGCAAAAACCCCATGAGTAAATCTCTAGCTAGATTAAGGCATTTATTTGTTTCATCTCATTAAAACTTTGTAAGAGTAATGGTAAAAACTTTTTTCTTGCCTCTGTCTTAGGGACTAAGAACAAATTCCTGCTTACAGTTACAGCAAGGGTGGAGATCAAAGCATATTTAAAACCAGGTGGAAACAGGGAGGAGCAAAGGGAGATAAGGTCTTTTCTGCAGCTTATAGCACGGGCCTTTGCTAGGACTTCTCTAGGTCTCAACACTTCAGGGAATTCCCTGGCAGTGTACCTATGTAAATAATTATCTTGTTTCTTTCACCTCATAAGAAAGGCCACCTGGGAAATCCTGTGGTTTCCCATTAGGATCAATCCTTCTTTTGCGTTATCATCCTCACTCAGGGTAGCTGGTTGGGGTAAGCAGTGACATTCCCTGCTGTCCCGGCCCCCTTCCCATCTTTGCAGCCACACAGAATGCACAGTAAACACAGGGCACAGCAAACATTGCATGAATAGATAATACTTGGATACTGAAGCTAAACATATGTAAATTTTTGTGATCCTTCTCTTTTACCTTTTTTTTTTTTTTTCATTTCAGTTTAATGAGCTGCATGTGTTTTGCTGTTAATCTGAGCTTTTATATGAGTTCAGCTTTGTGCTCTGTAGCTACATGGGTAATCCCTTTGCTGCAGGAGCAAAGAGCTGGTACAAAGACTCTACAAGAAAAATGGTGAAATTTTCACACTGTGCCATTTTTAAAATTTCTTATCTCACGTCTTTTAAATGGCTGTCTAGGGCTGGCCATTGTAGAGCTGTTATTACTAATCAATGCAGAGAGCAGGTTCTGGTCATTCATTGTGTCCCCATTTAAAAAGGAGGAAAAGATGAACTACTGACATCTTCATAACAAGTTGCACCAAGCTGGAAATTGGAGGAAAATTATTCAGGCTGCGTTCTGGATGTGAGCGATTTAATCTAAGCCCAGGTTCTCCTGAACACCTGATTTGTTAAAGCAGATATCTCAAAACTGAAAATTCTTTGACAAAGATAAAAGAGAAAGTCTGTTCATGCCATCAGTGTGGACCAGAATATAAAAACACTTTCAGATGTGCAGGATAACCAAGATAAGTAACTTCCCACCCTTTCTTTTACTCTTCTCCAGCTACCAGGCTCCAGGTACAGTAAAGGAGAGATGAGTTAGTTCAACCCATAAAATCCTGGGCATACAGACAAAGCAAAAAAATACTCTATCAGGAAGTAAGAACAACCACAAGTCCACCTTTTGTAGCCAAAGTAAGTGCTATCAAACAGAAAAATTAGTGTGGATTTTTTTTTTTTCCCCCTGGAGAAATCGTGGCTCTGTTATTTCTATGTTTGTTAATGTATTTATGTAGTCTGAGTATTTTGAAATGTTGCAAATATTTACAAATAGAAATAGTAAGAATACCTTAACAAAGTTAGAAATAATAATAATAATAGTAATGGTAATAATAATAAAAAATTATTATTTATTACTCCATCCGACTCAGCTTACCTTGTTAGTGAGTTAGGTTTCAAGAACAACACGAAAGGTCTTCCTTGGATTTCTCATACCAAACCCCAGGCAAGCAACACACTGTGCCCAGCCACGTCCCTCTTGTGTCTCTACCTCTTTATCTTGGAAACTCGCTGCCAGCAATACCACCTCATGAATATACACAAACTGGCCCAAAAATAACTGTTTCTTATCTTACCCTTTCATCCAAGTTTTAGAACTTGCTGAACCTGTCTAGGTTAGAGTGAAACAGTTCAGAAAAGTATCTGTGATTTATATTGTCTGGCTGTGTATTTTCAAAGTGTGAAAGAAATACTCTATTTTCACTGCCTTCTGAATGATTTCTAATATTGCTTGCAGGCTTTCATTTTATTACAAGTTGTACATGATTTGCTACGTTTCTGGGAAAGTGTAGAAACTGTAATAAAAACTGGTATCACAGAGAAAAACAATAGTTAAATGGTCTAATAATAAAAGAAACTGACTTGGAACAGATCAGTGTTGTCAATCTATCTTCAGGTAATTCTCTCTTAAAGGAAATGTGGCTGCTTGAGTTAACTGGCAAACTGCTGAGATTTTGGTAGGGTAATCCAAGCCAAGAATTATCTATGCTTTGTAAGATCTTCACTGCCAATGAAAATAGGATTATGCTTTGGATCCACAATCCAAAATTAAAATACCAAACTAGCTGCCAGTGTGTTTGGATCAGGCAAACATTCCCTCTCAGCCCTTTCTTACCTCATCTCAGAAAAGCAATTTTGGTTTCAGTTTTGCACTAGGCAACTTCTTGGCTGCTGTTCACCATCGTTTTCTGCTTCTTTAGGAAGGATGTAATCCCCTGAGATACACAGGAGTTTGCAACACCCTCTTTCCTGAATTCAAGCCTTGCAATGTACAGTGACCTCTGAATCAGTAACATATTCAAAATTAAAGACATGTTGGGTATTAAGCATGACCCCATAGATGCATATACATGCCTTTATTTATTCAACTGTTATTCTGTGGGCTTCAGGATGATATTAATGTGAAAAGGTTATTCATGTGCATAAGCATCTATAGCTGACCCAGAACTCCAGACAGTGTAAAGATGTGTGGGTCTGGTAACAGGAAGGGAGCTTCACCCGCCTGTACTGCAATTAAATAAGAGTCTATACTGAGAGGCCGAATTGTGCCATTAATATTAGCCTGGAAGGAATTAGCAGCCAATCTTGAATTTAATATATGAAAGCATTCAAATATTGTTTCTTCATACCAAATCAGCTGATTTTGCAACACCCAAAGTGAGCTGAATCCTAAAAGACTCCTGGGACTTTGGATTTCCAAGAAGATGGAAGAGACTTGCACAAGATTTCTACTTAAAGTCCCTGTCTTTCTAAGGCCCTTTGACTTTTATGCATTTGTTTTAAACATATTTGTACAAAGTGGAATGATAGACTAAGGGATACTTTTAAAGACAGCAATGATTTTCCTGTGGCCAGCACTTTAAAATAAACTATTATCATAGTATCAAGAAAAAATTCTCAGAATTATCTTAATCGAATCTAAATGTCTGCAGTTCAATAGATCAACATGATTAAAGGAATCTATAGCTTGGACTGATGGACTGACCCGAATATCTTCAATTGACAATGAACACTCTTTAGCTTTTTCTTTCTGTTTTTTAGAGACTTACCTTAATTGTATTTAGCAAGATTCTTCAGTTTTTCCATGGCTTTCTGTATCAATAGAGCACTATTTTCATTTATCATTTTATTTCTAGTTCACATGTTTACTCTTACTCTTACTTACTGCTTGTTGTACTGTCTTGTCTGCGTTTTAGTTTCTTTTCCCATTAATCTCCAACAGTTTGATTCAGGTCTTCTTACAGCAATGCAACGAAGTATTCAAAGTGATGCTGTGAAACATAAAAATGCTAATTGTTTTCAGTATGTAATGATAGTAAAGCAAAAGCCTGTTAAAAACTTTAAGATATTACAGTGGTTTTTTTTTTTTCTATATGTGATGAACCGACAAACATTTCTTTTTGACAGCGTTCTTTTTCTGTTAACGATAAAGAAGTGGATAAGCATGCTATGGAATTTATCATCTAAAAATCCAATATATAACTTCAAGTTTATGTGCCACATCCATTAGAAATGCAGGTTCGTGTTTGGCAAATACAGCCAGCTCTCATTTATCTGTGAGCAGGTATTGTGCTCTGTTGATCATCCATGCTAGGGATACAAAGCCTCATGTCCAGCAGGGTGTTTAGTAATACGTGAAGCACATCATGAATACAGCTGTACTGCTTCTGCAGCTGGAACAGACCCAGGAATACGGCACCTACTTTCCCACAGAGCTTTGAGTAATAGACTCTGCTGAATCCAAGTTTTATCTGTGCACGAGTTTAAGTCCACAATCAAGAGTGTTGGAGAATAGCCTGAGTCTTGCAAGCCCAGCGCTGAAACAGGAATCCTTGTGGTACTGTTTCTGTATCATACGCAACGGACCCTGATGTACTTGTTTTATTCATTGCTTTCCATTATGTAGCACAGCTGAGCCTTCTCTTGCCCTGGACCCTATCAAGATGTATGAAGCAGTGTGAAAACTATGTACAGTTTGCATGATCATATTCCAGACAGCACAGAACTGATAAGGTATAATTTTCCCTGCTGTTTAGCACAGCAGCCAAGGACCTAAACCAAAGTCTTCTAAATCAGTGGGTATTTTTTTGTTGACTTTAAACCAAGGCCTAATAACATAAAGCCAGAGAAATGCTTCTTTAGCTTATACGTGAGAGGTGTGTATTCTGAGTCAAAGCAGATGTTTGTAAGAAATGAATTGCCCTGGTCAGTAAATTCCACAGTAAGTAGATACTATTTAATGACCGCAGCGGTTGCTTTGGGAATCAACTCTCTGGATTAATTGGAGTGCTGTCTAAAATGCAGTCTCATCAGTTTTGAGCTTGGATTTTATTGGTAACTGAATGTTTATCAATAGGAACAACTATTTGTATCATTTATTTAGTACACATACCTTGCAAATGGAGCAGATTAATAGTAGTAATGTCATTTTAAAGTAAAATTGCAAGTAATGTGTTAGCCCCTAAGAGACCACATCTAAGTTAATATCTGTGTTGAAAACATAATTACTTTATTTTGTCTTTCAGCATTACCATTAATTTCTCTCTCCTGAGAGACAAACTGAAGTATCTTACGAGCACCAGAGTAAGAAAAGTCAACGCCACTTTGAGGTCAATGAGAAATGTCTTTTTTTTGTTTTGTTTTTTCACGTGTCTTATCCTTAATTTACAGTCACAAAGAAATACACTACACTAAAATATAAATGATCTGCAGCTGGTATTTTTTGCCGCCTTCTGCAGATTTTATAGAATCTCTACCAGGAATTGCAACAATGCAATTCAGAAAATTTCTCAAAGGTGCAGAATCAGGCAACGGAAGTTGGTTAATTCAGTCAGATCTCTTTTGTTCTGGCTCTGGGGGATCAGTTATCCTGAATTATGAACAAGCCTGAGTGACACAGTACTGCAGTGGCACAGTACCCTTAGATACTCAGGATACAGACATACCACTGGCTTCATGAGAAGTCAGCTTGAGTCCTGCTTGGTTTGTTAGGTGCAATGTATCATCATTAACACTTGGTGAACCCCTTACTGGGGATGCCAGCAACACCATCCCCTCTTCTCATGAGGGCTGGCCCCAGCACAGGACCCTCCTGACACCCAGAGGATGAGAGCAAGGGTGGTAGCTCTGCCTGGAATTAGACTGGGAGAAACTTTACTGAATGCAAAACTTGTAAAAGAGCATTTCTCTTCATTCCCATGATTTAGCACATGCTAATTAGCACCCCCTGCAATTGAAACATACCAATGACCTCAGAGAAATAGTGGGATCTCTCCAAAGTTCACCACTCCAGACCCACACCAGGTCATACAGACAGTAGTAAGACACTGAACTTTAGCTAACATATGTATCTGAACCATCCTTGCTGTACAGATACAGACCAGTAATCTGTGATCTAATTAATCCAAGAATAGACAAGTACAAGTTGATGATACAACTCTAACATAAAAATTGTTGGTATTCAGTAAGAACATCACAAGAAGCATATGTCATTAGAAGCATATGGAATGAGAAGTAGAAGAAAAGAAAAATAAAATGGAGCTCTGTCCAAGAAGATTCTTGGACTTGTCTCAGCATTTTAAGACAAGTGCATAGAAGACACAGGGTTCACACTTCCCTACATTTGTGTAGTTAATCTGTATGCTATAAATCTTTTCTCAGGTTACTAACTAAGCTAACATTCTTCTATTCCAGGCATAAAACCATTCACTGTTGGGCTTGTTTTGGATATTTTTTTTTTTTTGTAAAGCCATGTGCTTTACGATAAGCAGTCCCTAAAGCCCATATTTTTGAAGTTGAATTAAAGCCAGTTCAGCAAATTAATATCCTGTGATATAATCATGAGGAAAAGTTGGGCTGCTACAGACAAGCAACTTTTCATCTCTTCATCCACCTCAGTCCCCGGCTCCTGCAAGTCAAACATACCATACCCTGTGTGTCTAGAGATCTGTTCTGTCACCACCATCAAAGCAGGGATTAAGGGCTTTATCTCAGTCTCCATGGCATCCTATATATTTTGAAGAAAACCTTTCGTCACAGCAAGTGGAAACCGAGACACACAGAGGTACTTTGTGTATGACGTGATCTATTCTGCCATTGTGATATTTTTGCATTGTGCAAATCCCTTTCCCATATATAAAAGATTTGGCCTTGTAACTGACATTGAATTTTCTAGATTAGTTTGGTTTCGTACTTCCTTTGGTTCCACCTGGTTGAGGCACACTCACTACTGTTGTATTGCAAGACAAGAAAATTTCCCAAATAATGCTTGTCTGGAAAAATATTTATTGTCAACGAACAGATGAATTACCAACTCCCAAACTGGTCTATATGGAGGCACATATATTTATAACTTAAATATTCCATGAAATATCATCTGAAAGCTAGACAACATGAGACGGTACAGTCCAGTCCACGAGACAGTTCATTACCATAATTTTGAGGATTTCTACTCCATGGAATGAAAGGCCTTTGAATTTTCCAATAATATTGAGATCACCTTTATTGCAAGATCGGTTAAGATGAAAGAAAAATAGAGAATAACACAACTGAAAAAACTTTAGAAAGAGATTAATAGAAATTTCCTGACTCCTGTTCCTTTTTATGGCCCAAACTTTTCTTTAGGGTGAGTTGAAATGCAAGCCCAGATCCTTCTTCTGTTCTTCCAGGATTTCTTATTGATAATTTCCAATAAGAGGTAGTTCCAAAATTCTGTAGCTGAACTATTGCTTATCTCCTTCTGCTTTGGAACTAATAATATTCCTTGGGCATGCCCAGGCAAGGGCATCTCTTGCCCCAAAACTAAATGGAATGTACTAATGACTATGCCCTGCAAAGAGAATTACTCCATTGTCATTCAAATGCTAGAGTGGAGCCTTTCACCAAAACCTTATATTTTCCTATAAATATATAATTTGATAATTATATCTTATCCAGTTATATTGCCAGAATTAACACAGGCAAATCATTACTGGGTTTCATTAGAAAGTAGATACAATGGTAACTAATTGTTTCAGAATATTAATGTTTTGGGGGGATCACTAAGTCCTAATCTTGTTATTGAGTACCAAGGCACATTTGTTTTCTTCATATTACAACAAGGAGTCTCCACGTTTTTCTCCTCTCCCTTCTCTTGGGTAAGCTCTGTGATTATAGCCTGTCTAGAAATTAACTATTTGTTGAGAGGAACATGGTTCTTTGCCTCCTAACTCTGAGAATTCCCATACAAACCTTTTCAAAAGTATCATTATTGCTACACTATCCAATATTCCTAAACACTTTAAATAGGACATTCAGAGGGTACTCAATCTACAAGAGAGTAAAATTGTTTACCGAACCATGATGTCAGAGGAATATGTGCTTTTGGATAGCTGAATAGAAATGGCAACTATTATAGTTGCATAATATGTGTATAGACTTGCAGTAAAACATAAGTGCTAAAGAAAAAAATTAAAATTAGCCCCACCCAGTCAGTTGGATGGTGAAAACACAGCTTCAGCCAACACTGGATCCAACAGAGCTGTTGAAAGATAAGGTCAAGTTCATAATGAAGTCACCAGATGATAATCTCGTTTAAATTTTGGATAAGGTATTTGGGTGGATGTATGGTGAGGTCATAGGAGGAAATGTAACACAGGCTTTAAGAAAATGTTGGGTTTCAAGTGACATAATGGAGGCAATGCTGACATTGAAAACAGAATATGCAGGAGAATTATCATCAGCACAATGTGATGGGGATTGACTGTCTATACCACTTTCTCTTTGTGTGTGTGAGAAATACAAACACAGTATAAATGACCAATCCTCTACATAAATGAGGAATTTTCAGTGCTCTACTTACATATTTTGTGGATCTGTTTGTCAGGCACAGCTACACAGATAAAGAAGCATACGGGTTCAGACAGTATTAAAAAAAATAAAAAAGGAACAACTACTGGCTTGGGTTTTTGCTTTTTTTCTTTAATCAAGTTTCTGATACTTTAAAATCAAAATTGAATCTGGATGATTTTCCTTTTAAAAAGCAATAACTACCCTCCAAGTTTGTCTTTTTCACATGTAGTATGCCAAATGAATTTCAATAGTTGCTTATTCAGCACAATGAGTCTTAAAATCCTGCAGAAATCCTGCTATACTTCCTGTCCCTTCTCAGCACAGTAACATTTTTAGAAAATGAAAAAAAACATTTCCTTATAATTGAAAATGTTTTGTCAGGAGTGAAAATAGCCCAATTAATAACAAAGTTCTGAAAGTCACCCATTAAAAAAATACAAGGTGACATGGAGTGTCTCAGGAATACTAAATCTACTTAAGTAATAAAGTAAACAAAAATGTAATTAGACCTAAACCTTTCAAAAACACAGGTGATTTGTCAGGTCTGTTCATACAAGTGGGCCTGTGTGAGGCTGGCCTTTGGGACACAGACTTTCAAGTTACGAAGCTATTAGAGTCAGTGCTGTGTACTTCAAATTTGATTTGTTTTCAGGGAGAGGAAAGGCCCATAGGGAACTGAGCAGACTCAGAGCCCACCAGTGATACCCACTGGAAATGCTGAAATGGCTGTGCAGGAGTTGACCGTGGCCATTGAGGAGTAATAATAAGCATTTCTCTTCTATTGAGAGTCATCATTATCTTTTCCCTTCATCTTCCTAGGGCAAGGACTAAGCTCACTTTTGGAAATAATTGTTGATAAAGCACTTAGGAAATGTACAGCATTGTGAAGATGCCACTAGGAAATGTTATCATTATTCTTGCTTGAAGTAGTAGTGCACAAGTATTTTCATATTGCACACCTCTTGATAGGCACCTCTGGCATTCACCCACTTTCTGTTTCAGGCAGCTAACAGACATCCGTGTCGGCAAGTGGGGGGAACATTTGAAAATGGGAAAAAAACCCACTCCTGAAACTCCTTAAGAAATTTCTGGATCTTAAGCTTACAAGATGTCAGTTGCTAAATGGCTCCATCTTCTCTGTACTGATTCCTCAATGCTTTCTGCCTTCAGAGAAAAGTACTGTCAGAGGGAAGGATACAGCAGGAGGACTTAACAGGGATGTAAGTCCTCTCTCCTGAGCAGCCCTTCCTCCCACATGCATTTCAATTTCAACCTTAAAGATTAAATGTTTGCCTTCTACCATACTTTTGTTAACAATGTTAATTATTATCGTCATCGGGAATTAGTAACAATAAACCCTGTCTAGACAATTTCCCTTGATGTGACCTTACAGTGCATCAAAAAAAAAAAAGTTATGCTTCATCTGGGGAATATTTTTCTTTCTAATAGTTGGCAATTTACCTTTGGAAATTAATATTTTAGAATTTGAGGGCATCTAAGGGTTATAAAGTCTAATGATGACATACCTCAGTGTTTAATAGCTTTGTACATGCAGTATTACGTTTAAAGGCACCAAAGCATGTCATTATGCGACCATAATGCACACCCTGTCATGTCTTATCGCTTAATTAGGTCACCTAGTCTGCCCACCTCGTTAAGTGCAATGGTTAATATTATATTTCTACCAGTTTTTCAGATCGCTTTTAAAACTCCCAAGGGAAGGTGCTTTCATTAGTTTCTTTGCAGGATTATTTCATATTCCAGTATATCTCACTATTAGGAATGGTTTCTTGACTAGTTTTCTATTTATTTAATATCAGGCAATTAAAATACTGCTTTTCTTCATGACTGCAAGGATTTCACATCTCCTTATCATGTCCATATCTCCTATATAATTTCTCTTTCAATTTTTTGCAAATAATTACATATTTATAGCTGAAAATTAAAAATTCATGAAAAACTTTCAGTTCCTTCAGCATCAAGGATTCTATTTGAAATAAAAGTTCTGGAAACTTTAAACAATATACGTAGCTAGACTTATCACAACTGCAATCTAAACACCATCATGGCTCACATTCCTTCTCTCACCCACAGCCTGACCGCAGAGGCACCTAAACTTGGGTAGCACTTTCCAGTTATGGGACCCCTAAACAGAAGCACCTATTCTTATTTTCTTCTTCGTGAGGCTTTGGCCACAACCCAAGCTTAAAATCTCCACAAAGACCTGCTGAGACTCAGTAGGTTTGGGCTGAATTTACTTAAAAATATGGTGAGAAGAAGACGATGCATTTTGCACAGAGCTCAGTAGCTTGAATACATGCCTAGAAACTGGATGCAACCTGAGATGAAAGCTTTCTAGAGGCTAAAGGAATTTCAATAGACATCTGCTATCTCCCTAGAGATAACTTTACCACCTGGCTATTTGGTAATTTCTCCACCACTGCAATGAAAGCTGGGTAAATGTGGAAAAAGGAATGCAAGGGATAAGAACCTAGGAAGAGAATAAGGAGGAAATATCCTGGATCCTTAACCTAGTGGTAGAGTAATACCCAGAATGGAGCAGAAGAGGAGTCCTGGGTTCTTTTTTCAAAGCCAGAGTTTCATCCAGTGTCTCTTTCACACAAAACGCACAAATGGTCTCCAAAGCAGGACTGAAATTTAGTATTTCCTCTCTGGTGTGTTATAGACACCAGCACTAGGTGTAAAGCTGCATTCCTTCCATTAGGAATAAGATCTACGGTGTTTTGCAGAGAGTCTAGGAGTCTGGTTTCTGGCCCCTGGACTACTTTCCAATTTTCATTTCAGCACAGGCTGTGAGGTAGAATAGAGAAATACAGAATACAGTTCCACTGCAGCAAGTTTTTGTCTGAGTAATTCAGGCTCATAGCAGCATTTGGGAGTCTTTCTCCTACAATTGCCTTTGTCAGGGCAACCACAGAGCTGCTTAGCTTAAAAAAAAAATAATAATACTCTGTGGTTAAAAAAACTGTTTGGTGGTCAAAAACTAGGAACTTCCTGATACTTTCTTAACTTTCTTTTCACTTCATAATGTAGTGGCTGGTAGTGGCAGGACTTGTAAACAATGTTATCTCTAATTTGGGGGCAGGAGTTCATCCATTCCCTAATCACTACTTTCCATTCATTATTTCTGTTAAATATACTGTCCTCCGGTGCCTCTTTTCCATGCTTTAAGGTTTGCATATGTATGGAAATCAGTGTTTGGGAAAGATGATCTGTACCTGGAGTCTACACAAAGCTCCTTAATGGGCTGATATGTGAGCACCAGCAGTACTGTCTGCTAAGTGCAAAGCAGTTCAGCTCCTCTTTGCAATAGGGTAGCAACCTTGCACATACCTCAGCTCTGCTACAAATAGCCACGAAGGGAGGTGAAGTGGTATAATAATCATAAAGGAACCCAAATCTTACTGCATGCTAACCTTCTTATGTTGATAAAACCTTACGTGAAGTTTAAGGGCAAGACACAGAGGTGCACTGAATTTGTGCCAGGTAGGGTAAGTGTATCCAACATATTAACTAAACAACATACAGGCAAGTGTTTACAGCAAAATCAGTAATTTACTTGTTTGTGTTCAAAAGGTCAATGAAAACTTATTTTATTCTTTAACAACTGTATTCCAAGCCCAAACACTTCATTACAGGAAATAGCATGGACAAGTGTTTTGACTGAATGAATTTTGTAAGCATGTGAATTGAACTGAATCAATTTTTGCAATTTCAAGGCCATTCACTGTGAACACAGTTTAAGACTCCAAGGGAGCACTACAGCAACACATTCAGACTGAATTGCTTTGAAATTGGTTAAAGGCTACTTCATTTTCTACAGCTACATTTTGGAAAGCATGTTTTCTTGGGGTAAATTTAATTTCAAGTTGAAGTGCTGAATTGATTAAATGTCTTATTGTATCTTACCGTAACTTTATTGTAATTCTGAAGCTCCTAAAAAAATAAAACAATAACTAAAAAAAGCTACCACAACCATGATGCCTACTCCACCTACAGAAACTTCTTCAGCTCTTAACAACTGTCATGGTTTGGGCCAGACTGGCCACTGAGGAGAATGACAGATACTCTCTCCCAACTCTCTCTTCACGGAGAGTAGGGAGAGAGAGAAAGACTTATGAGTTTAGAATGAACTAAACTACTTTAATGAAATATTAATAATAAAATAAAAAGGAAATAATGAAATATATACAAAAACATATCAACTTCCCAGGATGACGATCACATTACCGGCTGGCACTGGGGAAGTCCCAGACTGGATTCAGTGACAGATGGGAACTGGATTCTAGATCTGGATTCAGGATTGGGATCAAAGGCAGATGAACAGACAGAGTCCTCCTCAGACATCGGCCATTGATGAAAGAGGACTGACCCTTTGATCCCTCAGTCTTTATACTGAGCATTAGGCAGATGGGATGGAATATCCTGTTGGTCAGTTTTGGGTCACCTGTCCTGTCCCTCCTCCCCATGGGTGCGTCCCCTCTATGCTTTTCCGCTTCCAACCCTCCAACGGGGCAAATAACCAAGTTATCTGCCCTTGGCTGTTATAGCAGTAAGTATAAGCAAGAGCCTCTCGGCATAGCATTCCTTGGCATCAACTATAAACATAGGTCTTATCACCCTGAGAGAGTGAACATTGTCTGCACAATATGCTGTTAATTTCAGTAGTTAGAAGAGGCTTAGCTAAAAAGTAAAATTACGGAACAGAAAATTGGTACTGTATTACCTCAATCCAGGACAGCAACTAATTTCCTTTAATATTTTTTTCTTTTAGATTTTTATTTATTTCAGTTACAATGGACAGTCTTTTTCCGCTCTGTTTGTTTTCTGGGTGAAAATGATCCTACCAGGATGGCCAAGAAGAGCTCTTGATCCACTTTTTTTTCCTGTAAAATTATAATGACTCCCAACAGCACATTATTATGAGCAGTTTACAGGAATGTGACATTAAGATTTACTAGGATGTTAGGAGGAGAAAAGTGGAAAGAAATTTTTTTTTATTCCCGTAACATGGGTTTCTAGGATTCATTCCTATAATCAGTTCTCTTATGAATAACAGCTGTCACTGTTTTCCATGGAAGATGCTCATCAGCACTGCAGAAACAGAGGCTTCTCGCCCAGCTGTCCATACAACATCTCACTGCTGGACAGAAATGGGAGGCACCATCCACATTTGCAGCTGAATCCTCGCTGAACCTGGAGCTTTTGTGAGAGCAGAGCTGCACAGACCACATTCACCGATCCCACAGCCAGTCACTGTTACTGGCAAGTACAATTAGATGTTAAAAACGTTTAGCTAGGGCATTGCTGAACATGGGTTACCTGCAGCCATGCACACAAAGGCATTTTATTGAGCAGCAGATCATCTGGAAGTCTGCTTTCACAGTTATCGGTAATGGCTTAAAGCATTTTTTACCTACTCATTACTACCATGAATTACTACTACAGGTGAAAATGCAGATATCTGGATTGCATAAAAAGAGTCTTATAATTTGTTTTCCATAATTTAAGAAAGGAATAAAAGATAAACTCAGATTAACGGTTATATACTCCATCTTACAGTAGCCATTTAGGGAGTCTTATCTTACTATAACTTAAGGGAGAGTTTGCATCTGAACCATCATGCTCAACAGCCACCAGTTGGCTCCTGTGACTCTGTCCAGCCTTGTTTAAACTTATTTTTATACTTTTTATTTTCACAGCGTTCTGTGGCAATAAGTTTAACAGTACATTTATGCAGTCTTGAAAATTTGACAGGCAAAAGTATTTTTGTCTGTCTCAGACCTTTTGTGTTGTAATTTAATTTGTTTCCCTTAGTTGTTCTGTTATGAGAAGCCGTAAATATAATTTCCAGTTTACAATGGTTTGCTTTTGTTGCAATCTCTCCCTTTGGTAAATTCTTTTCCATACTGAAAAATATTAATGTGTTTATTTCTCCCCTTATGGAAGCCTTTGGTCTCCTCTGCCGCCCCTCCCTGATCTCTGCCCGTTTCTCTACTGATTGTCTGCAAGTGGATAACTACAGAGACAACATTTTGTGGCACAGACTATGTACCAATTTTTATGATGGTACGGCACCTTTTTCTGTTTCGGGTTGTCTCCTTTTCCTTCCCTAGTTCTCCTACCTTTCCATTAACCTCCCTGGATGCCACCATGTAGCTGGCATTGGCACAGAGCTGTCCACAGTGACTCCTAACTTGTTATTACGACTGGAAAAAGACAGTCATTAAGTATGCGAAATTCTGGCATTTTCTTCCCATGCATTTAACTCTGACTGTGTCAACACTGATTTTCATTTCCTGTTCGATTTCCCAGATACCTGTTAATGAAATCATCCTCCAATTTTTGTCAGCTTTAGTTTAGTCCATCCTAAGTCTTCCTTTAAGGAAAGCTTTTACGGAAATCTCAAAGATTACAAACAGTTTGGGAGGGAAGAACTTGGCAGACAAGGGCTAAGATCTAAGAGTAAACGTGGAACATTTCTGATGTTCCAGAATACAAACTGGGAAGAAAAGAGCAGCAGTTTCTGACTTCAAAAAGTTTCCGACCAAGAAGTTTCATCCTAAAGCTAATTAAGGCAGTCCTTTCTGGGGAGCATTGCAGGCAGGTTCCACAAAACAACCTTTCCCAACAAAGGAAGATTTTCACCTGGAAATTCTAACCAATTCTTGTATACTCAGTTGGCAAAAACTTCCACTGATGAACAATATTTCCTCTGTAATCTCATACTGTCAATGATCATCCACGATGACTTAATTAAATTAGATTCACAGCACCATGCAGCCCAATGTCACAGGGCATTTTCTGAAAAAATACACAGATAAGATATTATTAATACATATTTTTACTGCATCTATCTTTCAGCACAGAGAGAGTGAATTGCAGACTTCATGGTACCATGCAAAATAAAAGAAAGGATTTGCAACCTCTAATCATGGTGTCTGTATCTACCCCTACTTACTCAAGATTACTGCATTTTATTATATTGATTTCATTTCTAGCTGTTTGTATGTAAATCCCATTCATGGGAGCATTCTGTGTTGAATACACCTAAGACTCAAGAAAAAGTATATCGCAGTCCAGAAATAAAACCTATAAATCCTGCAGTTTTATTCTTCCACAGCTGTTCAGTGAAGCATTGCAGTATTACCACTACACTTTGCAGATGTTCACTGTGCCTGCATTTGAGTACCTCCAACTGGACAATGTATTATCTCTGCAAATGTGTTTCTGTGCACTGAATTATTTTCAAGGCCATAAAGTTTGAAAATACCATGTGGTTGTTCCAATGTCAGCACTCGGTTTACGTGGTGAAGTGTTACACATGGACTCTTGCAGAAGTAAATAAAATTATCTCAGACTGTCACGCAGATGAGGAAAAATGCTGCATTTCTTTCTGACACATCGCTTTGGAACAGAGCAGATCTCAGGAAGCAGTACAACTGTGGTAAAAGTTATCTCGGGACTTACCTATCTCAATAACCATGTTGCTGTACATATTAAGGCTAATCACGATATGACTCTCGTTTCACTGCAATGGGACTCCTGCAGCAAGTGATATAGAGTGAGACCAAGTGGAGATAAGGCACAATGAGGAGGCAGAATTTCAATTCTAATTTTAAAATAAGTGTAAATGCAATTGTAACTTAATTTCTTACCAGCCCTTTGTGAACACTCTGCAGAATGGTATCTTCAGTTCCAGAGGTTTATAAAGGGACAGAAATTTTAAGGGTTAGTTCCTTAAAGATGTCAGTGAACAATTTTGCATGAGGGAGCTGTTTCATGCGTCAGTGGAGCCAGTCTGCTTCACACACCCCCTAACATTTCATTTAAGATGAAGTCTCCTGTGGTTTCCAAAGAGGCTGTGCTTTGGTGGGTCACTGTGTTACCATCTATTTATGTTTTTGTTAGCTTCCTATCACAGAGATTCACACACCCTGCTGAATCCTAAACACAGTGCATTAATTACATATTTACATGGTCAAAATTCAGAAATAAATGACTTCACAGAACACAGGACCATGTTTGAAGGACAGTTAGGCAGGGCATACAATTTTAAATGCTTCTGATTGAGCAAGGAAGAGATTACTGCTTTCCATATTCATATTTTATATTTTGAGTGACTCCAGACTAACCTCAGGGAGAGCCCAGAATATTGGCTTGTCTGCGCCTGGGAGCTGACTCCGGGATATGTAATCAGGAGAGCCTGCCGTCTGATTAAACCTCTCCTGACACCGCCTCGGCTTTGGTGAAATTTAAACTGTCTCTTCCCTCTTTCTCTGCCATTGTGAGAGGCATAGCAAGCCGTTATACCCTGCTTGTTAATGACAGATGACCCTGCTGGTTCAGCCCAGTGCTGTCTCCTGGGGACATGGCAGAGATGGGCTGGCAGCAGAGCACAGGCTGCACTTCAAACCAGCTGGCCAGCAGGGACCCCCCTTCTGTATCACCGATGACGGCAGACGACTTTAATTTCCTCCTGTCCCTGAGGTTTTCATATTATGGTGCAGGGAAAGTGCCTTTTAGTGCTTTGTTGACCACGTTCATTAATGCTGCTTCTCAGCCATTTGGACCAGAGAAGGGGAGGTGGTACGAGGGGGAGGGAGATGTAGTGGAAAAGAAGAAGCATCATGTTTTGACTGATGTTATCACCACAGGCCACTGCACTGAAAGGAAAGTTAAATAAATCCTTCAAAAAGCTATAAGATCTCTGACTGCTTTGAAATCCTTTGTTATCACAAGGCACTTTGGAGCACTCTGTCTCAGGGCTTGTTTTCTCCATTTTTGTAGTAGGTATGTTTTGTCCCAAAAGGTGGACTAAATGGCCTTTCCCCCAAAATGTATAACGCACACAGACCTTGAGCTCATTTATGGTATTGCAGTGTCCAGATATGTCAGAGGCACCACGCTCAATCGCAGAAGACTTCACTTCTGGAGAAGAATTTTTGTGATCATGACAGAGAAGGCATCTTGAAATGGGGATGTGCCAATGCAGTGGATGAAAGATATAGAATATATCCTCAGTGTGCACTTTTGCCCTTGAAGGTTCTGAGTAAAGTATTGGAGACTACCTTATTAATGTCATAAAAAAGGCAGTATATTTGCTGCAGGCATTGTGAAAGACATGGATCCTTATATCTGGAAAAAAAAAAAAAAAGTAAAAAAAAGGAGAATCGCTACACCAGCCTAAAGCACAAATTCATTAGTTAACAGGAGCTGAGACAGAAGGCCATGTTTACCTTAACCATCTGTCTGTGAAGTCAGTTTTCCTCCTCTTCTCTTTCTAACACTGAATAGCCTTAAAGGGAGACATCCTCTCAGAAAAGAGCTCGACCAGCGCTCCTCTGCATTTCCCAGAGCTGTTCAGTAACAGCTGAGGCTATCAGCTAGGATACCAAAAAAAAATAATCCTGTATTACCTTACTGCTTTGAATCATATGGACAGAAGACTTGAATTTGAAGAATCCCAGCTTCTGAAAGATGCATTGGAACTCCTTACCTTCTCTGAAGACAAGATGATAGACATTGCCCTCTGCCACCTGCTTAACAATCACAATGCTCCATTTTAAAAATTACCAAAAATTACTAAAAATACAAAATATAGTGCAGTTTTTTTATTGTTGTAGTTGTAGTTTTGGTCCAATCTACCAATCTAGGTCCTGAATGTAAGTAGGTGCCACCAAAAATACAGGACTTGGAATATTGATACAGGAACTATGTTTAAATGAGAAGTCTTGTGGAGGATTAGCTAGAGAGTACAAGGCTTTGACTCTCGTTAATAAGAAGGCATAAACTATTTGCCTCTAAGTGTTTGGTGGAGTTGGGCATTTCTAACATACAAATACAGCTACTTTCAGATTGCCTGGTTTAAATTCTTCACTGTAGTCAGAGATGAAACAGAAATGTATCAATAAATAAACAGAATGCATGTGCCAAAAACCCCCTAGAGGTGTTAGGAAATTTCCAGCAGAACAATTTCAGCTAAAAGACTGAAACATTTCACGGAGATATCTCAGTTTTGGTAAAATCCCATGAAACCACAGGCAGGTGAGTTATGCTGGGAGCAAGCTTAAGGGGAACCCGGGAGGCACAGGGTCTTTGTCTCTGCAGCAAGCTCTCAGAGGAAGTTTTTCTTCAGCTGGAGACCTGGGGCACCCTGATTCCTGTCTCAAGGTGCAAAAATTTGCCAGAACAGCTGTGAGCTGACACCAAAATAAGATATTTTATTTTAACTGTATTTGCAATCGGAACAAAAACTGATTTTGAAACTTCAACATTTGCCTGGAATAAGTAATCCTCTGTGTCAGTCCAGCTGTATGAATTAACACTAAGCACCAACATTCTTCTTTAACAAAGCTTTTATTTCGTATTGCTTCTGTTCCATGTCTTTTCCACTAAAAAGCGATATAAATCCAACAGGGGCTGAGAGCTTCCTATGACATCAGTAGCTATTTTTATCACTGCCATCATCATGAAACCTTGCAGTACCTTTGTTACTACTTAACTGAAACATTAGCAACATCTTAAGTTAAAGAAGGGACTCAATGTGTTCCCAGGGTGTAAAGCCACCATAAAACGCAGAGGCTTGTGTTTTACTTTCCTCCCAGCCATGCAGTTGGTTGCCACCCTGCAGTCTCAGGCACAAACACTCGTAACAAGAGGTCAGGAAGAGCTTGTGAGGCTGAACTGAGCTTCATGCAGATGGTGCTGCTTATGTATGGTCTGTCCAGGCCACCTCAATAGGTGGATTCCTGGATCCACAGCAAGGTGCTAAGCGTGATTGTGCTCTCCTTCCCAGGACAGTTCTGGTGTGGATGTATGTTCCCTCCTGCTGACCTAGCTGTGAGAGTAGAAATACCCAGCAAAGGGACGGAGTAAACATCTGGGTGTGTTAACCTCTTGTGCTGCTGCCCAAGTTTCTCCAGACCTTGTCTGTCAGCATTGTGTTAGAAGACAAGGACTGCAATTGTTTACTTCTTCCTATAGAGAGGGTGCAAGGGGGGAAACTCATGGAAACATTTCTTTCTGTGCATTCCCACAGAGGTCAGTCACAGTCCTACCTTGTGAATTACATGATTTAAACCCTTCTGTGAAGCAAAAGTACACTGGTTTTGAAAGCTGGCATTTAAGCAGAGCACCTTCATGGTTACTTTAATTATTTAACACATTTGTTCACCATGTAGAAAACTAGCAATTTCCACCACAACCAGCTAAAGGAAATGTTTTCTCACAGTCTGCTGGGAAGGAGCTTTGTATATGCAAATAAAACCTACAATGAACTGTTAAGCATCCAGTCCTCAAATTTCTGTTGTGTCCCAGTTATTAGCCGCAGATGTCCAGTAATGATCGCTCTTTGTTCACCAAATTGACTTTTTTTTTTCCCCTGTAGGGAGAAGGATGGAGCAATTTGGCTAAAGCAAGTCTGTCTCTCCACTTCTTGTTTTCTTAATGAAAAAAAATGAAATCTCTTGAAACATAGAGTAGGTTAATTGGAGCAACAACTGTCTTGTTCAGTTAATCAGCTCTAAATTCACCAATAGGTATCCCAGCTGGCACTGGAAGTAATCACTGGAAGTGTAGGAGTGTGTATATAAGCTAGCCAAAGCTGAAAGAACAAAACTGTGCCTGTGATGACTGAATAGACAGCATTATCCTGATGAAGGATTTCTTACAAAATTATTTCAGTGGAACAAAATAGGATATGCACAGTACAAAAAAGGAAAAGCAGAACAATATTAAGACGAAAAGGAGGAGATCATAAAAAAAAGGAACATTAAGACTTGAAACTACACAGTCAATAGAATTCAGCTGAATAGCCCATTGTACCTATTCTGCTGTAAAAAAGCTCTGTTTGGGAAAAGGAATTTATTTTAGCCTGAAGTGACACTATGAAAGGAAATCTTCTGACTAAGAATTCACTGGGACTGTGACAGTCATCACTAAAATAAGAAGAGACAATAACATAAAATCCTACTAAAAAATACCTACTAGCACAATCTAAATATATTCCCCTGTTTAAGACACGTTAACATTCATAACACCTGGGAGCTGGCGGTTACACCTCTAAACCTGGCTCTGCAACAGTGGCACATCACTCATATTCTGCCTCTACGAAGTCATAGCACTTTTATCCCAAATGTTGAATTAGATGACAGTGAACTATCCTGAGCCAGTGAAAACCAGCATAGCAATGTTGTCTCTTTATGTCTTTGCTAAGAGATACCTCTTTTTTTTTCATTTTTCCAGCAGCAAAGGGCTGAGTCCCGCTCTGTGTTATACCAGATTTTTGCCAGTGTAATTTTACAGGGATCAATCAAATAGAAAAGACTAAAGTTAGGTACCAACGGTTTTAGTCTCAGGCCATGGATAGGACTTCATGTCCTGGATCGGCCTGAAGGAGGTTATGACTCTCTCATTTTTCTCTTGACAGCTCTTGATTATGCAACTCAGGCTGTGGAAGTCCATGGCTACATTAACAAAAGGACTTGTGCTGTATTTAGGCACCTAAATTCCACATGTAGACCTTTGACATGTGCCTTTGATATGAACCTTCCCCAGACACCGAACCTTTCCCTTCCACAATAGCCCAGAAGTGCCTCAGTCTTGACACCACTGAATAGCTGTAGCCCAGCTCACTTCCAGCTCCCAGCCTGACCCACAAGCCAGCTCATGTCAGCTTCTCTCTTTCAAAACCCCCGAGTGATCATCTCTATCAAAGGAGGCCTGTGTGGCTGGGTTTCCATGAAATGGTGCCAGAGATCATGCTGGCAAGGAGTACTGTGTAGTCCTCTCCATGCTGCATAGACGGCAGTACCTAATTAAGGTATCACAAACACTGCCAGCAGCCTTAATGCTTAAATCCTTTTTACGTAGGCAGTCCTGAGGTACAGTACTGAAAGTCGTCCTATAATTCCTGGTGACGGCTAAGATAGTGGTCTTATTTGTTTATGTTTAAAATTTCAGAAGAGTAATTTTGGTTAAATGGATACAAATTTATATCACAAGAGAAATAACAGCACAAAGCTAATTATATTACTTCTATACACACACACACACACAAAAGTGCATCTTTTTAAAAAATAAAGCTTGGCTAACCTTTCCGCACTGCCATAGTATTTCATGGCAATTACTATAACCTGTTTTCTGCTCTTGGCAGGGAGTAGTGTCCTTTCTACCAAGGTTATGCAGAAGAAACCTAGCTAATATAAAAAAGGAGACAAAGTCTAAGAAGCCCATTGTATCAGTTGTTGGCATGCAAAGACATAATAATGGTACTTAGGCTGTTAAATCGAAGTATGCCTTTTAAATAGCATAAAATATCACTATGGCTAAGACAAATGTAATAGCAGCGAATAAAGCAAAAGGAAAAATCCTCTAAATCCTCAAGAACTAAAGCAAGTCCATTCATTATAAGTCAATAAATTTGAACCAGAAATCTAACTGTTCTATTAGAGAGCCATCAGTGGTAATTCTTTGCCCACACAAGATAGGATATCTGTGATTAAGTCCACCAGTGCTGAGATCAAAAGAAACCATCAGACATTTAATCACATCACAGACAATATCTGAAGGAAGGTCCTGTTTGCTGTCACAGTTTGCTGAGGGGAAGTGTCAGGCTGCTTGGGGAGGTGTCCCAAAAAGAAGTCATGCCTGTTATTGAACAGTGTTCCTGTTTACAAGATGCCCAACTCTGCTCAACTATGTGAGGGCCAAAGCTGTCAGCAAAGAAAAATTCCTAGCTCATGAAATCACACTTGTATTTGGCACTTTTCTGAATGCAATCTTTGTGAAGAAGTCAGATTTCAATAACACAGATGTTATACGGGAAGGACAGTCTATTTACATCCTTTTTACAGTAATGTGACTAAGATCAGAGTCTGCCTTGAAATATCTAAAATTGGAACTTGAGTAATTTGGATACAAACGATCAGAGGGTTTGATAGGAAACAACAAACACTTTTAACAAATACTTTGCTTTTGGTCTTGATCATCATGGTCTACCAAATAAGCCTCTCTTATACTGAAATAAACTTAGTAACGGGCATTTGTTAATTCCCTGAAATCTGGATGTTCTTTGTGGTTTTATGGTAAACACTATTTGCAGTTTGGGACCACTGATTTCTCTTCTGCGAATTCTTTGTCCAGACAGAGCAGTCCTTAACCTTTTTGAAGGTTTTTCCTGAGAAGACAGGATAAAAATTAAAGATCTTATCTTTGCTCCGTTACACTGGCTTTGTGTCACAGCAATCCTGTTGATTTCTGTAGAGGAAGGGCATCATGATGTTCATGTATTAAATTCAAGAATGAAATCCTAAATACATACTGCTTTTCTAGACATTATCAAGCACAATATGATCCACATCCATAGTTATCTGAAAAGTGTCATGGCCAGAGCAGAAGAAATCCTGGCTTGAGAAGAATCATAACTGGAAGCAACAAGATTAAACAAGGGAAAGAAGGATTGGAGAAACACAACTGCTCTCGTCTTGATGTGTCATGTTCATCAGCGGTCTCACATAATGAATTGTATTTCATTGGTTAAAAGATCTGTCTTTTAGTGTTCAAAGATCAGGAAGTATAAGACTACCTATAGTCTTTAAAATATAAGCACTTCTTACCCTCTGTCACAGTTTAACCCCAGCCTGCAACTAAGCACCATGGAGCCACTCACTCACTCTTCCCCAGTGGGATGAGGGAGAGAATCAGAAGAGCAAAAGTGAGAAAACTCATGGACTGAGATAAAGACAGTTTAATAAGTAAAGCAAAAGCCGCACACGCGAGGAAAGCAAAACAAGGAATTCATTCACCACTTCCCATAGGCAGGCAGGTGTTCAGCCATCTCCAGGACAGCAGGGTTCCATCACGCATAACTGTTACTTGAGAAGACAAAATACCATAATTCTGAATGTCCTGCCCTTCCTTCTTCTTCCCCCAGCTTTATACGCTAAGCATGATGTTATATGGTATGGAATATCCCTTTTTTTGATTGGGGTCAGCTGTCCCACCTGTGTCTCCTCCCAACTATTTGTGCACCCCCAACCGACTTGCTGGCAGGGTGGCATGAGGACCAGAAAAGGCCTTGACTCTGTGTAAGCCCTGCTTAGCAGTAACTAAAACATCCCTGTATTAATAACACCGTTTTCAGAGCAAATCCAAAACATAGCCCAATACTATCTATTATGAAGAAAATTTACTCTACCTCAGCCAAAACAAGCACACCCTCTTTGAGCATTAGTTCAGTTAAAGACAGGCCATAACACAACAATAATGACAAATCTATTGCTAATTATCAAGTGCAGTTCCTAAAACATCAATGCAGTATGCTTTTTTTTCTTGAATCAGTTACACGACACATTTTTTTTTTCACAGAAGTTAAAGATTTATTGGGAGATCCTAGCTCAGCCTGCGATGCGTGATGTAATTGCAACAAAGAACCTAAGGGTTGTTAACCCAACTCAGATTTTACGTACATCAGGCCCTATCATTACTGTCAGTGAAAAACTACTTCAGCTACAGAATGCCTGCAAGGAAAGCTACAGGAAGACAATACCTGTGTAAGTGTGCACTGACAAAAGCAGTTAGGATTTCTCATTTCTTATCCATGTACTCCAAGCCCCATTTCTGCAGAGATTACCAAGAACACAAATGAGAGGGACACTAAGCCTCAGGAAGCTGTACTGAAACCGTTGCTAAACACACTACCCCAAAATATACCATGCACAGAAGTGGGTTTTTTTTCTGCAATTCAATGATCTTTAGCATAGGCCTGTTTAAAAAGGACACACCATCACACAGTTGTAATATCCTTCAAAGCTCTCTTAAAAAAAAGTGTGATCTACCAAAATACTTTTTGGCCATGTGGAATTATTTTGTGGAGATTTTAATTTTGCTGGGTAACATATTTCTTCATTTTGCTGTATCAAGGATGATTCAATACTGGGAACTGGCCACTAATAGCTCATGCCATTACTTTTAATTGGAGAAGGTCCATTTGCACAAGCAAATATCCCTGGGAATATGCAGAGGTTCTTGATTTTTCACAAAACTTACTCACAAGAGTTGAAAACTGCTCATTGATAGAGGAAACATGTTGGTGAAGCCGGTGGTCTGTGCAGCCCCTGTTCATTCTAATTATGTGAAGAACAGAAACATAATTATTAGCTGAGACATCACTGCCTTCCACCTGATGAACTGTAAAACTTTCATCTCAGGCTAAGCCTGCAACTGCTTTAAAGCTGCCTGATCATCTGTAATCTAGCATACATGATAGCCCTGAAGTACTTATGTTTGAAAGCCTCAAGCTATTCTTCAAAATAAATTTAAGGACAGAAAGAATATTTTTAACAAGACCAATTTTCATAGACAGTATTTGAAAGGTCAGCACCCCATTCAGCATCAGTGCATGATTTTTCAGTAATCATGAAATATTTTACATTCACAACATGACTAATCACTACGGAAATAAATATGTATGATTCTCCTTCAACTGACATCAGAAAGTGAAGTTTAAGATAAATAACTGCTGAAAAGTTTTGCTAGCAATCATGAAATTGTGAAAGCCAAGCATGAGCTGGCATGTGGAAAGGGAGGAGACCTGAGGTGCCAGTGTGAGCAAGTGGTGGCCACACTGGCCGTGGCCCACCCTGCCACAAGGCAGTGCTGCATTTTATGTAATGGGTTCTCAGACCCCAAAGACACTGCGTCAGTGGGAGATTTGCATAGCAGATTTCTGCTTTCTGGTGTGCCTGACAAAAGCTAGCAGAAGCCAGCAAAGGGAGCTAGCAAACACCTTTGGGTTTGTTTCTTCTCTGCAGGAGTGAACGTGGCTTTGTCTCTGGGATGCAAGTAGAGGGAATTTAAAAAAATAGCCAAAATATTAAACAGAAATATAAGCCCCAGAGAGACTTCTATCTGGAATGAAAGGCATAAGAATATCATGAGGGTCGTGTAACCTGGTGGCCTCAGGTGGTATTCAGTGGTTTGTTGAGAGCAAGGCACAAAAAGTCCCATAATGCACACAAAGCACAGAACTACAAGGTTAGGGTGGAAGAGAGTCCCCGCGGACCTCATTTACTGTTCAGCTTTTTCTGTGGACTGTTGGGACTGATTACCTTATAATTTCTACACAGATAATATTTTGCATCAGTGAGTTCTATGAATTAATTCAACACAGCTTGAAAGCATTCTTCCTCATTTCTTACCATTTACATTCACAGGCATTATATCCTCCTTCCCCGCTCTCCGCACTGTGATTAACTCCAATGGCTACCGTCCAGTTCATGACTAGATTGATCACAGGTTCATTCTGTCTTCATTTCCCATGCTTATTACTACGTCAAATAATTGTGGCATTTCCTGCATTAATATTTTGCCAACAGAGAGCCCCGCAGAACACACATATCACTAGGCCTGTCTGCGCAGGGAGGTGCTGACTACCCAGAAGCAGATGGATTCAGGGGTAAATAAATACAGACATCCAACTGAGCTCGTGGGTGACTTTGGAAAATTAGGCTACGTATTTAGTCTCTTACATTCATATTTAGTTCGCTAGCTTTGGAGACTATTAAATACGTGTGCACGGGAGTGTTTCTCTGGAGCTTTTGCAAAAAGAGTGCATAAGAGGTAACCTCACATAATGTTTCTTATACTTCTTCCTCATGCTGCTTCATTTGATGAACAACCACGATCCCCAGCTGCCAAGTCAAAGAATATATCCTCCTTTCACACAGCATCTGCCCGTCTGACATGTTCTTGGGAGCTGCCATATGTACTTATCTCCCGATATTTTGTCTTGGATGCAGTATTCACTAAACTGCGCTATGGATTGCTCATGCAATTTTACTGCTGCAGTTTTCAAACCAACAAGCTCAGGATGCCTCTTGAATAAGTCTTTGAACTGAGTGGTACAGCCTCTTAAATTGAAATCATGGGGTGTCTCCATGTTCAGACACATTTGCTCACGTGTTCCAGCTGTTTCTCAAGTTGAAACATGCTTGAAATATATTTCTGACAGCTCCAGCCTCAGAAACCTCTTGGGATAATGGGATTACACTAGCAGCAGTGAAGCTTTTGTTTTCAATAGAAAGCACTTCCTAAACAACATGAATTAAACACACCAGCAGAAATTCAATTACGGGGTATTTGTGAAGTTGCCTGACAGGAATTTCAGATAGTTCCTTCTCCTAGCCACTCTCTTCCTCGCTCTTCTTGGTCAGTAACATGTCCATGCAAAAGCAAGAGAGCTGGATGGCCTACAGGGATGAAATTGCAGCAACTCCCTTGACATATCCACCTATCTTCATAAAACAAGCATTTGTTAGGCAAATTGCTTTTTCTTCTGCAGTCATTATGGTACTTGGTGAAACGTTTGCTGTATGCTTTGACTTTCCTGCTTTGATCTACTGATAGTCCATATGTTGACAATTTGTAGATAACTAAAATATAAGGGAGCAAACTTAGGGACCATTTTTAATACAAATACATTATATTTAATGCAACTACAATAAATTATAGCTTTTCTCTGGATATTACATACATTTTTTTCCATGATAAATGGAAATTGCTCAGGGGACACATCATCTCAGTATTCCAATACTTAGAGGGCAGCTACAAAGAGGACAGAGGCTCTCTCTTCACAAGGAGCCACATGGAGAAGGGGCAATGGGTACAAATTTCACTAAGAGAAGTTTCATCTCAACATAAGAATGACATTTTTTACAGATTGTAAGAACAATAATTCACTGGAGGTATCTCTTCAGGGATGTAGTTGAGCCCCCATCTCTGAAGGGTTTTGAGATGTGACTGGACAGGGTGCTAAATAATCTCACACAGGCTCCCTTTACTTCACAAGAGTTTGAATCAGATGATCTTTCAAGGTCCCTTTCAGCCTGGGATGTTCTATGGTTGTATGGTTCTTCTGATCCACTCTGACAGAAAGGGAAACTACATTCATAGCTGAAACTGCAGCGGTTTGCCACAGACGTTTTCCAAAATACTGTAAGAGCTGGAAGAAATAGTTTCATCCCAGCACCCAGATAATGTCCCACACCTGGGACTCTAAGAAGGTCCAAGTAAACTATACTTGCAGTGCAGAGGCAAGTTGAAGTACACCATTATCTTAGATGGTTTTTTTTCCTAGCTGTTGGGGAAAAAATGAACAAGAAAATAGCTGTCAGCATTTTCTGCTTAGAAGAATGGCACAAGTATGTGTGGCTCACATACTCAGACTCATATCTTTTCTACAATAAAGTGATAGATTGTGACAGAGGATCTGCATCCCTTCAAAAGAGGAAAAGCATGTAGTCTGATATAGGACAACATTAAGTTACAGCCCTCTGGGGTCAAGGAAGAAGCTGGCAAGGAATTAAGACCTGAAAGTGTGACTGAGGCAGTGTTTCTGAGCACAGTTGTTGGAATAGTGCTGTTTAAACATCAAGACATCTGCACGGCTTATTTTGAAACTGCTTTAAAAGGTTCTTTTTCATTATTACTATATTTTCTGGCTCTTGTCATGTCCAGAAATAACTAATTATGGGAATGCTTGCAATCTTTTATCTCCAGCATGAGTGGAAACAAGAAATATGGGTGCTTACCATAAAAGACTTCAACAATTTTTAAATTTTTTTTTGCAGGGAGGTTGACTTAGATAAATATGGTTCCTTGTATTTTTGCAAGCCTGTTAGAACTGAACATGTTTCTGAACATTTTTTTAAAAAAGTCAAACAAATTAATTCTCTTGTAAGCTCAATGTGATATTGCTTATTGTTTTGAATTGAGGGCACTGATCTTTCAGTACTTTGCTTTAGCATATCAAGGTCAAGTTTAAGTAGGCCTCTGAAAGTTTGGTACACTTTTAATAAGCATCAACCAGTCATGCATACTTCTCAGTCCTTTGCATCTGTTCTCAATTGGAAGCGAAGGTCACTTCTATTACCAGCCAAGATTAGCTAGTAGAGATAAAGGGGAAAAGGATCTCCTACCTATGCCACAGCAGGAAAGGGGTTGTGCACATTTGCTGGAGTGTGGAATTCATTAGATGCATTGCTGCTGGCAACTTCTAAGAAACTGAATAAATCACTAAGCCCTCGCTTTCTGTTTAGAAAGGTTTGGTTCAGATAAAAGCACCAGCTACTTGTTTTTCAGCATATTAAGCCCGAACAGTCTGGGGCCGTCTGAAGAATTGAACTATGTATGACTGAAACTAAGGATGCCATCAAAATCTCCTCATATTTTTTTTCATTTGAAATTTTCTTAGATAGTACATTGGTCAATAAGAGAAGAAAATAGAGATGTCTCTGAAATCTCTACAACTTTGCTAACTAACGTGCCAGAAATGCAGAACACCACCATTCACAAGTGTGATTATTAATCATTTTTATTTTCCAAAGGAGATTAAGCCTCCATTAAGATCAGGTTTCCATTCAATGGGGAGGTTTCATGCAAAAAGGCAAAAACTAACTCCTGTCGTAAAGTTAAGGATGTCTACCACAAGCCAAGTTGTAGAAAATATGTATTTCCTGCAAATATATATTCTGTATAATATTGTGAGTTTTCATCATTGTTTCATAAATTTCATAGTATTTCTTACTATATATAAAGCTCACCTTTTCAAGTCAGGACAATGTAGACTTTTTTCACATTTCACTCAGTTCACTTTACCTTAAAGGTACCACAATTCCAGAAAAAAATTGTAGACATAAACATCACATGAGATAATAGCACTATGCAGAAGTAATACCTACATGATCTCAATGGGATCAAGAAAAAGAGTCTTACAATCTTCAGCAGATCATGGACTGTGAATTATTAAGTATTTGTAAAGAACTTTAGTTATTAGTATGGAAGTGATTATATTTTTTTTTTAATTTGCTGAAAGATTAAAGAAGAATTTAAAGAACACAGTCCTTGAAGGAGGAATCCTTTAATGAACTTCATAAAAATAAATTAGCTTTTTCTAGGAAAGGATTACAAAATAAAGCCTTGTAATGTGGTTTTTTTTTTTTTTCTCTCTGAAACGCAGACAGAACTGACATAGAAAATGAAGATTCCTTGGAAAATGTTAAGGTAGCAAATACTTTTTCTTAAAAATCAGGGAATGACACAGGTTCATTATGCATAACCTTAATTTGGAAGCTTTGAGTACAAGCGCTATGTTATAGTCTTTATGAACTACACAGTTGCAAACTTACAGCAGCCTGCCTCATTCAGTCAGTGCTTAGGGCAGAACAGTGTTCACTGAAGGAGCTGCCAGATACTGTCTTTTATCAGTTTCTTCTGTGTTCCCTTTGTCCATGTGGTACCCTCTGGCACTCATACTGTGCAGTGAGAACTGTAATTTGGGTTCCCTCCGCTCTGCCCTACGGAGGGGGCTCTGTCCTTGGAGGGCAAATCCTATAATGCAAAATTGTTTCTCTGCTGAATGAGTAAGATAGATAGTGCCTTCTGGGAGTCATGGCACTATCAGAGTGTCACAGGATGCACATTCTGTCCTTGCAAAGAGGGGCATCCAAACTTCAAAATCCTTGAAATAATATAATGCATCATAATGCTGAAATGATTCAACATATGGCAGTTCATCTATGAAAATATTCCATCTTTAAACTTTATGTCCTGATTCAGGAAAGCAAATATTTTGATGTGTTCACAAAGCAAAAATGTTGATGTCTTTGTAGTTCCAAATCTAACCCACCTTTTCTTCCTGTTTTTCTCAGCATCGCTGCATATAAATTTATCACCAATTAATAGACAGCCACTAGATAGAGATTCCCATTTCTTCAGGGATCTTTCAAACAGATAAAGTCTGAGAGGAAGAAAACACTATTATCTTCATATTGCAGACTGGGAACTAAGGCACAAAAAGATTAAGTGGCTCGCATAAGTTTATCCAGGAAGCTTTTAGCAGACCCAGAAATTGGACCTAAAGTGCAAGACTGTTCTTGAAGCCATCTAATCTTTTAGAAGTATTGCTAGTCTTGCAGCCATCTTGTTAAAAGTTTTTAGAACAGTCTTCCCACTTTCTGATCTCTTCCTCAAAAGTGTGTTTTGTTCTTAATTTCAGGAACTGAAAGCAATGAAACCAATCATATGAATAAAACTACAAAAAGCAGGTATAATGATTTGCAGCATTTCTGCTTGCACAATGAATGCAGAGGTTATGAGGTATCTGTTTCCTGTTCACTCAGAGAGTAGGGATGAAAAATAAGCTTTCCTGTAACTGCCATGTTTACAAACTACCTTAGATCAGCGTATGTCCTATGTCTCAGTGGGCTGCTTCATTATTCTAAACAAATTCACGTCTTCTCTAAAGGGAAATCGAGAAGAAGGAGCAATATTTTCATTTTCGGTCTTTAGATTAAAAGAGCCTGGGGACCTGAACATATTTTTTGCAAGACATCTGTAGTACCACTGACTCGAGATGACCTTCTGGAAAGATAGGAGCTCCTCCACCTGTAGGAACAAGTGATAATGCGTCTTTCCTTAAAAGCAGCAGCAAGGGAATGCTTTCCTTTCCCATACACCAGGGTGTACACAGACAGTGAATTGGTTGCAGCTGCCTCATGCTCTCTGCCACCCATAAGCTCAAAGCCAGAAGCTGAGCTGACCCAGAGGCAATATTGCTTTACTGTCCTACTGCAGTGACACGTGATCCTCAGCTAGCTGTTGTTCTTGTTTTTACGCAGTTTTAGAAATGTACTGTTGAAGATGCAACACATGCTCAGAGGGAAAAAAGGTTTAATGAATATTAAAAGCATGTAATTAATTTTTCCTCTATGTTATTCCCAAGCAGGCTTTGTGGAACATCCATGTAAATTATGCATAATGGCTTTATGAGCTCAACTTTCCATTTATGTAGCAGGCAAGAGGTGCCTTCTTTTTTATTAGCCTGTGGGGATTCAGCTTGTGCTTCAGAGCAGACAGATAGAAATTCTGGAATATTTCTAGAAATGTGTTGTTTTCCTTTCAAACTAGACATCTTCCCTAGAAGGTGAAAGTCTTGGGATAGATGATTTTACTAGTCTTTAAATTATACAAAGGTTGAAGTGAGAAAAACAAAGCCTGATTTGCTGACTCGTACTCTTTGTTGAAAAGATTGCATATTACTCAGAAAACTAAATTTAAATGTGGCACACGACTGTTAAAAAGGTAGAGCATGTTACAAGGCAAAGCGGCATCCTTGTTCCAAAAGCATCTTTTATTCATTTTGTTTATCAGCTTCTCGCTAAGGATCAAGATGGAACTACTTTTGATTGTTCAACTTTATCTATAAAATTAACAAGTCAGCTTTGCTCCTAAGAAGTAATAGATTTTTTTTCTACAAGATATTAAATGTTAACATTGCATTTGGCTATTTGCATGTGCCACAAAAGTATTTTTACAGAAGACATTACTCTGTTTATCAGCCCTTCAGAGACAGCAAAACTAGTACATTGTAAATCCCCCTTGGGGACACCAGGTCCAGGCTGCCTGGAAGCATTGTATTGGATCTTTTCTTCTCCCAGGGAGACTAAGACAGACATATGGTATGTACCGGCATATTGTGAAGAAGAAACAAAACCGCCCTCTCATCAAAGTGCATGTCAAACTCGAGTGGAAAGTGCTTCCTGGAAAATGGGCTAAGCATAACAGAAGCCCATTTATCTTCTATTTGATCTTGACTGCAGCTGGAATCTATATCCATTACCACAATGCCTTAGTCACTTTAAGGCTCTGCTAATAGTGTAACTCCTGTCACCTCCAAAATGACAGCACATGGCACTCTGAATAGTTGTGGTGACACACTGTCAAAGTTGTCCACAAAGTACCAGATATCTGTCCAGTCCCACCTGGAAAGGGATGATTTCTACAGTTTGTTTCTAACTCACATCCTATGTTCTACCTCCCATCCTCAGTAAGAAGACTCTTTTTATCTTGGGTGTGTGCTTCTTCGCTCCTATTTAATTCTCCTGGAAATACAAATTAGTTCCAATTTTGAAACTTTTGAAATTTTAAAATCTGTCACTGGCTTCAGTAACTTGTTTATAAGAGAGGGGGAAAGTGGGAAGGGAACAACATGGCTTCACCTGGAGAGCAGTAGCACCACACACATCTTCCTGTTTTCTCAGCATTTCTCATATAAACATAGTTTTATATTTAAATAATGAACAACACAAGCATTCATTCTCATCAACATATTTCCTCCCTTTTATAAAAATCTTAAGACAAACTTCAAAAGAAGTTTAGGTTAGGCAACCAAAGTGTAAGACCATCCATTTACAGACTTTCCATATACAAGTACTAGGCAACCAAGAAATCTCTGATTCCCACAGCACTGGGGGATGGCACAAGGCTGTGCCTATATTGTTCTCATCTGGTGACAGTGGTTGTGCAAGTTGTTGTGCCAAGAACGGAACTCAAAAACTCTCAAGGCAGAAGGCACGTTGCCAACTACTTAACCTGGGTTCCCTGTGGACACACCACACAGATCCTGCTCTTGAGCCAGGTCAGACCACAAGTAACACTTGTGCACAGCTGTGTGTATCTGCCCCCACACAAATCCTAAATTCCCTTGACAACATTTTGGCAGCGTGAAAAGACTTGAAAAGTCAGGAGCAGGCATTTTTTGAGGATATAGCTGGAGCGTTGTAAGAAGGTAAAATCTTTCCAGTGTTTGATACTACACCTTACCTGCCTGCAGAAAGTTACCATCTTCAGAGCAGAGCCATTCCTGAAAAAAAAATTCCTGCTCATTCATCCCAGTGCAAAGTCAGCCAAATAAATCTAAATACTTTCTGGCCAATCTCAAAACTTTGCATGAGAAGCCCTGTTACAATCTTCTACCATGTTCAGCTGGAATGAGAACCTACAGAAGAGGAGTTGGAGGAGTGATGACATTGGAAACTACTGCAGCTGCTTATGGGCTGATTTTATGATCACCTATTTTAAATAGGGATAAATTGCTTTTTCACTCAAAGCCAATTGTAGACTTCCTCTATAGACTGAAAATCAACCTCAGTGAGAAAAGGAGGCAAACCAGATGGAGTGCTGTTGGGAAACACAGTAGCAACTCTGGCCAAACTCAAATGGAGATATTCCATTTTTTTGGAAGCTCCCCTCCAGAAATCGACTTTTCAGAGTCTGTAGGGAGAGGGGGTAGAACTACGAGGAGAGTACAGCTGCACAGGTCGGTGTCTGGACTCTGAAAAATGGCAATCTCCTGAAATCCTAGGATAAGTTCCACTCAACCAAATTATTTAAATTAACCGTCTTTTGTTTTCCTTTGCATTTTGGTAGCCCTCCATGTCTTACACCAATGCTAGGCAGTCAGAAACTTAGGAGTGGACTAAGCAGTGTTTAAGGTCATAAAATCTTCATTGATACTGGTCAAGATAGCTCAGGACTCAGACATAGTCAATCAGTCACACTGATCAGGACTGCATTACACTATTATACTGCCATGTTGTCAACTACCACGTGTTTTTCAGGACACAGATGACAAAACAAAAAATTAGGGAGAAAAGAGGGGGTAAGTATCAATAAAAAAGGAGAACAAGCAAACCAACAAAAACAGTCAAGCAAACCATGGTCTCTGCCTAGCTACCGGAAGCAAATAGAGCTTTGTCAAAATTGTCATGGAGCTGACCCTTGACAGGGAGGTTTGCAGACAGGGGTTCTATTGATTCTGCAAACCAGGGGACCCTCTGTATAATTATTGTCAGATACCCCTAAACATCTCTCAGAGACAGGCAGGTATGAGATAGGCAGAAACATTAGAAGTCTTAAAAATACTGGGAGAACAGAAATCATCCAACATTTTTTATTTAACTAGGGGTGCTTTGAGAGTACTTTCAGGTAATTTTTTAACAACCACACAGGCTAGGGTTTTAGCAACAGGGGGTGGGTTTAGCATTCTCAATGTTTGGTGTTGCAATAGCAAAGAAGGACAGACTGCTTCATGGAGCAGGATACAAAAAGCTTGATAGGGTGCCCAAGATTGTTACCTATGGACTGGGCAAGCACCGGCTGTTTTCACCACACCCAGTACACCAAAGGCAGGACAATGAAATCGGCCATTTAGAAGCACCAAAGGAGTATGTCAGCAATCAGAGCTGTCTCATCTACCCAAGAAACAAAAGCACTTATTCACAGAGTAACTCATAGTCCAGACACAGGCACACATGCATACACATTAATTTGTATTTTTATGTTCTTAGATACTACTAACACCTGGTCAAAGTGGTAGCTGGGAACTCTAGACCCCGTTACTCTGGTGCACCTCTCCTAAACACCATCAACAGCCACTGGGAAAGTTCCACCCCGCAGAATACACAGTATGTACACACACACACACGCAGACACTTACACAAATGCACGGGCCACCAGGGAAAGCGCTGGGCAGCCCAAGGCACAACCTTGTCACACTTACTTGTGAACCTAAGTCAGACATGCAAGAGGTCTTTTATGAGAGGATGTAATGTGCCCCCTGCTGCCATGACCACCATATTGTAAGGCAGTCTGTCAATCTCTCAGAAAATGTAGATGCTTGAAAATCAGATGTTTTGCTTTATTTATTTATTTATATTTCTCTCTTTTAACATAGGAACTATGACCTCACTTATTCACATCCCTCCAGAAACTGAAGTTTTAAGAAAGACTTTCAGCTAAAGAAAAAAACCAGAAGAGTTATGAACAATGGGAAGAGCATGGAAATTAGAATGTAAAATGTAATTGTCTTTCGGGTTCAGATGTCTTCTAAATGCCTTCTCTATGCAAATTGTCTACAATTTTCCTGCAAACTGAGTTTTCACAACTATTGGAGAAAAATAAATAAAAATAATTATGTGTAATTTTAATATTCCGTTTTAAAGTTTAATTTGTTAGAAATATTATGAAAATGTTGCATGTGAAATATAAGTGCATGAATCGAGTTCATGTCCATTGTGGGAATCATGTAACAGGTATTCATCAAAGGTTTTCCCCAGAGACTTAAACATTACATTCTTTGTGTCAAGACCCTTGATTGCTCTTAAGTGCCAAAAACTATATAAACAAACATACTATACTGACCTCAAGATGCAAACAATATTGATAACTAGATATTCTAATGAGCTATTCATAGATGTCCTGTCATTGAACAGTATAGATACAATGCACAACATGCATAAAAAATTACTTCAATGATGTAAACTCTCTCATTTGCAATAAAATGGTGCATTTCTGCATTGAAGGCAATATTGGATATAAGTTTCCCCAGATATACAGGATTTTTCTGAAAAAAGCTGCTGCATTACTCTCTAGAGAGTCATTGATTTCTGTTGTACGAAGCCGATGGCTAACAATTGCTTATACTCCTGAAGTAAACCCAGACTTGCCTAACTCATACTGTTAATTTTTAACTTTTGGCATTTGAGGCTAAATGTTCAAAGTAGGATGTATTTCCACAGGTGAGTGACACTTTCGAAGTGTTTCTGTATCCTTCTTTTGAGAAGTAGAATTGGAGGCTGCAAAGTCTGTGATTACATCCTGTGCCTACAGATCTCAAACAACAGAAACATGAGGCATATGACTCAAAATATTTTTCATACCTTCATCTCCCCAAATTTGGACTATCATGCATTAATGGTAGAGACGAAATAGTATGCAGGTTTTTTCCAAAAATTTTTGAGGGAAAAAAAAGCTTCTGACAGGCGCCAAAATTATACAGTTTCACCTAGCAGTAGCAGCCAAAATGAAGATGGTTAAGCTCCAGTTCTTCTTAGATAAACTGACTCAGCAATTCAGAAACATTTTATTTTGACCCCCTTGGAATAAAAGCTGAGCAAATGAAGGGTTGCACTCTCAAATACTGTCAGCATAGACAGATTTATTTAGCCAACAGCATTGTAGTTCCCAAGGCTCAGAGCGTAAACGCAGGTCTTTGGCTGAAGAGTATTCTTCTCAGGTTATTTTCTCCTTCTAGTAATCATCATTGCCAGTGCCATGGTGTGGAGAATACTGAGGTGTGTTGCTCTGTATCTCCTTGTGTGGACTACCTTCGTGAGTTGCAGTCAGTGACTCTCAAGGGCAAAATTACTGGGACATCATGGGAAATTGAATTCCAACCTACTTAGTCCTCAAGCTCCAGGAGGAAATAAAAAACTTTCCTGGATACATGGCCTCACTCAGTTTTTGCAGAGGAAAATCTGAACATATGTCTCTCAGCAGGTGAACTAGCTAATCATTAAACTGCTGCAGAAGTGATGGACCTTATGAATGTGGATCTTCGTTTCTCTGTCATTTATTACCAGTTTCAAAAGAGACAATGTTTTGGTTTTGGCTTTGGGTTGTTTTCTTTTTCTTTTTTTTTTTTTTTTTGAGGTTAAAAAGAAAACTTCTGATGAAAGCAACTAAATGTTTTTATTTCTGTTACATCCCAACATTTGTGTCCTTTTAGCCACTGAAACAAAAAACCAATTATTCACTCGTTCATAGTTAATAGACTGTCTGTTAATGGATTATGAAAATCACCGGCAAAATTAGCTGCTTTTATCAGTGTGTGATGTGGACAGGTTGGCATGTAAATGTAACTATTTCTTCCTCCTCAAAGTGAGGTTTGAAGCATATTAGCAGATGATGTGTTTACGTTTACATTCTCACTTTGCATGTGATAACCATCTCCCTTTTGAAAAAAGCAAGATTTTATTTGTCAGAACTGTCAATCCAGCAGCTTTCATGAACAATAAATTATTTTATTTTTAATTGTTTTTTTGATTTTTTTGTTGTTTGGTTTTTTTTTAACATGTAAGCTAACAGAAAATTCCAAGCTCTAAAGCAACCGTGGTTCAATAGTGTATGACTTTCAACTGGAGTACATATCAGTTCTTATTTTATCTAAGTTAATTCATGCCTGACTGCTCACTTTCCTAGTGGAAGTAATGTGTAATAAGAAGGAATCAAACAAAAAGATAATGTCTTCAGATGGTATTAAGTATTAGAAAATAATATTTTTGATAGAAAATGAACTCATATTACAGTTTGCTTCTGCTGGTAGAAAAAAAGATTCAATTAACATATAATTAGTTAGAAATCTATTAAGATACTTAAAATATTTGGCTTTTGAGTTCATTTAAATGGAACTGGAGTATGTGTCTAAAATTAAATAAAGTAAAATCAGCTTTACAAATAAATTCTGCGTAATATCTTCACATTCTTATCTAATAACTGTCACATACAATCAGTAGACATTTTTGGCTAGCTAGTCACTGAATGGAGTAAGTACAAAAAGAGATAATAAATCTTTTCATTCTTTAAAAACCGATAAGGTCATGAAATGCTAATTATTAGATTTTTTTAATCGATTTCAGCCAAAGAAATCACACAATGTGGCTTCCACTATTCAGAAGTGCCATTTGTACATATTTAATGAGAACATAAATATGTAGAAGACATGAGTAATTGTTGAAACACTAGAATTCAGACTAGACACAAAACTGCTTGCTTAAATATTAAAACCAAACCAATCTCCAGATGGAGATCCTGAAACTACAAATGATTTGGCTCTAGGATCATTTCCCTCTACTCAGTACTTTCGACCACATCTAGCGTACCGCATCCAGGTTTGGGCCTGTCAGTATAGAGCAGATATTGATGAACTGGCATAAGTTCAGCCAGGGGCCCTCCAAAGCTGACTGGGGCTGGAGCAGTTCCCCTGCCTGCAAGGAAAGGCTGAGGGACCTGGACTGGCTCAGTCTGCGGAAAGATGGCTCCATAAGAGTCTAACAGCTGCTCTCAGTACCTACAGGGAGGCAGCTGAGAAGATGCAGCCATGCTCTTCAGCGTTCCATGGCAGGAGGATGAGAGACAAGGTGAAATTCTCTCTGAAATGAGAGAATCAGACTAGAGTTCAGAAAAATCATTTTACTCATGAGGACAGTAGACAGTGGAGCAGGTTGCCCAGAGAGGTTGTCCGATCTCTGTCCCTGGAGTTTTTCCAGATCTGACTGTGCAAAGTGCTGATCTGGTCTGGTGGTCCCATCTCAGACTTGGTCGGGTCTCACAGATAATCCTGCTTCAGCAGCAGGTTCAGCTGGAGGCTTCCTGGGTCCATTCCTACTTCTGTTATCCTATGACCCTCTATGAACCTGGACAAAGCCAGCTGGTGTTCAAATTCCACTAGAGATCAACAACCAAAACTATTTTCAAATCAATTAAGAAACAAACCTTTTTTAAAATGAAGCAACCATTACTCCATTTATCTGCCAAGATTTTACCCTGACCTTTTTAGCATTTTCTTCTTACTATAACTTTTTTGTGGCATCACATAGATTGATAAACTTCCTGAGGTCTCTTCCAGCCTGAATTTGCATACAATCCTGGCTATTATTTTTTGTCCCCTATAGTCTCCAAAATGCATACATGGTTGAAAACTGGTGGAACGCAAAGCTCACAGCTGTGCTCTCATAAAAGGTGAGCCTTGAAAGTTTTCTAAAGTCCAGTTTACAGAAGTCCTGTCAGAAACTTGTCACAAGGCTTAGTAAACAAACTAGCAGGGCAGAAGCAGCAGCGAACCATTAACCAGTGACCATTTGGCAGTGAAACACAATATGTGTTCACTTTCTTGTGTCACCAACTATTTCAGAGCAGGCTTTTCAAGAGTGATACCCCAAACCCTGTAAATGTGAATAAAGTCTATTTTTTTTCCCCCTGGAGCTAGAACATGCAGAAGTTCTCCCTAATTTATATAAGGCTTTATGGCTTTTCAACATATTTGGAGTGAAAACATTTATTCAAATACCCAGATATGATCTGAGAGGCTTAACCTTAGACTCTCCTATCATTTGTAACAAATGCTATGATGCCGTCAAGGAACTCACCCAGATAGCACATGCATGGGACATAGTCAAGGAAATTTCACCTGACAGTGATTCAGGCATTAAAGCTTTTTCCTCTAAATTAGGATGGAACAAATGGACTAACAGGCATGTAGGGCAATACATAGAAGAGATGCTGCTTTTTCATATAGAGAGAAATATAAGGTGCTAACCACTTAGAGGAAATCAGGATCTCACATACTGGGACACTTCTTGAAACATTAGAATCATTAAATTCTGTGTCATAGACAATTTTAATATAGGTAATTAAAAGTTGCTCCTGTATAGTCATTTGTGGGCAGCACTCCTCTGACATTGTCTACTCTGAAAATGTTCATTAATGTTGCTGTATTTTCATATGCACCTCCTGACTCTTCCTGTCTTGTGAACTAAGTTGCCATATATATTTCCACCTTTTCTGCCCTGCTTAGAAATGCAACTTGAAAAAAAAAAAAAAAATTGTCCTTTCTTACTGCTATAACTCACTTCTTACCAACAATTTATAAGTTTTGCTGGCACATAAGGGAAAAACAAGTACACTAAGTTTCTAACAGTAAATGTACCTGCTTTGTGTTTAGTATGAAAACAGTCATTAGTTCAGAATTATAGTCTTCAAAACACAGTTCAGAAACAGATCTTTAGAGAGGCAACCCTCAGCTTGTGTGAAAACAAAATGCCTCCTCTACACTGGGCTTATATTAAAAATGCATATGCCATTTATTATCAAGACTATCAAGTAAGAATAGCCCAGTTGCAGGCAGCACAGAGATATAAACTCATACATAACAGGATGACTCAGGCAAATGCACTGGAGGAGACAAACCTTTTCAAACACATCCATGTTGTCTGCTGCAGTCTTAGATGATCTGAAAGAGTACACTGTGTGTGCACAGTGTCCCAGAGGAACATGACCCATCTGCCCCAAGCAGTAACTCTTCCATATGTTCCTATATATACGTAACGGGCAAACTAATACGTGAAAATCAGCCAAACTAAGGCCTTAATATGCAATTTGCTGCCATCTCTACTCTAAAAAATCAGCCATTTTCCTCTACAACTCATCCTATACTCTCCTGCCTATGATATTTATTTTTTTTTACAAGTTATGTGATTAGTGAACTGGGCAAGTGTTGCCTGTTACACTTTACTAAATGCATTGAAAAATCTTTCTTCTTGTCTGTAAGTAATTTGCTCTTTTCTGTGTTTAGCTCCAGAGATACACATCTCACCATAAATATTAGCACAGAAACACACACACACACACACACAAACACACGATCCTAAGCAATAAATACTCTAAAAAGAGCCATGAAATAAAGTCCTACAGTATCTGGTGGTATCATTTTCTTTATCCCCACTGCTTTCCCCATCCTGAAGGGTAATCTAATTTACCTATAACTTAACCCCTGATTTCTGAGAAATCCCAGTCAAAGTCACTACCTGTTGGCTGAAGAGGGCTTTTAGGAATTTTTCCCTACGTCTCCTAAATTAGCTGGGGCATCATTATCTGAACAAGAAGTTCTTCAACCATTCAAAGCTAAGCACTTTATTTTGTCTTTGGAGTGTTTTCAAGGCTTGCTATCTACAAAAAAAACCTCCTATGGATGTGTGAAAAGACCAAAAGATAACCCCGCTTTCTAAGGTGAGCATATGGTGTAGGAGGGAGAAGCAAGACAGCTTGTATAGAGTTCAAAAAAAAAAAAAGAGACAGAGTTTGAAAATGAAGAAGCATAAAGAGTTTTGTGGAAAACAAAAAGATGTTTCAAGACTGTTTTTATTCTAAAGAACTTAGAAATATTTTATAGATTTTAGGAAAAAAACAATAATTTTTCATTTGCTGAATTTTAGTCTAATATCCAATCTTGCTCTATTCTATTTTTTAGATAGCACTGATCACATTGATGTTAAGAATGGCTAAAAATGTCAGTTCGAAATCATATAATCTAGTGGCTCCATACTACTGACGTTTTTCTTTTCATAAAATGTTTTTACCTGGAAAGCACTTCATGAGAAAAACAGAGCATTTTGGCTTCTACATCCAGGTCACATTTTTCAACTGAACATTGAAAATAATAATTGTCAGCTTAAATCAATGCTGAAGCTGTACTCCAATCATTTGCAAACCTTGTAACTGTTGTAAAGACCCATATAATATGTTAATCCACATACTTTGCAGAAATGGTATATAAAAAGCAGAAATGGGTAGAGATTTTATGCAGTCAGATTCTCGACTCAGGAAGTTACAGAGTTTGGACACCAGATAATGTCTTTTGCAAGTATTTTTCAATAAAATGCAAAATAAGTGCAGGGCTTAGTGGTAAGGAGCTGATACTGTTTTCTTAAGGAGCTTTTTGTTGACTTTTCTGTTCCCCATGAGCTTTCTTGGATTAGAAAATTATTCTCCTACTCAAACTGCGTGACATTTCTAAGAAACAACATATGGCATCCATTATTTTATCAAAGCTGTGTGCTTGTGGCAGTGGTAAGGCCACTGGGCTGAGGCCTCAAGTTTTGCTTATTTTAAAATACTGCTGCTATCAGCTCTGTGCTGTTAAAAACATTAGTTTAGTAGTATTTCCAGGAAATATCTTTTCAAACCTGATAAGGCTTGTAAGAGGATGATGCAAAATAGTTTGGGTACTGTAAAAATCTTAACAGTGCAAAAGGACATGACATTCCCTTCTTTTCGTATTTTGCAGTCTCCCATGACAGCCAGCACTCTGGGAATTGAGGAATGAACAGATCCCACTCCTCCGTTCTCCCCTTCCCTTGTACTTGGCCACCCAACAGAACTTTCTGGACATCTGCCAATAGTTCTGACAAATGGCAATGACAGATAGAATCATAGAATCATCTAGGTTGGAAGGGACCTTTAAGATCATCAAGTCCTACTATTAACCTAACACTGCCAAAACCACCACTACACCATGTCCCTAAGCACCATGTCTACCCATCTTTTAAATACCTCCAAGGACGGTAACTCAACCACTTCCCTGGGCAGCCTGTTCCAACGCTTGACAACCAATTCTGTGAAGAAATTTTTCCTAATATCCATCCTAAACCTCCCCTGGTGCAACTTGAGGCCATTTCCTCTTGTCCTATCATTTGTTACTTGGGAGAAGAGACTGACTCCCACCTCGCAACAACCTCATTTCAGGTAGTTGTAGAGAGCAATAAGGTCTCCCCTCAACCTCCTTTTCTCTAGGCTGAACAACCCTAGTTCCCTCAGCCACTCTTCACAGAACTTGCTCTCCAGACCCCTCATCAGCTTTGTTGCCATTCTTTGGACACGCTCCAGCACCTCAATGTCTCTCTTGTAGTGAGGGGCCCAAAAATGAACACAGTATTTAAGGTGCTGCCTCACCAGTGCCAAATACAAGTGGACAATCACTTCCCGAGTCCTGCTGGCCACACTGTTTCTTCAGCCAGCTGTCAACCAACACCCTCAGGTCCTTTTCTGCCAGGCACATTTCCAGCCACTTTTCCCCAAGCCTGTAGCGCTGCATGGGGTTGTTGTGACCCAAGTGCAGGACCTGGCACTTGTCCTTGTTGAACCTCATACCATTGGCCTTGGCTCATTGATCCAGCCTGTCCAGATGCCTTTGTAGAGCCTTCCTACCCTCCAGCAGATCAACACTCCTGCCCAACTCGGTGTCATCTGCACACTCGCCAAGGGTGCACTCAATCCCCTTGTCCAGATCATTGATAAAGATATTAAAGAGCACAGGCCCCAATACTGAGCCCTGGAGAGCACCACTTGTGACCAGCTTCCAACTGGATTTAACTCCATCCACCACAACTCTCTGGGCACAGCCACCCAGCCAGTTTTTTACTCAGCGAAGAGTGCACCTGTCCAAGCTATGAGCAGCCAGTTTCTCCAGGAGAATGCTGTGGGAAACAGTGTTAAAGTCTAATTAAGTCCAGGTGAACGACATCCACACGTTGAGATCCACGGCACATCAACATATGTTGAGATCCATGGCACAACACATACTCAGTAACTCTGAAGCATTTTGAATAAACTTACAGTCACTTAATGCACCACTTCAGTTGCTAAGGAAACTTTTGTATGTACACCTAGGAAATCCTGAACAGGGCAGGTGGTGCTATGCAGTACACAAAGGTGCAGTAAGGGCTGGTGCATTCAGGATGGATCCAGGTGCCTCTCCCTCCCAGTATTTCCCATGCCCTTCTATTTTTACCTGGAATTTCTCTCAGACATCAAACCCTGGGTCTGCAGTGGAGCAGGTGCTGAGTACTACGTGAGATGCAAGAGAGCGACCTCCCACAGCATAGCTTTCCTTGAGAGTGAAGTGATTGTGAAAGGGAAATTATCTCTTATAGGTAGAAATTTTCTTTCCAGGCTACTCCCAGGCAGCACAATAATATGTTTGGCTAACCATGGGCAGAAGCAGAATGCCACAAACTAACCCCAATATCAAAGGCTTTTTTAGAATTGAAATGCTGGATTTCTGTAACAGTGTTAGAATAAAATATTTTATGGGATTCAACTAATTGAACCCAGTGGAAAAGACCTTCCCAGGGCTCTGTTCTCAGCTCTCTCCAGCAGATACTTTTAGTTTTAGCCAAGTGTGTTGGCAAACCATGCAAACCTCTGTCATAGTATCTAAGTATTTTTAGATTAATGGGACAAAGGCAAACTTATAAATAACACATCATCTTGCATGTCAGCAGTATGTTCCGTCCCAAGGATGCTGAAGCATCTGACAAAGTATTGGCAAAAAACTGCAGTCTGTCCCAACACGTTTAAAGTAGGATCCCCGGGGGAGGTGGGGGAGGCAAACATCTGCAGTCCACAGTGGGATGTTGTTTGTTTTCCCAACAGCAGCAGCACCTGCCGATACAACAGCATCCTTCTGTCCTAGTGCCAAAACACAGGCCTGAGTGTGGCTGGAAGGGGTTAGCATGGGATAGCAGGAGCCTTGAGGTCTCAGTCAAACCTACCCGCTAACTGCTGCTTGTTTTGAGCTTCAGGTAAAAGAAAATTCTTTACCTTACATCAAGGGTTGGTCTGAGCTGGCGTAAGTTGGAAGGCTGCTGGTTTTCTGAACAGAAAAAAATAATTTTGCTTCTTCCCACTTTTATTACACAGAAGGTCAGTAGATGTACCTACCTCCAACCACATTCTGGAGGTGAATGAAAAAGAGCACAGCCCTTTTACTCATTTATGTCATCATTCCTTCCCCTCACTGACCACTGCTCTAAACTTTCCTCTACAATGGTGACTAGTTATATTCCAAAGAAGACTGTGAAAAAAGGCAGGCACCAAGTA
>NW_009661369.1:1703631-1704703 GCF_000708025.1 Charadrius vociferus
CATAACAACAGCTAGACACTGCATCCACCCTGGAAAGTGTACAGAAGCATATGGAAGTCACCTGAGTAAGACAAGAGAAGTCATCTACATTTCTGACTTCAGCATTAGGCAGCCATGAGAAGTGGCTTTCCACCTTTACCCCCTACGAGGCTTAGATACACAGATGGTTGTTCTTTTTTGCAATAAATACGGTATGTGGAACCAAAAAGGCAGTTAATCATAAAGATGTGTGATTGTTACAGCCTTATCAGGACAGGCTAAAATTAGCAAGCACCGGCTGATGATCTACTCTATGTTTAATTGATTCCTTTTTCCCCCTGGCAGAGAAAGCCTTTTCTTTTTCCAGTTGGTCTATTCAGGAAGATTGTTCGGTCAGCATTCAACACATGAAAATAAGCATGTTCCCCATCACAAGCACATTTTTTCAGAGTGGGTGCATAGATTTTCAGATTTCTCCCAGTCACAAGGAGTGTTTACAGACTACAGCCGGCATTGCTGCTGAACTAGAGACAACATGGTCTAATAAATCCTCTCCTTTTAAGAGCCATTCATGCCCTGCAGCAACCCAGAACGGGGTAATCCATTCATGTGTTCCTATGTTGCATCAAGACAGTTGTAGGAAAATTAGGAATGCAGGTCTCTTTTTTTTTTCTTTTTTTTTTTCTTTTTTAATAGGTTGAAACACAATAGAGGGGAATATTTGTACATGTGTGTCTTTATATTATTCAAAATAGGTAAATGATTAATGCTTGAGTCTACTAAAGTAACCTTGGCACATGCACATCTGAGCAAGGATTCCTATGATGTATCAACTGCTGACTTTATTTAGCAGACATGAAGCATATGCTTTGAAAGACTTTGTGCTGATCCTAAAGACACACGAGTTCAACAGATGAAAACACAAGGGTGTCATATTCTGTGGAGATCAAATTTAAATTCATTCAGTGTACCTCAGGCTCATGTCCTCATACTATTACCTTGTTGTGATGTTTCAGATTAATATCTGTGCTGGCATCACACTATTGTTACAGCTCTGTGAGTGCACAGGGATTCCTGACAAGATCTTCTATTT
>NW_009661369.1:1704762-1716181 GCF_000708025.1 Charadrius vociferus
CTCCTACAGCTCTCAAGAGTGAATTCTCTGCAACACTCATTTTCTTATCAGCAAATTAAGGGGCCCACATGTACATCAGTTAATTCACAACACATACTAAATACCTGAAGGTCCCTGGCAAGGGTTTTCAAGGACACTACTGGATATGTTTCCCTTATTTCCACAGCCCATTGAAATTAGATTATTCTAATGTTGCAACTGTAGGTTGTTCTAATCCAATATAAATATAGATTGTTCCAATTTTCTACATACAGATTACTCCCTTTTATATGTAAGATATATAAGAATGGCTGACTTTTTTCTTGGGCACACAACTAAGATATCTTTTTTCAACCAAAGGCTGAAGCTCTTGCACTTGAAACAAAACAAGTTAAATACATAAAACAAAAGCTAATTGCTTTAGAAAATTATTTCCAAATTTGTGTTTCTTAGAAATTTTAGATTCCAGGTAGAATCACATAAGGACTGTTTTTACTAAATTTTGGTGTAGTAAGTATCAGAAATCTCTCAAGAAACACTTTGGGGCTTTGGAAGAAATCAGACAAAGCATAAATGAAGTGTGTCAGACTAAGGGTCCAAACTTGTTTTGAGCTCTGAAACTTTTGAGGTGTGAGTTACCGCTGATATCTGTCGCGCTGTTATTTCATTTTATTTCCTCAGCAGCACGCCTTGAGTCTTTCTGCAGCATCAGCAGATATTTTTGACAGTATTTTGGAAGTCCCAGCAGCCAGAGTCATGCTGTTCAGTGAGGGACTCCATTGCTATATTGGAAACTACAATAAGCATCTGCCTCCAAAGAAAACAGTGACCCACAGAGCGCCAGCAACCTCATATTGTTACAGCTCTGAGCACTCCACCCTTACGGGATGCGCCAGGTCTGAGCTGCAGAAGGGTGGGAGTCATCTTGCTGTGCACAAAGAGAGGCTCTCGTCAACCAGAGGCCAAAGTCAGGCAAAGAATCCTAAACAGGAAAGCCAACAAAATATAAATGCTTTCCTCCTTTCCAGAGGTCAGCCTATAGCAGATTTTTCTCATGTGTACCACATCTCAGCCATTAACCAGGCAAGCCTCTGGGAGAAGGGTCTCATGAGAAGGAGAAAGGTCTCAATTGTTCTGGAAATAATATATTATGTTCTGATTAAATAAAAAGCTGTGCTTCAGCAATTTAGCCAATACGAATGGCAGCTTGAGATGTTAGTGATTAAACTGCAGCTTAGAAATTTGTTCCCAGCTATCAATTATTTAATACTCACAGCTTGGAGAAATATGAAACATTTCAATCATGCTTCTAGCTAGAAATAAGCAGCCCATTAAAGCAGATATTTTCAAAACAGTGGAGTTTAAAAGGAACACTTAAGGGAAAGTGTTATAATTTCTATCAAAATGGCAACTGCACGTTAAGGGTAGAAGGGGAAATCTTTCCTTAACATGTAAGAACTCATTTGAGGACGTGCAAAGCAGAAACAGACAGATGGCTTCTATCACCACAAATGGAATAAACTGGCAAAAATTATCACTTACAGAGACTGATGGACTTAAAGTGAACTGATAGCTTTCTTATATAGTAACTCTAAGAGTGAACTGATAGTCTTTTCATGTAAAAATAAGTCTCCCAGACAGCAAGGCTAGTAGTTTTGTTAGCAGAACACTGATCAAGATTTCAGACCTGCCTCTCAGTGTTTCTGTGATCTTCTGTGCTGATCTTATGTGCAGTGTAATGAAGTGATACATTATCAGAGCCACCAAGGAGTAAAAAACAGTTACTTCAAGATCTCTCGTTGCTGAACCACAGGTCATAAGGCCAGAAAGGAGATATTTTTTTCGCCAGTCATAGGTCCTGGCACATTTTATACCCATAAATGTATAATTTCACTGTAGTTGTATATTATTTAGCTGGATGGATAATTAGATATTTGTACCTACAAAATAAATGGGCACAAAAGCAGAATACAAGGATACTTTTCAAATCACTTAACTTAGCTGCATTAATATACAATAGAGAAACATTTATTCCTCTAAATATTCAGAAAAAAATGAGCACAATGTTTGTCTTAAGCATCTAATATTAATGCTAAACACATACAGCAGGAAAAACTGACAACCTTAATCTATAATAACCACACGCTCCTGAAAATAAGAAATAATCTCAAAAAAAAAAAAAAAGGTATATTTTAGCATTAGTGTTCAGCAGCAGAGTATAAACATTTTCAAAACAAAATATCGTTTGAGGGTGATTTGAGCCGGTCTCTATCCAAACTACCTGGAAGATACTGCTATTGAACATCCAAACTTACAAATATATTTTTAAAGCCCTGAAGTCAATCTGTTATTTACTGTACTGAAAACATGCATAATGAAAAATAAATCACACAAAATTTTTCACTTTTGATATTTGTGGGGAGATGTGGTTAGTATATGCTAAACTAGGACTGCATGTACTCCCAGTCTAAATGAGAAGAAAGTGGGCAGAGGCTAAAATACTGTCAGACCCAGGTGAATTCCGCATTCTTCCACCACAGAAATGTGTGCAAGAGAAAATACCTGCGAGCTCATCAAGTTCAGTCCAAGCCTGTGGGAGTACAATAAATGGAACGGGGAGTGATGGACCTCCAAAGTGACATATTATGTAGAGTTCTTTTTTTAAAAAAATAAATGGACTCAGTCCCTGAAGTAACATCAGAAATTTCCCAGTCCAGTGGCAGCATTATAATAAATTCCTCATGTTCACTACAACATCATGTACAAGCTTTCATATAGTAAATGACATCCATCTATTATAAAAAATAATAGCTTTATAGAGGGAATGATTGCTGATGGCAGGAGGATTCTGCTTAAGCCACACAGAGCACCAATTTTGCCATCTTATTAAAAATTCCCTACCAGGTTAAATCTTTGCAGTAAATCCTTCCTCTCGTCACTTAAAATAGATAAAAAATGACTGTTTGTAGAAACCTGTGTGTACTACACATCAATATATACAGCTTCTGCCATAGCTGTTACCGTCCTCTCTCACTGCTAAGCGCATACAAACATGTCATGGAAACAAAAGAACAGAGGAACAGTCTTTTCATCCAAAGATTCATTTTGTGTTGAAGCATACATTTTTGTGTGCAATGGGAAAACTGGAAGGTACTGACCTTGAGAGGGAGAAAACCTCTGCCCCCAAGAACTTAGATTTTGAATGAAGAGGACTGCTGAGGAGATCAGGCTCGGTCACTGAGAAGTCTCCATGAAAAATTAAAAATTATGACTCTTTTAATCAATCCCCTGCACACTGCTGTCTGTAAGCTTTAACAGCACTACCTGTCTAAACTGTCAGGGCAACACTCCTGGTTCCGCTTTGTATTCTGGGTCACATCACACGGAGGCACCTCAGACACTCAGACACACCAGAGGACACTCTGGATCACGCTACTACTTTTGCTTCAGACCCAGTCTATCTTGCAGGCACTGCTGTACAATCAAGTCATTAATCCCACACTTCTTAAGTGCATGGGGCAGTGTGTCATCAACACTAGTCCAAGATAAGGAATGACATGAAAACCAGTGCCTTCTTGGAAAATAATTTTGACAATGAAGCATTGAAATTCATATCAAGCAAGCACTATGTTAAAGAAAAAGAACAACAAAATTCAATTGTACTGCATATTCCCTCACAAAAAAAAAAAAAAAAGTCAAATCAATTAATTCACATAAAGATAGCATTTTACACTAATCATGGAATCACAGAATCATGGAATGGTTTGGGTTGGAAGGGACTTTCTGGGTCCCAGAGCTTAGTGGCATCTGAAAGTATGAATGCTGGTATAAATGTGTTACTCTGCTCAGCAGTCTGCAGACTTTCTAGTAGGTTTGTTGTGCTTTGCTGAATATCAAGGTCAATTAAGAAAGCCTTGTGTTTGCTGATGACTTATTCCTGCGAAGTGTGCGCCAGACAATTACTCTGCTTCATCAGAGTCAGATTTCTTTTTCATACAGTTGAACCCTCAATATAGCAGAAAAGAAAGTGGAAAGAGAAGTTCCTTTTTTTCTGTACTGTTATCAACCATGCAACAGTGGAGCTTTCCACAACATCAGGAAATATAGATCTTGTCCTTTAGAAAGTAACCTTTCTAACCCCTTCTGCATTTGAGATTTCCACATCCTTTTATCAGAGGGCTGTTGAAAACTAATTACAAAGGTCATAGTTTACACTTCATGAAAGAGATCTATCTGAAAGCTGCTGAGGTCACTTAATGAAGATAAACTGTTAAACATTCTAAAAAAGTCAGCTGGATTTTTTCTTGTCTTGGTATCCACATCAAGATAACATTGCAGGCCTGCTGAAATGATAAATCAAATTCTGAGTATTACACTGCAACTTAGTTAACACTCAGGTGTCAGTAATCAACAGAGACATCCATTTGCTGTTCTCCAAATTATTAACCACTACTGTTATTAGTGTTAGAGATCATGAATGGCATACCATGACACATTTAAATGTTTCGTGTTTTAGCTCACTTTCCCATTAAACTAAATGTGTTGTGTGTTTTGTTTTGTTTTGTGTTTTTTTTTAATCAGGCAGAAAACTTGCATTTTTAACCACAGAGTCTCTGAACAACAAGGTGATGATGTCTACTAACTAAAAGATGCTTCTGTTGCTGATCTCCTGGATGGTTTAAGCCCACGGACAGAAAATGAAGTCTTGGTGCCACCCCTTGGCCTTTACATTGTTCATGCATCCTCAGAATATAGATCTTTTGCTTAGTGTACCCTTTCAGGCAGTTAGACTAGATGGTCGTTGTAGGTCCCTTCCAACTGAAATAGTCTGTATGTCTTTTTACATTTAAACTCAGTGTCCAGATTAGTGTTCCCAGAGACCCCCTGACTCCACAGTCTGTCAGAAAACCCTTTTAACAAGCAAAGGTTTAGGTTCCACAGAGCCTCTGAGTTATCTCCTTTTATAGGTCACATCAAGTGTTGTTTAAGACACTTCTTGTGTGTGGTGAAGATGAGTAAATAAAGCACAGTGGATGTTGGGAACACTTTGCACTGCTTTGCAATGATGTTCAGGCACCGGCTTACTTGGGGACAGCACTCCACAACAGCATCACATCAGCTGCACTTCTCAACTATCTCTGCCATCTCATTGTTTCAGAGATTGCAATGGTCTTAGTTTTCCACTGATTGACTTATGACCTCTGATAGACTCTATCCACTAATCACGTTGGAGATGAGAGCCAAGACTTTAAGCTAACAGTGCAAGTTGACCACAGGAGAGCTGTCAGAACAGCGAAGAGGCAGGCAACCGCATTTTGCACTAGCTGAAGCCATGGCTTTGCCTTGGTGGTCTACTGCAAATATAATGAAATATAGTAACTTGATATAAAGCAGCCAAGGCGTTATTACAACCCTGTCCTCCTCTGGGAGACAGAGCTGGCAATTCATTACTGACTTGAAAGTGAAGGGCATTTTATCTGCTGATGGCATGATTTATCTGCTGATTGGCCATGCAGGTTCCCCTAGTCAGCAGTGATATTTGGCCATGCAGGTTCCCCTAGTCAGCAAGCTGCTTGGGAAGTGTGTCTTCAAAAAGTGGCAACGGAGGCATTCCAGCTTCATCTTTTGAAGACCGACCCTGCACAGATCTACATCACTTCAGTTTTGCCCCTGGTGAATTTTACCCACCCGAGCAGGATCTCATGTTATGTGACACCTTAGCAATGGTAGTTAGTGCTTCAATAGACAATGAGACATAGAGTCTGCTAATAGGGTGCTAGCAGAGCAACAGTCTTGTCTTATTTCATCAACTCTCTTCCCAGAGAAAACAGTAGTTTATTTTTTGTACGTTTCACAAATGGGGGAAATGACAATGCAAATGAAAGGTATTTTTATGTTAGCTTTGTATTGAGTATCCTTTGCAAACTTTGAGTTATAAACAGTCATAATGACCAAAAAGTCATAAAACTCAATGATATGTGTTTTCTAGGTGAGGAAGCTTCTAGTTGGTCGTATCATGTGCTCTGAGAAGTCTTTGTATCAGCATACATAACATGTACGCATGCACACTGCATGCTCAAAGACAAAGCATATAGTGTTATAGCAAGGACTCGCGCAGCAGAGGTGTCAAATATAAGAAATTAAACTAAAATTCATCTTTCAGGTTCGTTCAAATAAGTCTTTTCCTTCTCAGCCCTCTTTGGAACCTGCCTGGATAGAGAGCTGTACTTTCTATCTAGGGGGAAAAAAAATCAATAAAAAGTAATTGCATGTGGACAAGAGTACATCTAAATTAGAAAATCTTGTCTTAGAGGGTTATTTATTTTGGTTGGACAGCTTAATGGTCACAGGTCTGCTTAGACTTTTCTCTGAAGACTTGATCCACTCTAAGTACAAGCATACTTCAAAATTGCTCTCTAGCTGAAAAACTTCCACTTACAAATTTGGGCAAACAATAACAGTTTCCAAGAATTTTTGAAGAAGTGAGTTCCAGAAGAGATGGTTCTTTAAAAAAGTGTATTTATTTACTTGCACTCAGACTTTCTCTGAGGTTTTCATTTTTATATTTTTATTAACTTACATTTTAAAAGCAGTAAGATGAAACATATTTTTTTTTCAAATTAAGGGGTTTAAAATGTAATATTATAATATTTCAACAATTTATGTATAATACGTGTCAGAAGTAGCAGAATGTATTAAACTGACACTGCAATTAGCATGCATTAAAACAATATAAAAAGAATTTTTAAAATTCTAAAATAATAAAACTTTAAAATGAGACACTCTCCAGAAAGTTTCAAAAGTTTTTTGGAAAAAAAAATGAAAAATTATTTGTTCTCTTTCTAAATCTTCTAAAAAAATTACATCATTTTATAGTTTTAATTCCATTCTTTTTTGTGGGGAAATATTTCTTTCACAAGTCCACACTAGTAAGGATGGAGTGAAATAAGTGTTAGAATGTAAAAAAAAAAACTATTTTTTTGCATTTTATTATAGTGAAAGATGACAGTGACTCTCTTCAAGAGGGTTTTCATTGGTGCAACGACAGATTTACTTAAATTAGCTCAATATGTTTAAAAACCAAACCCCACAGCAATGGAAAATTCAAATAGTCTCTTTTCATAGAGAAGGATCACTAAAGAAAATGGCAGCTACTGTCCTTGGTCTGGGATCACACTGATGTCTGGAAAGAAGCTAAATCTGTGAGAGTAGGTGCTTTCCCTGGGCAGGAAAGGGGCTTGCTGTTTGGAGTGGCGTGAGCTTGCACTGATGGTGTTTGAGACGACAAGAGTAATTTCCAGGCAGAAATATACCAAACTGCCAATGCTGAATAGGTCCAAGAGAAAGCAGAATCTGAGACCTAAATGGACCCGATACTTTGCTAAAGAAAAGTTGGATATTTGGACAAAGAAAATGCTTTGTTGTTGACACTTTTCTTCTGTGCTGAGTGAAATAGGCACTAGTGCATATTTCTGGATAATAACCTCGATTCCACCAAAGAAATAACTGACATATCTTATCAATGTCATCTGCTAAAGCATCATACAGCCTATGACGCCCAGAATATTGACTGACTGTACTGAGGAAGAAACAATAATTATACTTTTCTCTAGCTTTTCCCACTTCATAAGAAGGGTAGAGGTAGGGAATACGTAAGTAGAATTTTCCCTCTAAAACAAAAAAAAAAATCTGAAAGTTTTTAACATTTACAATAACTATGTTCAACTTTTAGTGCAATAAAATATTTTGTTTCTGTGAAATTATAAGAATTCTTCTGTGACATATTGTATCAGTGAAGATGACATATAAATTACTCCAGGGCCCTGCAGGTGATTTTTCTGTTTGGAAACTATAATTATTTTTATTATGGTTGTGGAGATAACTTCTAGCATTCTTACAGTTTTTTCTTCTCTTTCAGGTCTAGACTGTACTTGTGCAGCCTTAAGAGGCGCTGTTTACAGATACTTGTTATATTCTTGCAATAAAATGTGACCACTTCCAACCACAAGTCTCTCAACCCCAAATCTCACCTGTGAAACAAAATTCAATTTTTCCATTTACTTTCCAGGTACTGGGGTACCTCTGTCACTGACATTCCTGTGACTATGTCTTAGCAGTTGTCCAGAAGGTAACAGCAACTATGGAGATCACCAGACCAGATATGAGTTAGCAACATCCAACAGACTTTTATAAGCTACCGTCAATAGCAATGCACTCTCGTAATTTGTTTTTAGCAAGTCCCTGTGAAACATATTTCAGGATAAGTATTTTCATGGTGCTTTTAGAAAGGCACTGGTCGATCCAGATGATCACATGGGCCCCGTGTCAGAAGTGTGTTTAAGCAAGGCACCTAACTTTAAGATAAAAGGTAAGCTTGTGCTTAGATACCTTGTTGCCCTTGGGTCATAACAAAAGAACTTATTACTAAGCTACAATAGACTCTTAACTCTGAATTTCCTGCCTTTTATACTACAAAAGCTCACCCTTAACCTTTCCGTAACAGGGATTTTTCATTTAATGCCCCACGGGGTTAAAAGACAGATGAGCTGGTGGTAAGAAGAGGTACATAAATGCTTTGCACATTGACAGCGCCTACCCTGGAATGTGGTCTGCAGAAAAAATGCTGCCATATGTTAAAAAAAGTCTTCATACCTGCTTTTATTTCTTTAATACCTTCCAGACAATAGAGCAGGACATGGCTCCTAAAAGTGTGGCAGTTTAAGTAGTCATACAAGCCCTGATATTTGGGAGACATACTGTAACGCCTGCCTCTAACCACCGCTGTAACTCAGGCTCCCAACAAGCAGGAAATCTGAGACCTATTACCCTTCCCTGTAGCTTTTATTATTGAGGTGCACTGCATGCAAACATCTAATCTAGGTGATACTTCAATTAGTTTCCAGTGTGTACGGAGCACCGGCATCTTCTCCTGGCAAAACCACAGCCATGTTGAAATGAGTAGACTGTTGAGCAGAGTGTTTTACTATTCGATATTATATACCTGCTAACTTTCCGAAGTTCAGTGTTAAAAAACAAACACACAGGTAAAGATTCAGACAAATTAGACAGAATCTAGAAATATTTGGACCTGGCTTTAGAATTAATCAGAGCCTAACAGGAAAAACATTTGACATCATAAAAAATGGTTTGTTTTTTTTCCCTAAAAATAAGCTTTGTAAACTAGTTATGGTAAAAATGACATATTTTGCAACAAGAAAAAAAAAAAAAGGAAACAACTTGATTCATTTGTATTCAGTTACCATTAGTAGATTAGAAAAATGTACAAATCAATTAGGCATATTTTTCAGTGATCTTCTAATTAAGCAAAATTAAAATGAGAGAACATTTTCCAGTTTCCAAAAGTGATGAGCTGAAGTAGTGAAGTGTGAAAGGCTTGCTTGCTTGAAGTCTAAAATTGAGATGAGAGGACATAATGTCAAAGATGTATTTAAATCCCTCTTTGCAGGGCATATTATTTAGGGCTTGTGACCAGAATGGGTCACAGTGTGAACAGACTAATATGCAAACAGGTGTGAACTGACTGATATTTTTATTGCTTCTGTAAAGGTCTTCATTTACACAGAGAAGTGCAGATAGTCTATGATTTTCTCTACCCACTTTGTAGTGCAGCCATACTTAAATCTGGTCAGGTCTGTGGCCTGTATATTCAATTTGAATGGTGGTGCAGGACACCAGATCTCATCTCTAAGAAAACATAAAGTATTGACTAGGTTCGGCAAAGGCCTCTGCACTTTTTGGAGGTGGACCACCACATGACTAAGATAAAAGAAATGTGGTACCAGCAGCGTCTAGCTGGATGGTAGTGGCTAGAGTAGACACCTTGGAGAGTTGACAGTTTAAATTAAATTAAATCCATTTTAAATTCATCATCTACTGTAAAAATCATAGATAATCCCTGCAATAGGACCAAAACTCATGTATGGCCTTGAAGCTATTAGCACCTCCAGCAGTGTTTTGAAATATAACTGTTTGTGCTTGGTGCATCGTAGAGTGCTGTGAGAGCACTGCTGGGTTACATCCCCTACATGCTTTGGCAGAATGCGGGCACCTTTCAACATGCATTTGAGCGCCTAAGGAATAGTGTTGTCTTAAAATATTTGGAGCCAATTACATTTAGGCTTCTTCAGGATCAGGAAACTGTATGCCGTACGGCATCCTCAGCCTCAGGCTCCCAGACCCTGCCTGCATCCCAACCGTGGGTGTGCATCTGCTGCGAATCTTCTGGCTGAGTCTTGCTAGCCCACCTTCACCTGCGTCACGTGCTTATATACCACAGCTCATCCTGTTGTTGAGAGAGTTCTACTATCACCCACTTAGGAACAGCTTTAATGCAATGTGAATGGTGGCTCAGCTCAAGTGCCGAACTCCTGGTGGCTCTCATATTACCACTCCAGAGATTTGCTGAGATGGCTGTCTCATCAGACTGAATTTTTGTCTTTTCTTTGGGAAAGTTATAAAACAAATAAATGAAGAGGTCATAATTACAGCTTCTGTTTCCTGAGATCAGACAGCTTTAACCTAGCAAGAAATTAAAATTGCTTATTATAAATTCAGCTGATAGAAGTGTTCAGTATTTAACAACAAACAGATAAGCTCAAGAAACCTTTCAGCTCCAGTCTGTGTCTACTGTACTGAATGATGATGTTTCAATGCACAATGTCCTAATGCCTTTATCAGTCTGTATTATTTCTATTAGAGATATTTTGTTCACAATTACACATAATTTTGTCTGTATAAATTTCATACATATTTTAGTAAGACTTGTGTGATTGGTTACTACCCTGACTGTTAATAGCTACAACACTCAGGCTCACTGGTATTCATAACCCTAGAAATGACACTTGTTGAATACCAACTAAGAACAGCATGGACTGTGTGTTGGACTGCTCTTTGCTGAATTTTGTGGGGTAAGTCGATCACTTTCTGCCAGTTCTGTCAACAGTTTTCACAGTGACATTATGAAAACCAACATCTCTCAGGCCGAAAGCAAACTTCACACATTTTGAAATAAATCATTCTTGGCAGCTTGTATCAAATGATGATGGAAAAAGTTGTGGGAGTTCAACCCTTCCTGCTTTTATCTGGAGTCCTGTTGTCTGATTAAATGCCCCACATAGCGAGTTCAGAAGGCTGCTCACTTTTCAAATCCAATGGGCAAGACTGATCTCTGGAGTCAGGTTATATTTTGGAGAACCAAACTGAAACACTTCTTTGAATTTCTGAAATTATAAGATCTGTTTAAATTCATCTAATGATGCTAACTACATCGTTTGATTCTCCTCACATTCAGTAATTCACATCATCATAACACCTAGGCACTGTCACAGACAGGGACTCATTATACACTGTACAAGGCCAAATCTAGCATGAATCTTTTTCTGTATCAAAGCATAGAAATATTTAGAGTGATGTACGACAG
>NW_009661369.1:1716219-1763316 GCF_000708025.1 Charadrius vociferus
CATGAAGAAGGAATGGGCCTGTGTTGCCTCTTTCGAAAAAGGGTCAGTTTTGTTGGTAGATTAACTGTTATTCCATATTGTTTTGTGATTTATATCACAGGGGCCTAAAGTTCTGGATAGGAGCCATTTTTATTATTGCAGGAATTTACAGAAAAAATCTCGGGACTACAGATCCCTCTAGACAGGCATTTCAGACATGATTAAATGCCCTTGCTGGAAACAAAAATCTCTATTTAGTGCAATGGGTTTCACATGGGCCCTGGAGCCATTCTTCTGCTCCCATTCCACTGGCAGAGAGATATCCCATCACCTTCAAACAGCTCCTCTAGTCTGTTGTTTTCCCCCAAAGCGGTACAAGATCCAGTTTTGCTTCATGGATCTTTAACTCTTTGGATCCCTAATGAAACATGCAGGCAAAGAAAGTGAGGGAACTGGTGGATTTTTATCCTGCAATCCTAATGCCTTACCTCTACTACTAGTTAAATTGAACGGTAACGGTGCTGCAGTATAATTGTGCCCTCTGCTGCAATGGAGTGGGAGCAAGGCCAGAAAGAAGACTGAGAGGAGGACATTACCTTCCTTCACAAAAACAAAGAGGGAAGACTGTCTACATTGCTACCAAAAATCCCTAGTGTTTGGGCACTTTTAGTATGACAGCTGACGAAATACAGCACCAACTCCCCAAGCACTCATATAGTGCCTGAGAAAAACCTGGCATTCAAGATTTACATCTGGATTTGCAGCTTGTGCCCATCTCACAACTGCTCCAACTTGAAGGAGGTTTAACTCCAGACTGGATTTTCAGGTCCTTCATGTTTAGGATCTCCAGGTCTTAGACCCCTTGAAGACAGGAGTGACTGATCAGATACTTTATCCAAAAAGGGAAGGTGGTTTCAGGGACATATCCAGGTCTCCTGACAGCTGACAGAACACACTGAACAACCTAGGTAAGCTACTGCGAGCAGAGACAGCAAGCACTGACTTGCAGTAATGAGTTACATGGTGAAAGTATGGCTGCATACCAACATATTTCCCTGCACATTTCCCTGAGGGAAAGGAAAATTTTCCAGCAGAAAGCTAAGCACTGCCACCACCTCTGGCTTCTTCCAGAAGCCAGCCAAGCTGTGTGAATTTAACTGATAGCAAAACAGAGCTCTCTGCATACAGCAGTTTTCGTTTACCATGTGTAACCACAAAAAAAAATTAAAGAAATGTGAGGAAAAAACCACAGCAAATAAAACAGTCAATATTACAGTTGGAGTGGAGTTATCAATGAGTATAGAGAGAGTTCTCTGGTGCTCTGTGGCATGCAGCAGTGCCAGATGCTCTTCCATTTTGTAGATGAGGTAGATCTGTGAGACCTGAGGGGTAGCAGGGGTACCAGAGAGATGTTTCATGTCAGTGGCCAGTCAATAAGTCACAAGTGGAAGAGAAGGCGCTCCAGTCAGCCCATACCTGAGAGCAGGAGTTCTGCACATATGCATTGCCGTGAGCAACCGTGGGCACAACGGGGAGGTGTGCCTCTTTCCCCATGCAAAGATCCTTGCTCTTGGGCCTGTCAGTGTGCAGAGGTTCACCACCCCATGGTGTTACCTCCTCCAGCAGGTGCTCCAAGGTTCTGCTGGGTTCCTGCAGGCTGGCTCTGACTGCAGCAAGCCTCCACCCCCAGCTGCAGCAGCCACTGAAGGCTGCCATCAAACAAATGTGGGGAAAAAACTGAAACCTGAAAACTGTCAGTCATAACACAGCCATTTCTCCAAAGAAGTGGTGGTGTGATGGTTTTCCAAGCAAAACAAAAGGCATGCTGCCTACGCTGTCCCACTCGGAGCTCTGCAGTCAGGTTGAAAGGGAAGGGATTTGAGGAGGGATTTTCGAAGAAATGAATAAGTAGGAAGAATGTTGGAGACCAGCCGGCAACATCTGGAGAGAGGGGCTGGGATTTGGCTTTGGGTTATTTAAGCTTTCTGCTTGATCTACACGGGCTTCTATTTTCAGTCGATGGTTGAGCAGAACTAAAATAATTTCAAGAAAATGTTGAAAAGCTTCTTCTAGGGCGTGACAACACACCTGCTGCTATAAAGTCGTTGAGCTTTTATAAAAGCTCCTATTATTTAGAGCTGCTGTAACTACAAGCATCTCTCTCTTCAGAAATCTGTAAACATCCATATCTTTTCAGTAAAAACACCTCATTGAAAAAATTGTCACCCAATTCTTTTTGCAGTCACCCTGACTGAGGAACAGACTGGGACTAGAAGAGCTCCTCTTTGAGGCAGCGTAGGAAAGGCTGGTGCAGGACCCAGCTCTGTTTGTGTTTACACAGAATCTTAAGGCACTGGCACTTTCCTGGCTACAATGGTGTGAAGGCTTTGAAGGCCAAAAGTCCCTGGATAAAGTATTGAAAAATACAAAACATTAAGAGATTATAGAGATTATAGGTGTCCCTCCACGGAAACAAAAGGAGAAAAAAACAAAAAGGATTAGGGTAAGCAAAAGGAAAAACTAGCACTTGGACCTTAAGTTTTTACATGGAAATAGGGCTCCACCATGGCAATTTCAGAGAGGAAGAGAAAAAGAGAAAGAACTTCAGAGTAGCAAGTGGATGTGTGTGGTGTAACCCACACAATGCAGTGGATTAATTACAGAGTTTAACCTTTCCCATTTTAGGTGGGTTTAAGTCACATTCTTTAAACTAATAGTGTGTGATATAACCCTCAGGCCAGCAGGGACAATAACAGATGTCCAGCTATGACATGAGTTTGCATGATGAAATAAAAATTATGGCAGTTTCCCAAAATTTAATATACGACAAATGTGATCTTTTCTGACAGAAACTAGAATAAAATCATGCTTCAGTGATTCAGAAAAAAAACCCTGCAATTAATGTTTCAGGTACAACAAATTTCTTAGTGACATATGACAAGATGTAGACTTGGGGTCAAATTCTGGAATTAAAAGGTGCATTTGGCTTAAAAATAAGGGCCTCTTGCTACTCTGTTAGTTTCTCTGGCAGCTGTACTGTAGGGATGTTTCTGTGCCATGGTCCTTTTTTTATTTTCTGCTAAATATACCAGCCCAGCACATTTCCTTAGAGCAACCTAGAAGCTTCAGTCCTTCCTCAGAGATCCTTAAGGCCCAAAGCTCTCTCCTCATGGTCGACATTCAGTTTCTGTGCTGGTTTGTCCCCCATGTGACTTCACTTAATCTCTTGGTGCCGGTAGGTGACAGAAGTAGAAATGATGATCAAACAAAGGACAGGTGATCACTGCAATTGGTTTAGTGATGAGGACAGTTCTTTGACTTCTCTGTGTCAGCGTACAAATCACAGAAGTAGGGAACATGCCATACATGTCATAATATCCTTATATATGAAACCCCAAGACGAGAGGGAAAAAGGGGGGGGGGGCAGAGATGAAAAATAATATTTATTTTTTTTTCTGCCAATGACAATAGAAATATAAAACAGCTACATGGGTTACTCTACTGGGATCTCTAATCATTGTTTAATAGCAATCATAAGAAGCGAATATAGAGCTAAAATACCAGTTAGCTTGCTCTTCAGTGAGAAATACTGTCTTGCTTACACACTCTAGTGACTATCAGCAATTCTTTGGGTGTCTTTAATGCTCAACACTCTCACCTCAGATCACTAGACTTTATAAGGTATTTTCTGTCCTATGACCTCAGCCTGAATTACTTCCTTGGCCAAATTGTTCAGCTCCTGGAGGACACTTTTCAATTTTTAACCTACTAGGCATGCCATTAGACAGCTGTTTTTCAGACTCTAACTTTTGGCAGAGATTGTCTTCTAGTGAAAGAAACACTGTTCACTAAGGTCCCTATGCACAAAAATAAGAACAATACATTGATGTTATGCCAGACACATGGTTCCTACTTCTTACCCAAGCAGACACAGGTCAGGCTGAATCACCAGTGGACACAAGAGTTGTCTCACCTGACTATCTACAACATCATAGAGTTAAAAAATACCTCACATGTGACCTTTTCAAATAGAAACTTGCTCCTTTCCTTCTCCACCCAACCCCCACCTTTGCCCTCCAAGATTGCATAAAACATTGCTTTTTTCTCAAAGGCTTTTGTTAGCGTTGCAAATATGTCCTGACATTGGGGCAAATCTTCAGTGTACACTGAGCAGAGATAGGGGGCAAGACTCCTATTAACAGTGATCTACATTGTTTAATTCTCCTGCAAGCTGTGCTGAAAATGAGCCCTACTGTGCCATGCCGCATCAATTAGGACACAGTGTGTGACCTGAAGCAATGGTTCTAATGCAAAAGATTCAGTGTCAGACTGTTTCAGTTTGTGAAAACACAAGGCACAAGAAAGTGACTGTGAAAGATTTTTTTATTTAAAGACCCAATGTCATCTTGAAAATCACAGATCCTTCTTAAATCTTGTTACTTCTACTCTAATTAATGCAATGTTTACAGTTATGCAATGAAAGAACATTATATTTTTACTCTTTTATGCTTTACTGTTCCAGTATGACTGTTTCTTATATAGTCATTTTGTCATATTATTGCTTGTATTATTTTTATAGTATTCCAATTCATTTCAGATTGCATATCATGTCATGGTACTTACTCTTTACAAATAACCCCTGGAAAGACTATCCTCTGTCAGAAAGAAGCATCTGTTCTTTTGGCTACAAGAGCACTTGTAATTTCTAAATATTTGCTCAACCTTTTACAGTTTTCTCTGTCTACTTCTAAAATTGTATTTCAGATATTTCGATAGCTAAGTACAGGGTAGTCAGGCTTTCATCAAAGTTTACATGTCCTGATTTCTTGGGTTTTTCTTTCCACGGCATAAAAAGCCAAAGGGTGCAAGTATGTGAAAAAAAATATTTCCATAATAAAGAATACATTTAGCACCGCATTGCCACTTTCCATATAAAACATGAAGGGACCCATTGCTGTGGACGCATGTCAAAGCCATGTCTCAAACTCTCTGACAGCAATTGAATGAGAAGGCTGCATGGATTTGCCCAGTCATTTGACATTTTGTTCTCTCTAAAACAAAGTGATGATAAAGACTTGTGCTCTTCACTTTTAAGGTGGAACTATTTGTACCTTGCCTGCAGGAAACCAGCCAGCAAGATGCATTAATACTCAAACCTGCTCTAGGCAGTAGGACTTTTGCCAGTTTTAACATTCTGGTGATTTTTACTGACATGTGTAATGCATGGGAATAATCCATCAGTGTGCTTTTCACATGTAGCTACGCTGAAACTCAGACCAAACTAAGACCCCACCTGGGAAGACCCACAAGTTTTAGACAACCTCAGGATCACATCTTTCTCTCCTTCATACCAACACCTTTTACAAGCTGACTGAGTGATTGAACTTCTCCATATCTAGGCATTTAAATGAGGAAAGTTAACACTGCCAGGAAATCCTGTTTGCTAAGAAAATGCAAGTAGCAGAATACATTTTGCTATCCCCTAATCCCTATACAGGAAAAAAAATGAGAGTTAAAACCCAATAAAAAGCAGATCATCAAAGACTTTGTAGCCCTAAATATCAACTCACACTTTGCAAGACAGCTAAATGAGACGAAGATCACAGAACAAACTATCCAATAAATAAAGACCACCCAGAGAAAGAAAAGTATAGCAAGCCAAATGGAGACATAACTAACCACTCTACACAGAAAATGAACACAAATTAAATTAAGCAAGACTGAAAATCAAAGTAAATTACATGCAATCAAGGCATCAGAAAAAAGGCAGGTCCTAAAAGTATTGCTGGCTTCTTTCCATCTCTCCCTTTGCCTATCTGATAATAGCCAATACCATTAAGCATCTCACCATCATGGAATTACATTTATCCGATTAGAGGAATTTCAGCATTTGGGAGGATGTCTCTTACATTTCCAGGAGTGTTGTACTTTAGTTTTAACAGCCACTGGAAATAAAATGCCCCTATCTGTTTGTGACCGACAAATGACATTTCATACCATAAATCTTTGTTGAGGATAATTTCAGTAATTGTTTTCCTTTCCATCTGACAGCCAGCAGCAAGAACATAAGAGAAAAGATAAACCTTTGCAAAGTCTAAGGAAACTCCATGAAAAAAAACCCAAACAACCCCACACAGGAAAATCAAATAGCGGAAGCTAATTTTAAATATGAGACTAATATTACTTTAAGTCATTATTTCAAATTAGATGAGTAGTATAAACTTACACTTGTTCCCAAAAGAATACATCCAGAGTGAACAGCAGAAGCTCTACTCCTGAAAACTGTCCCAGGTGAGCTGTTCAGCAACTTCAACAGAGAGACTCATTTTTCTGAAATGGAGCAGATGATTCCAGAATGGGAAACTAGGAATGTTTTCATCTTTTTCCACCCAGCTGGTCTACACTCACTGTAACCTTGATCCAGAAAAACACCGGTGATCAAGCTTGGTGCTTCTGAAAGCATGAACTATGAGCTGGGAAAATGAAGGAATTAGATGATGTGAAATGGGAGTGGGACATGAATGTGGAGGAAGGAGAAGCCGAACAACTTGCTGCAAACTTTTGTGATGTGTGTTCCATTTCCTCAGACCCGCTTTAGGGTTTTTAGCAATTTGTATTCCTCGTTTCCCCAACTTTGAGGATAATTCCTTATCTAATTCCATAGGTAAATTTTCTGGGACAGATATTCTCCACAGGTACATCTGGTACATTGACAATGCGTTCATGTCTTCCATGACACGTGGGCCCTAGCAGGACTAATAGGCTAGGAAGCACCATTTGCTTGACCATTTGCTACTTTATTTACTCCTGTAATGGCCCTATATCTGGATACTGCCAACATGTGCTTCTTTTCTCAAATGTTTTGACAGCTGACAGATTTATACCAGATGCAACCCATATTTGCTTCTGGCTATTACAGGGGCAAGTACACTAATCTTTGTAATAAAATACTTATGGTCATACCCATCCATGTTGTTCTCATCTTTTACTCTAGATTTCAGTTTAACAGCAAGTTATGGTATAAGGGTCAAAGCATTTTCAATGGAGCAGTTTTCTACTTTCAGAAAAAGGGGTGCCACCAAAACTGAAAGTTTCCATGTAAACAGATTGATATGGGGAAAATGTTTGGTTAGAAAACCTTTTGCCTTAGGTCAGGCTGGCATTAATCTCTGTCTCTGCCTTATATATTTTCTCTTTCACCAGACTCTTCAAACCAAAGGCCAATATAAATTGTGTTTCAGCTTAAGGTAATACAAAAACTGCTGTGTATTGTATATGTCATTAAATTCCCGTGGACAGCCCCTGAAACTTATGTCATGCCTGCTAGTTTTGTTTGTTTAAGTCAGTTCACAGAGGAGCTAGGATCCATCTGTGGATGGGAGGGAAGAAATGGAGCCATAGGGCTGAATCCTATGATCACTTAAACTTTTTGATACATTTTCAACCTTTCAGTGGGTGTAAATTTAAGACCAATGAAAATGTATGCTGAATTACATATTAGAGATAAAGCCATACATTACTGTAGTTTAATATTCCCTTATCGCTGAGGTTCCTCAAATAGGAATGATAAGATGGTCTATCTGTATTTTTCTACAATCATGTAAAATTCTGCTTGGTTACCAATAAAAAAAAAGTTCTTGAGAACAAGAAAATTGCCACTTCATTGTAAAGTGTATTTGGTATAAGTCAAAACCAGGTCCTCATGCATGATTCTGCAGTTATGCAGAGGTGTGTATAAAGGCACAGAGAAGAATATAGCAGTGGTGGTTTATTTTCTTTATTAGGTTATAGAGAGAGACCAGTCAGAGAAAACAATAGAAGTAAAAGATAAAAGATAAAAGAAAAAAAACATGTAGTCCTTTTTTGCATAGCTTAACCAAACATTAAAGCTTTATAGTTTGAATAAGGTCCTAAAAAAGCTCAGAAAAGGTTTTGTGAGGCTCTTATAAATCAAATGAGAGCATAAATTATTTTGGTAGCAACTTTGGTAAGGTAGTATTGTAGCAAAGAGTAAGATTGTAGGAGCTAGTGGTTTAATGCAGGCTGAAAGGCTCCTTATGCTGTCAGGTTAAGACAGTAATGCTCCAATGTTTATAACAAAACATAACATAACTACATTCTTGCAATTCTTTGGAGCATATAATTTATGTTTGGTACAATACCAGTTAAAGCACTTGCAAAACCAAAGTCAATGTTAATCTTGGATTAGTGTCACGGTCCTTGAAAGACTGACTGCAAAACCTGTGAATTAAAACAACACATGACAAAAAGTGAGAACGTTTTTTTTTATCCCTTGCAGCAGAAAAAAACAGACACTTGTTTCAGCATTGCCTAATATTTCTATTAATTAAAAAGACAACAACAAAAAAACCCCTACTGTATATCATGCAGGCATGTATTTTGGCCTTTATACTATCTGGTCTATAAATAAACTGTAGATGTATTTATATTGATTTGTTTCCATAGCAATGTAAAAGCTCCTCTTGGGTTTCCAAGGCAATATGCAGCAGAGTGACAAATCAGAAAAGTACGGGAAATGTTCAGCAAGCAATGGGTTTAGGCAGCACCCCAGGCCTCCAAGCAGAAATGTATTCTTCATTATAGTGATCTGAAAAAAAAGCTTGAAATTCAAACAGACAATATCTTCTACCAGGCTTCTTTTGTCATTAAACACCCTCTGTAGAAATATGATTTTGTTTGTGACAATTCTCATTGAATAACTCCCACTGACAGGAGCAAGGGATATTCACTTTTTTTTTTTCTTTTTTTTAAAGAAGGAAGGGTTTTAGAAGCTCTGATACAAAACCTGCTAGAGGAGGTGTGACTCCAAGAGAAAACCCCAGGCAATGAACTGAAACAGTTTGAGTCCTCTCTTTTTTTTTAACCATATAGAGAGGCCACTAATGATTTGGGTAAAAGAAGACATAGTATAAACTTCTATTCTGATCTGACCAAACTTTTCTTGGAATATCCTTAAGATTCTTGTTCTATCTACAAAAGAGATCTGTCACAAGGAACTGGTTTGTCCATGTACAAAAGCTGAAAGGAAAAACATCTTTGTTATAATACCACTGTTACATCCATGGCTCTACCCTACATCAGCCTTCAAAGGGTTTTCTGTCCCCTTCTAAATTAAAGCTCTGAATCTGAGAAGTCTCCACCTCATCCTAAGAGCCACCACAAGTACAAACTAGGTCAATATATATTACTTAAGCCTGTAAATATCTGAAGTATATTTGGGCTTCAATCTTGGGCTTTTTCAGACAAAATATACATTTTACAGCCAATTTTATCACTTTTTCATTGATATTTAGTAAAAAACCCTATTGACTGGAAATAGTTCTGGGAAAGAATACTTACAGTAAAAGACTGTCTCTGTTGTCCCACGTCGTCACTGGAATTGAAGTTGCTTAAGTACTTTAAGTGACAAAGCTTTTAATTTTGGAGTCACGTAAATAATGTTGGTGCTTAAGAAAGATTTGATTTGCTTCAGGTGAGATGAGATGCCTTACCTGCACAGACACCGCAGACACCCTCATCACTGCAAACTGCTGCAGCCAACCTTTCATGGGTTAGAAACAAAAACAATAAAGCACATAGTGTCTAACTGCTCTAAATACTCCATACTGACTGCTCCCCTCATCCTGTTCTTCTAAAGTGACTGGTTTTGTTTTATTGTGAGAGCTATTTTGTTACTTTGTATGCAACAAGTGATCATTCGTATTCTGGTTTAGAGTATGTCATTTTTCCATTAATTTTTCACATGAATGAAGGAAGATGGAAACAAGTGAAAAACCCTTTGCTAAGTAACAATAGGCAGCATAATTGTTGATTGAATTTTCTTTTCAGAGAAGAATTCAGCCTGAAGAAAACCAGTCATTTAGCAAAATCTATAAAGTTCAAAGGGAAAAGTTTCCTTTTGTGTTATCCAAATATTGCACTAAACTACACACCTGCAATGAAAATCAGAAATGTGTTTTCCTATTTGAGGCTTCTCTAATTAAAACATGATCTGACCCCTCGTTTGTTTTTGTACTCAAAAGCAGCAGCATTCAAGAAAGAAAACTTCTAAAAAGCTTTACTATAAACTTTGCTATATAAAAGGCATTGTTTTTTGTTGGTGGTGTTTTGGGTTTTTTTTGTGTGTTTTTGTTTTTGTTTTTTTAAATAAAGACTAGGGCTTTTAAACATGGCAAAAAGCTAGTTTATTCAACAAATTTGGAAGTTTTTACCTAGGCACCTTTGCAAAGCTCTCTGGTGATTTCCATCTAACCTCACCCACCTATCACTCAAGGAGATGGAAAGCCTCAACACTAAGCCATCAAACAGAAAAAAATCCTGGGGTCCTTTTGAGCTTAAAACAGGATGAGAGTTTCAAGGGAGACCTGTAACTTCCTTCACACCCCAAAACTAACATTCCTGTGGGGAGTTAAGTCAAATCTCTCAAACAGTATGGACAGTTGCTATCTGGATGGTGACAGGTGTCTCCACTGCAACAGAGATATCATCATATCTCACTTTTAACTTGATTTCCATAGCTCTTACTACAGATGGGGATTCCTTCAGGTCTTTCATTTGCAAGCACTGTTTGAAGCACAAAGAAATAAACTAGAAAGAAGGAAACCTGTGGGAAGGACTGTGAGAAGTATTGTAATATTCCCTGCCATGGAGGGAACATTTACAAGTGAACAGAAAATGGTAACAAATATTTAAGTCCAGTTCATTTCTTGTATCACATGCTGCATACAGCAAAATGCCATACTTACGTCCTTATCTGTATAACAAATTTCTCTATCATTTTTCTTCATTTATGAAAGGATTTCATTCTTGTGGGTGATATTTCCTTTTCTCAGCCTCTGAATCTGAAAATGTTAAGGCCTGCTCCAAAGTGTTTATATCTTGCCATTATAATGTTACAAAAAAGTTTTCCACCAACTGCAACTTTCTTCTTTGTGTTAGGTCTGCAATATCCAGGTACAAATCTCAATTTCACTAAAGGTGAATGTTAAGAAGTTTTGTATGACTGAATCCCACTTATCTGTCTTTCACAATTCAGCTAAAAGGTTTTCTGATACAGTCTTATATTCAGAAAATCTGACCTGAACGTGCTGAAGTTAATAACAAAATGGGTCTAGAAATGGTTAAATTAAAACAAATTGTTGACATGAATGTAAGTTTTGAATAAAAGCACAAACAACTTTAATAGTATTTCTGGATGAGAACAAAGATGAAATATGCATGTAGAAGGTTAGAAAGATAAAAAGCGGGTATATGTATGTATTGGTTTTGTATGAGTATTGTATAAAGTGATTCTCTAAGGCACCTGTGTGTGCCATATTAGTCTTATTAGAGCACCACATTATTTTGAATGTTCACATTCTTTTTGCATATTTTAAAATATGTAGTTTATTCAGTCTCATTCAAACTTAATGAAATGCAGCAATTAATCATTTTCTTTGCATAAAAAGATTTGGACAGATGAAAATCAATATTAACAGAATTCTGTATTAAAGCTATGATTCAAATTGTGTGTTAATTTCCAATGCAAACATAAAGTGTTAAATTAATTAATTTAGAAGCAAAGATGTGTTGAAATCTATTAAAGGTAGCATTTAAAAGAGAAATGGAAGCTTATAAAAGTTCAGCTGTATGTCAAATGGCAGGAAACGGAGACTCAGAAAAAAAAAAAAAATTATATAGTTTTCCTCTAAACTGACCCCATAAATAAATGTTGTCCCTAACTTTTAGGTAGTTATCTCTCACTTTATTTCTATTCCCTCCTGTCCCACTTTGCAATAACCCAGTTCTTTATTCTTTACCTTGCCACCCTGTTACTGTGCCATGTTATTATAGCAGCCACATTAACTGGTCTCCTTCTCTTTTTATCCATGAGTTATTCACAGGAATCTGCCCACACTTATTTTTTTGAATCAAGCTAAGGGCAGAAAACATCAAGAGACAATAACTATTGCCTCACGCTCATGCACCAGAGTCCAGTCCAACTGAATGCAGAGGCTGTATTTATTTATTATTTTCTTTGTTTATGTTCTTAGTACCACATTTCTACCATAAAAGAGCCACGCACACCTTGGGAGGTGCTGGTTGGCCTGACCTATATTCAGAGGTAGCAACTACATGATGATTTTATAATGCCAATATTTGTTCATTACTTAGAACAAACAGGAAGAGGCCCCCCACCCTCCTGATCCAAAATTCAGTGTTTGTGGTTATGTAAGATTTCTCTTTTCAACGCGGTTTAATCTACACTTCAGCTGGATCTTCCTGTCTTTCTGTTTTGAAATATGGAGGCTACACTGCAGCACAAAACCTGGAAAGCTTCATTTGTTTCTGTCTTCTCCAAAAATCATCATTCGAAAGCTGTGCACTGTTGGATTACTTGCTCAAATTCTTTCAGGAGCATTTGCAATTGCTGAGGAAAAGCATTTAAAGCACTGTCTGTGCGTTCTATCAAGTGTGTTTGAAGAAATGACAAGGTTTTTTAGTGCAGAAGACTCTCACACTTCAGCAATCTGGGACATCTATCTCATTATTTTGAAAACCCTTATTCTTTGCTCATACCCTAAACCCACTGTTTTTAATTTGACAAATAAACAAGGAAAAATCTTCTCATCTTGGGGAGATGTATACCTATTTATGTTAATTAATGAAAACAAAGTCTCATCTGGTACTTTCCATTTGAAACTGACTAAGAATCAGCTCAAAGTTGCAGGGGAGTTGAAAGAGCTTCACTAATGATATGTACATATTTTCAAACAGTTGGAGATCACAAGTTAGTACAGTGGATGCTGGAAACTGCTAATTATAATAGGCAGAAATGTTGATCTATGTGTGTTCACAAGCAAAGGATTCTGAACGTAATCCTACCATACCCCAGCAGAAAGCCATTCAATAGCCTAGCTCATGTAGGTATATTGGCTATGGAGAGCTATGGGGAGAAATTAACATTCGCATTTATTTCCACATAGGTTAATTTACAACATCAGAGGGTTTCTTCATGCAAAGAACATCACTGGGTGTTGCCTGGTTAGTTTCTACTACACGTGTGTTTGAAGAACAAGCTTTTTTTACCTTCTGGGTAAGGTTCTTCAACAGAACTTAAACATGATCCCAAGCAGCAGATCTACTCTAGGCAGAAATGTGAGCTCACTCAGGCTGTCTGCACTTTTTGACCACTAACTTCAAATGATGTTCACTGATTCACTGTTATTCATGTCTTTCTTTGACTACTACTCTTGAAGAACAGAGGATTAGTTCCAGCTGCAGCTTGTAAATAACCTACAGACCCAGATTTATTGTGGACTAAGGAGGCAAAATTATCACTACATAAAAAACAGTCATAAGATATGCTAATTGACAGATACCTGTGTAGGATATCCTTCTGCACAGCCATTGAATCTGTCTCTGACATCAGTACATGGTGGATATAAAAAAAAGTGTCTATGACATGGATTAACTGCATCACTGATGGAAGGTATCAACGCTCTGCACCAAGGACACAAATGTGATGTCTCAGTAAGTTTAAATTTGTTTTGTCCACCAGGTAATTCTTCCACAATTAGTTTCTACACCTGCAGTGTAGACTTGCTGCACCTGTACCTCCAGTCAGGGCAGTAAACCCAACAGACCTCGAACATATCATACATATTATGCATGTGCAAGTCCTCATGCAACATAGAAGTTGCAAAGTACACACAGACGTCTTGGAGGAAATCTCAGGCAGAACTATGAGAGCCTTTGCTCATCTGCTGTGATGAGTTAGAACTTAATTTTGAAAATGGTAACTAATGATAAATAGTCAAAACCTTCTGCACGAGACCTGATCTCCACTGTCAAAATATAAATATCTGCTTCTGAAAAGGCAATATGCATTTGCCTTTCCTAAGCTCATAAGTAAATGAAGACTTACTTCAGCTTAATAATAGTGCTCACAGTTTACAAGGAATGTTTTAATCTGATGGATGAGGATACCTTTTACTTCTGTTCCTGAATCCTTCAGCCTAAGTCTATTTTTATTCCATTTAATTAGAGTAATTCAGAGATACTTGGAAAGGAACAAATCATATAAAGAACTAAGAAAAAAGAATCTGGTAATCACACTCCCAGCATGATAAGGTCAAGATACAATGAATGAACACCCTTTTAAAACTGCGTATGGTAGGGTGCTGGGCCATCTTGTCTAGATCGTGCTTTTGCCAAAAAAGTTTGGACCAGAAGATCCTTGAGGTCCCTTCCAACCTGCTATTCTATGATGATTTTACACAAGAAGGAAAAGGTGAACTCTAGGCCTGCTCACAAAAATTACATTTTCTTAATACAACCTTAATAGAAATAAACCAGATAGTTCTTCATCCAATGACCAGAGCTACCCACAGCTAGCTATGAGGCCCGATGGAGTTACAGTCCTGGGAATCTTCTCCACATGCAATCGACAACCTCCTCAGAAACACACAAACCATAGAGATGTAGGAATAAATCCTGATGCACTCAGAAAAGATAAAATAAACATTTAATATCCCTGACAGCTGTTTAACCTGTTTTTCAACACTTCTAGGGAAGGATACTCCATAAACCTCTGAAAAAGTTTCACAAACCGTACAGGTGTCACCTTCGCTAACTCTTTCTGGCTGACAGTTACTTCTTGTTCATCTATCAACAGATAAGAATACGTCTACACCCTATTCATTATGACTCTTTACACAGTAGAAAACTATTACCACATCACTCCCTTATTATTTAGTCTTCTGTTTCCTCGACTTGAAAAAAATCTAATTCCTTCAATTATTTCTTATAAATTATGTTTCCCAAAGCTCTTTTCTTTCTTACCACAATTGTATAGATCCTCTCCAATCTGCAGGGCTAGCGCTTTCAAGAAGCAGTATCCAAGTGAAGCTTTCCAAGCACCACATTGGCTAATCACTCACATGCACACATCTTCTTTAATAGATTCCCAGCAATACATAACAGAACAAGCTTTGCTTTTCTTCACCAGCATTATGCTGCTAACTCCTATTTGTTCTCTGACCCACTGTTGATTTCTGATTATTCTTCCCATTTGTCAAGACCATTTTTAATCATGATTCTGTCTTGTGAAATGCTTGCCAAATCTGCACTTGCTGGTCAGTTGGTTGGTCATTTGATTTGTTGGTTGATTTATTTATTTATTACCTCATTATTTTCTAAGTAGCCATAAATGTATTTAGTACAGTTTGTCACGGTGTTCTGCTGGCTACCAAAGTGAGACTGACTGATGTAGTGTCCTCTGGGTTCTCCTTCTTCTTTTTCATTTCAAAACACTGAATTCCTTCACAGCAAGAGTGTAGAAACACCATACTCTTGATTCTAGCAGGTGTTCCAACTACCAGACTTCTGCATAAGCAGAAGGGAGCAGCTTCTTTTCACACAGGTATTCATATCTAAAACCAAGACATGTCTACTCCAATTTGAGGAGAATATTGTCCTGTTGCTGTTATTTCAGATATATTGCCTGTTTTGAGCATGACAAGATCCTGAGGCCACAAGATATTTGGTTTCTGAAACTTGACTGGACCTATGCAGGACAGGAATTGCAGGGTATGCAGGATTAATTGTTGACAGGTACAGAAAATTAGAAAGATGTGCCGTTCTTCCTAAAGTAAAATGGGTAAGTTAAACATGTACAATGCCTCAAAATGTCAGCACACAAGCAATGAGATACAAACACCTAATTAATTAATTCTGAGCCTCTTATGACCCTCCTTCAATGAATTTCCCTCTCTCTCCAGCATGGTATGGTCTTTTTTATCTTATCCCTATTTCTAGGCAATATATTCTACACCCATGGCAAAAAGTGGTGGTAGTCCTTCACTATAAATTTAAGGAACAAAATTTATCCCTTAATGGGAGATATCATTCTAATCTAAAATAAGCTCTTTGAGGTGGACAGGTAGTCCAGCACAACCATAGATCAAAGAAGCCAAGTGGACTGATCATGAGCAGCTAGTAATCTCCAATTAACTGCAGCCTGATTGTTACTGCAGTAACAAGAGAAGCGTAAAGACAATGCTCACAACTTAAAAGGTTGTCAAATACAGTCCATACATTTTAAAAACCATTTTTGTACTTTAGGACATTTTGACTTGCATGTTGGAATACATGGGCAGGAATCCACTTGTGGAATTTTCCTTTATGAGTCTAATTTTTTTACCATATATTAGAAAAATCTTATCTGTCTGCATGTGTTTTGTTAAAGAACAGAACACTGATTTTCCTTCTATTTTAGTTTCTATTTCTGCTTTGTCTCTTTGGTTTTGTGACTAATTCTATCTTGAGTTAGGCAGAAGCAGAGGTTAGTAGTGCCATCTTCTAGATTATAATAATATATTTAGATTTAAAAAAAAAATCTGAATAATTTAGTAAAGAAAAACATTTATATTAGAACCTACCTGACTGAATGTAGGTATGCAACTGAAAATAATAGGAAGTTCCTAACCAAAACCAAGAAATAGACATCAAATTTCCTCATCTTTTAATATTGTCCCAGCCCTTAATGTAAGAAAGAGAACTAAATAAAATTCCTATTTATTGCTATATTGAGCATAAGTAAAACTATCTGAAAACAGGTACAGACTCAATACAGTTTCAGAGTCTGAGGGATTTCTATATTGACCCCTAAGAACAGTACAGAGACATTCAAACTGCAAACACCTTTTGTATTTTCTCTTTAAATTCATATTTCTTAGGTTTGGTATTACAGAAACTTTGTGATCTCATTAGTTTAAAGAAAGGCTAAAGTAATGAACATCAGAGCGAGTAGACAAATAAGCACAGTGGAGGATATCATGTGAGAAAGCAGATGGATGCTGAAATTCTTGTGCAATATCACAGATGTCATACAGGCTCCCCAGGCTGTTGATAAGACATCTTTAAACTAATTAGATGCATATAAGCAGTTAAAAACTAGATTTTTCAATTATATAGATACATTATTTAAGGCATAGAGGCCACTCATTTTATCCTGTCTCTGCTGAGACATTTGCATAGCGCTTAATGATATGTCTTTTAGTGCCAACTCAAACAAATATACCAGGGAAAGTTTTGTAAAAGAGAAAAAACAAAAAAAAAGATATCAAAAGTGAGTTAATGTGAGAACCACACAGTTTCCTGACACGAGGCAGCTCAAGGTGAAACCAAGAAAGTAGTTTTTATCATGACTCAGATAAGTGACCTATAGGTCCCTCTCACACTTTGGTGTCTCCTTGGAGGAGGTGACTGCTTACCTACTGCCAGCCTGGGATAAGAACGACAGTAAAGCTGTGACCACATATCCCAACTGGGCTTACTTCCAGCTGGGGAAAGATGCTAGCCCTGCCTAGGACCACTTTCTTTCCCTCTCTGGTTCATTGCCTTGCCTCACAAGGCGGCATTTCTACTCACTGTGTTACTTGTGGAGACACTTCCTTCCTTACTGGAAGGAAGGACTGCTTACTGGACTCGCATACTCCCTTTGGGTAACTTGGGTATATCAGACTTCAAAATGCAGTTCCAAAAATCCATAACCGTTTTACAGTTGCAATCTTTTATAGGAGTCTGTGTACAGTTTATTCAGATCACAGGTGTTGGAAATTGAGTTTGCTTAAAGAGGAAGGAAGTGAGAGTATAATGCATTTTTCATAGCAGATGATGACATGGAATGTAGTCATGCAGAAATCACTCAGCTTCTTCTTAGAGACTTGATTTCAAAGCACCATTAAGTAAAGCTGATTGTTTTGCCCAAACACTAACTTCATTACTTAAAAGTAATCTGCAAGGGAAATGCATGCTTTCTTTAATTCACTAAATGATTCGCCTTGTCGAAGTGTCAGATAAGACAAAGAACCTTTAAATCCCAGAAGAGCCTGCTCACAGAATGAAAGACAAGCCACTTTTTGTTTTAGTGATTTATTTGGTCAAGAATGCCTGAGTCATGAGTAACTTGTCTCTGCTATAAACTTCAATATAAAGCTCAAATTAAGCATTCAATTCTAATTTCACTATATATTACAGTATCTCCAACAATGGTCAAATGTAATGAAAAATTAAACAGTCAGTATGGGTCTACCAGGGCAAAATGATTCCCCACAATAGTAGAGCTGGACCTAACTCCCAGAAGCTTGCAGCAGTGCTGCGTGGAATTTGGGAGGAGCTCTGCTTTTGTATGAATCCTAGCTGCGTATGTCACCTTCTCTCTGTAAGTCAGACAGGAAATCTCAGCCAAGGAATTATCTGTGAAAATTCTTTCCTACTTACGGTAGCAGAAAACTTCACCAAGGAATGCTATTTTCCCACCCACCAAAAAAGCTTGTATTTTTTTTCCCCCCTTTTCATAGGCTCCCATTAGGTTACAATTACTGAGATCATTAGAAATAAAGCATCAATATTTTATGCATTTCATGCTAATTTTACAGGCCTGCATGATGTCAGATCCCTCTTTATCCTATGTAGACTATGTAGGAATTCTGCCTAATAAATAAATGCTCTCTTAAGTGTGCAGTCACACGTGTGCATGTAAATATGTTTTCCCATTCCAGGAAATCTATAAATTCACCACCGTCTACAGCAAGCATAGCTACAAAAAGGGGAAAGGACTGTAATACTCACTTCCTGTGGCCTCAGAATCAACAAGACAGGTGAAACTTTTGCTGTCCTTTTTACCCTTGCGACAAGCATTTTGCTTCAGAGACCTTGATTACCTTCAGTGTATTGCAGTTCTGTAGATGAAGGTGATGCCCTGGTACTGTTGGCGTGTAGGTATTTCATATCATAACTCACTGGTTGGTGCCGCTGTATGTGAGCTGCCAATCTCTCATCTTCAGTTTAAGTTCAGCCAGGCTTTCATAAGCCAGCATGTCACCACACAGATGCTGACATAAAATAATGGTTTTCTGGGAGGAGCTGGTGATGGATAAATGTGGATCATCGTAGTAACCCTTTTGGGTTTTGAGCAGGATTCTCAGCCAACTCTTACTGACGGAGCCTCCTCGACTAATGATACTCTTCTGCATGGATATAAGCAAAAACAATTCAGTAAGAACAAGTTTAATCAACTACACACACATAAAAGGGGAAAACACTGACTAGGCAGTAGTTGGTACAATAAAGTCAGGGAATCAGAGTGGATCAGAAATATAAAGTTTGGCCCAATCTATGCAGAATTAGGAAGGTCTTCTCTGAAATACATCATCCAGTTTGGAGCACCACACTTCAAAGAAGATGTGAATGAGTTGAAGAGACTGCATGGAGAAAAGGAAGGATCCAAATTCTAGGAAACAAACTATGATGCAAGAGTGAAAAGAGCAGGGTTGTTCTTAAGATGACTAAAGGACGACTGTTATGAAAGATTACAAAGGAGGGTGCAAATTAGAAGGGAATAAACCTTTTTCTGTGTCCACTAGGGCAAGAATAACCTCTTACATTTATAAATTTAAAGTTGTACTTTTGAAAAAAAAAAATATAAAAAATGCTCACTTTCTGAAAGTAGGTAAATACTCAAATAGGTTGACATTTTTAAAAACACATTGGAGGGACATCTGTCAGGGAAGACTTACATTTACTACCTTGAAATGGGGAATGGAACACGTGGTGTCTTACGGCCTCATCCAGCCTACTTTTCTGTGATGCCATGAGTCTAATATCTTAAAACAGCATCTTGAAAATAGAGGGTCAGTCACTGCAAGGAAATAGAGAAAAAAGAGGGCCAGAAACATTCCAACTCCCCACAAGCATACGAAAGATATCAAAAAAAAGAGAGGAGAGAGGAGAGAAGAGAATACCCTACAGTAGGATGGGGTGCACTGGCACGCTGGGCACTCAGAGCCACAGCAGTGACCAGAGGTGATAGCTTCCCCCAGGGGAGGTGGGGACATCTCCGCCTGGCGGAATTTGACTCATGGAGCAGAGAGTGCCAAATATATACTGCCGTTAAACAGATTTAACAGGAAAGTGTGCTGGGTGTAGAGGCACGATGCACTCAGATGCAACAGTCAGGTATTTCAGCTATATTCCTTACATCCAGAGCCATGTCCAAGGCACAGAAGTTTTAATCCACTGAAGTCAATAACAAAATTAGCCTTGACTTCAAAGTAACTTGAAACATTTGCAGCATCTACTGGATATATGCACGTTGTATTTGCAGAAGGCTACAGATCTTAAATTATTTAATGCCAAATGTACTGAGAAAGACAGTGACACTGATATATGTTGCTTTTTTTTAAATATATCCCATTACCACATGTCTAATAGTTTAAATGCATTTTTCTCTCAGGGGCTAATTCTTAAGTCACCTGTTACTGATAAAATAAACCTCTTAAAAAAATTTACCTGCAAATACTGTTAAAATTTTTGTTCTTCAGCTACATTATTATCAACACAGACAAAACAGGATTCCTACATATATGGTTTCACAGTTCCTTTTAGGCAAGGACAGTGCACTGAAGTTGGAAATCAGGAAAAAATGAGGTAGCAAATAAATATTTTAAACTGTATTTCTTATTTTTATTTTAACCAGTTAAAGTTAGACAGAAGGTTACCCCACTGGGAAATGAACACTAAATGAACACTAAACACTGCATACAAGCATTGCTTGGGAAAACTGAAAATCTGATATACCGAAAACTATTTAATCTTTAAAGATGAAAACTGCATGTTCCACAAACAGCAAGTGGACAGATGGATGGAAGGCTTGGACGAGCTGTTTGATGGCCTCCCACCATTCGTTCTGGTATGCCAACTGGTAATTATTCTGCAGAAAACTATGTAGGTCCAGGCTGTGTTTTGTCACATAAAATCTATACAATGACACGGATCATAAACAATCTGTAGGCATATCTAGACTGGATTTACGGAAGAAATGATGTAATGATAACTCATTGTAATTTTAAAGATAACAGAAGCATAATTGTGTATAGTAATGTGGTCACATCTGGTCAAACTGCCACATGTGCAAAATCAGAAGACTTACCAGGCCAGCTGAAAAAATAATGCTGAAATATGTCAATAAACTGTATTACTTTGTCCCAAATGTTCTCGGAGTTATAGTTCCAGCTATGGTCCTTTAGTGTCACAGTGCTAAAATTAACAGTCCTGATATTGAGCTATGTTTTCAATCACTCAGTAATTTTTAGCTGCATTTTCTTCAGAGAAAATTGAGTACGTTGGTTGGGTTAGCTATAGGTCGCCTACAGTTCAGCGCTGCAGTCCTATCCATGCAATCTGTTGAATCTTTATCATGATTTCCTTTGCTGATATTGTTTCCAGCTCATCTGAAATCATATGGAGGTAGTGAAGAGCACCGTCTACCAGTTCAGTTACAAACAAATGATCCACACTGTCACTGAATTTGAGTATTTCTCATGAAGTACACAGAGTTTCACAATGCACATTTTAAAGTCATAGTTAAGCTTTTAGGGTAAATTAGGATGATATGAGGATGTCTCTTTTTGACAATAACAAATTATTTCTCTTAGTATAAATTGTAATGTTAAGTGATACATACAGTTTTTCTGCTTATTAAGGGCTCTTCTCATTTTAGAATTGGTGCCAGGTTTCACTGAAATATTACACATAAATAAGATCACACCTAAAGCTGATTCTTGACCGACTCCAACAATAGTTTGCCTCCATTTTGATACTTCCCCTTTCAACACACTCCCAGTACCTACTTAGATGTTCATTGATATGACAAACCTAAGCTTAAAATCCTAACTACTAGCCTCACATTAGTCTAGGAACAGTCCAAACATTTTTCTACTGCTCAGAACTGTACTCGGAGGACTTTTTTTGACATTGTTATTATTTAATACTCCATATATATGTTAAGACCTAATTCTGTTTATTAGTCAGCCATTGAACTACCTTCAGATAGAATGGAGAGCAGAAATCGCAAATCTTCACACATTTTAAAGAAAAGATAAGGACGTTGAAAAAAAAATCTGGAATTTTGTTTAGAATAAAAGGTTAGAATTAATTTCTATGTCCTCCAAGATCCCTGCCTTGCTACTCACTTTCTATTAAAACACATGGAAAATCAAATCTGAGAAACCATGCTTGTGAGAAAACTCAATAGCAATGGGATAATTGTGTAAATAAAAGACTACCCTTGACCAGAATTCTTCAATGGCCATCTGGACCGATCTTTGTGAAACAGAGATTCAACCTGAAGAAGCAGGGGATGATAGGACTTAATATCTGCTGCATTCATAGTCGTATTCATAGCACTTGTTTAGCTAGGTAAAGAAGGGCACTGATAACGAATTGTCACATTTCCATATGCTAAATGTCCAAACATAAGTGCTTACATTCATGTCTATACACCTAAACAAAGGGACTTCTCTAAAATATGGAGGTAAAGTCATGTTCACAGCACAGAGCAAATTATTCCAGGCTTGGTCCTGGAGAGACACTAATGCACAATCGAGTTTAATTTAAATTTCAGGATTTTAGACAGGGGACAGTGCTATTTTTCTGGTCTGCTTCAGTTTTGAGACATGGACATTTCAATAGGCTATTTCATACAGATAAATATCTAAGATGGGAGGATTGAGTAACACTCATAATGTACCTATTGTCTCACTGAAATACAGAGAAGGAATAGATTAGTTTAGTCTAGATATTTAAACATCAGAGGAAAAAATCCTGCCCAGAGAGACCTAACGTTCCTGAATGCATTATAAGATCCCTCTTTGGGTACATAAACCAAAGTTTCACTGCCCTTCTTTGTTACGATGTTGCATTTCAGATGGTTTTCTCTTCACGTTGTCTACTACGCACCAGCATCTATTCTGGCACTGTAGTTGGTGTCCAGGTTTTCACTGTTCGTGACAAAAACACATTTCATTAGCATTGTCCGCATAGACATTTGTCATATTACATTGCATCTTGCACGCAGAACTTCCTGCAGGGTTTTGATGTGAAAACCATGTCCCCAGAGATTTGCTAAAGAGTCGAGAGAAAAATGGATGTCTGTAATTTTTTTAAAAGGTTAGTCAACTAGTCTGTTTCTGACTCTGCAAAAAAACCTCAGAAATGTGGGCTGAAAGCAAACAGGATTAATTTCAATCCCAAAGCTGTGTTCTTTTCACAAATTATGAAGAACTGCAGATTGAATTATTTATAGTCATTTGCTTATTGACTTTCACCTCCTCTTCAATTTAGAAGCTATCCACCATGCAGTCAGTTTAAAAACATTCTCCTTTGTGAAATTTTCTGCTAAATATATTTTTATTGGTTTGAGGCTTCAGCTGTCAAAGTCCACCATAAAAAATTACAGATTTTTAATCTAATCTGATTTGATTGGATAAATGGTCATCTTGTAGGTTTTCTTCCTTACTGAACAGTCTTAATTCTTAACCTAAAATTTTCTTAGTCAAATATTTTCAAGAAGTATTTTAGCCATTACTGTCAACTGTTACAAGCTGCTATTGGACAAACCATTGTCTAGAATATTTTTTTGTCAGAAACGAAAAAGGTCATAAAATGAGTCAAAGGACACTCATTTCACATCTGAGTATTCCTGAACCATATATTCTCAGTTCTTGCCATGATTGTCTGATAAGAGACTTACAATGAAAGTTCCTCTGTAATCTTAACTAGTCTTTTACAATTCAATCTTTGAATAAGGAGCTGGTAAAACAGTTGTCACCAGACACTAAATAAGTCAAATGAACCTTAAATATATTACTTAGAGGAAGCAAACTGAGGAGATGAATGTCTTCAGGCATGAGATGGAAAGACATATCTTACGGGAGCATTCAGTGCCAGAAGATATTTTAATCTATTAAAATGCAGTAAATCAAAGCAGTTATAAGATACAACATGATATTGCATGATATAAATAATTAAAAATAAATCTACTGCTGTGGCATTTATCATACTTCAAACATTTTTTAACAGGTCAAGCAAAAAAAAAAAAATTTCTCTTCTGCCAAGAAGATTGAAAAAGCATAAATTAATGGTAGTTATTATAAAATATATGAACAATATTTCTTCAAGGAGAAATTTAGTCCTACAGCACATAGAAAGCAATGCCCATAAATACAGAGGAGTAGGAATTAATGGCATCTCTGCCTTTACGTACACTAAGAAAAAAAAGATATGAGAGAAACATGTGAACACTGGAAGTGACCAAAACCAGCTCTACATTTTTGATTAAAGAGAGGGAAATTGAATGGAGTGGAAGGATGATGAAATATAGAGCTATTTAAAGTGATGAAAACCTTGTTTTAAACTTGTTTTGAAGGATTAAAATAGATGAGCCCTGTAATATAAATGGAGTCATTCATACACATTTGACATTTTAAACTGCAGCAGCACAAAACAGGGATTATTGATACCTCCATAAGAGTAGTTTCGTTGTTGCTTTCCCAAGAGCTGAGATTTTCATTATTATCCCTCAGATTTTTTGTAAATTTGATATAATTGTATTATTTCAGACATAATCAGAAGGCACAATTAATCTTTCTAGTATCTCCAGCGACGATTAGATATTTCTGTATGCCAAGAATATCGTTAAAACACATTAGAGCATCAAAAATATAAGCTTGTGGGGGTTTTTTCCAAACTGAATTTTGCTTACATTTCTTGAAAGACTAGTAGCATTTTTATTTATGGCTTATTACATTTCCTGTAACTCACAATGCTGTGTTCAGCCACTTTGCTCAGCATACTGTCCATATCTTCAGACATTCATTATCAGTCAAAGAAATGCTTGAAATGCCTCAAAATATGTACAATAGTCATGGGGTCAGAAGTTCATGCCTTTGTTCTCCTTCCCCTCATTTATATACTGGGTGTGCTCCAGAGGGTACTGGGGACCTTTTGATTGCCTTCAAAGGGGACTGGCAGAAATGCCCTTGCAACCAGACAAACCGTCCCTGTTTGCCAGGGCATCCTTTCCCCTCCACCCCTGCTGATCTGTCCTGGGCTTTGCTGACCTTTACAAGACACGCACATCTGGCAACTGACGCTTTCCCTCGTGCTGCTTCTTTCTTCTCCCTGAATCCTTATTGATGACAAACTCGCTATGGGGTCTCAACAGGCTCAGCTGTACCAGGTGTGTCCCAAAACTTACACTGCAGAGTGGTTTCCCTAGACTGAATTCACTGTTACACACGTTTCGCCTCCGCAGCTATATGGGAAACCACAAAAACACTGCTCCAGGTCTCAAAAAAAGAGTGGAAAGATCTTATGGAGGTGAGTGGGAGCTGTGTCAGATGTGATTTGTGAATTAAATGAAGTCAGCATCCACCCAGCTGAAAAACAGCTGAAACTCGGAACAGGATATGAAAGGTACAAACAGAAGAGTAACAGTATGAATAAGAATCTTGCAGTGGCTTCACCTGATCCCACTTTCTATTGATGGCTGCCCCCATCCTTCTCTCTGAGTAGGATTTGCAGTCCTCACTGTCATGCAAGAGAGATAATTTAGAGAGAAGCTTTTAAAAAGCAAGCATTACTGATGATGTAGAAATAGCATTCTGACTGTGCTTGTGCAATTTCTTTCAACAACTATTAATTAAAACACATGGTAAATACTTCATTTTTGTCCCTCTGAGATAAATAGTATGGAGAATCGAAAAGAAAGTTTGGCTTAAGAGTAATGTTTTAGAAAAACTAAAAGGGAAAAACTTCAGTTTGAGCATACCTACATTTTGATTTACCCTGGAATCCTGAATTTTACCTTGTTTCTTCTCCATGCAATAGAGTGAACTAGACTTCATACCTTAATGTAGTAATTTTATGTCTGAAAATGTGGGAAAAATGTGAAACATTTTATAGAATTGTTTTTGTTCCTTTTGCCAGAATTACAACTTCGAACTGGTCAGATAACACAGAGTTGCAAAAGTGATGTTACTTTTTCATTTATAGTTTCCTAAACCAATTCAAAGCTTTCTTCATATGCTGAAATATTACAGCCATTTCTTTTTAATGGCTGAGTCCCAGATGCTGCCTGGAGCTCGCAGCAAACTCCAGTGGCATGTTCCCTCATGTTGCCTTGCGCTTGTTTCCTCAGTAGCCACATGAGCACTTCTTGTAATCAAGAACTGTGCTATAAAGAGTGCTTTCTCTTTATCTCTGTCTCATTGCGCTTTCTCTTTACCCCTGTCTCATTGTGCTTTCTCTTTATCCCTGAATCTTTATGCTCTTCTCAGCATCCCCTCTGGCCTGACCACATACTGAGGAGAATGGTACCCCCACTTTCCCCCTCCCAGGGAGATTCTGGGACTGGCAGGAGCCCATGCAGAGGTTGCTGCACCTCTTCTGCTCTGCAGCTCAGCAACACTTGTCAGGGCATGCATGCCTGCCAGTCGTGCCCCTTAGGCAGAGAGGGAGGCCTAATTTATTAATCCTAAACAAGCTTAGGAGGAAGCTAGACTCTAAAATGCTTAGCTCAGACAAGAAATCAGTAATTCGTATATGGTATATTCAATAAGACGCAATAGTTTCTGAGGCAAGAGGCTGGGTACCAGTCAGATGTCAGGCTGGCTAAGTAGCCAGTGGGATTGTTACAAATTAGAGTTGCATAGCTCAGATCTGCCTGAAAAAGAAATGCAAGTACAGGGTACTCCTGCAAAGGTAGAACAAACTGGAAGGGACCCTTAAGCGCCAGACCTGTCCCTGTGGACAATTCCTTGCATATGCTTCATCCTCGGAGACCTGAGGAAAGTTACCTGTCTCCACCGTCTATAGTTAGGTTTCAGTTTGCTGCCAGCACCCCCCCCGAACCGTCTCTGCCCCAGACTGAGCCAGTCCATCCCTCAGCCCCTCCTGGCAGGGCAACTACTCCAGCCCAGGCTGGCTTGTAGCCCTGGCTAAACTCGTACCAGTTTGTCCACGTCTTGTAGTGACGGGGGCCCAAAACCAGACATTGTCTCTGGCAGTGGTCTCATGAATGCGGAGTAGAGGGAGATAATCCCATCCCTTGAAGGATGGACCATGGTCCTGCTGTCTGGGCACTGGTAGCTCCTGCATGGCTCATGGTGCTCCAGAGCACCAGCATCTCCTGCAGAGCTAGTCCTCAGCCCAGCCGCCCCTAGCCCACACCCTTGCAGCATTATCTGCCTTCCCAGGGGCAGGAGCCTGCATTGTGTGGGAGCTTAAGTCATATTTGTAAAATACGTCTTATCATAAAATATGTCGTGTTGTAAAAACAGGTTGCTTATAAGTGACTGAAGACAGTACAGTAGGTAGCTGTTTCCTTCGGGATTTCAAAGGGAAGGCATGATTTATTGCGAGCAAATGTTTTTAAGGGGGATATGCAATCATGTAAAAATCAGATGGGGGTCTTGGAGGAAATATTTTTTCCACACCACAGAAAGGATCACAGAAATAAACAGTATGGTTTCTCAAACTTTTTAATTAAAGGGTGCCTCCTCATGGTTGGAAGAATTTCCTAACCATCAAGCTCTTCTTGAGCAGAGCAGCTGAAATGAAGACAATTTCCCCATAAGGCAGTGTTTGCAGCTTAGACTTTCCCGTTTAACATAGAGTTTGTCTTCCACCCACTGTGTTTTCTATAAACACTAAACAGTCTGAGCAGGACTGCATTTTCATTTCATGGCTATTGACACCCTGCTGTATTATGGTGGTTTAAAGGTGATTTTGCATTCAAATGTGAGTTTATACCTGAGAAAAAGTTGTTTCTACCTACTTGTCTCATGGAGGAAGAAGAACCCCAAGCCATCATTCAGTCACAACTCAGTCCCTGCGGTGCTTCAAGGACAGCAAATTATGTGCTGCCCCCTTGTACAGACTTCATTTTGAGGACGTATTTAAGTCCCAGAAGTAAACAAATATGGACAACGTCTATTGCAGCTATTGAAAGGAACTGGGAGTGCAGGATTAAGTCCTGAATTGAATGACCCCCTTGCAAGAGTTCCCATTACAGGAGGAAAAAAGGACAGAACTTGGCGGGGGGGGACGGGGGGACGGGGAGTAGTCATGTGTGCTGTAATTCTCTTCAGATTTGTTGTTACGTTAATCACATCTGATATTAACCTGATTAAAGGAGCAGAGACTTGCTCAGGAGAAATTGAAACTCCTCTGTGATGTTTGCTTTTCAATTTCTTGAGACTTTGAATTCAGATAGAGATCCCTGGCATAATTTTTCAGTAATCTCTCTGACACAGTGCAAAAATCTGATGCGGGGCTGGAGAGAAAGGTTGCAAAAACAACTAGTTTTCTTTCCTCATTAAAAGAATAAATGATTATGCAATGATTCTTCAAACCAGCCTGTACATCAGATTTTAGAAAACTAGTACTGTAGTCAAGTATATACTATAATCACAGTCACCATGGTGATCCACTAAGCAGTTCCCATTTGCCCTGAAAGTCATTGTTGTTCATATGATATATGCCTTAACACCAGCTTTTAGAAATACAGTTGAACTACAGACTATATTTTATTGGTAATTGAATATAGTTTGGTTACTAATATATTAGGCTTTTCTTTTATACGGAAATAAACCCACGTCAAAATGTGCAATGCTAGCTTACTGCTGTATGGGAAGCTGATCTCTTTCTCACAGGTATCTATCTATAGGTTGCTTTGCAAGTCTGAAAAGTATTTGTTAGTCTGCATCTTTGCAGGATGAGAGCTCAAAACACACATCTTGCTAGCTGCTAGATCAGGTGTCATTGAGGTGATATTCAATACAGAAAAATGGAACTCATCATGATTTTAATACTAAATTGGTGGTTGCCTTGTTTCCTACTGGCTATCTGTACAGTTTAATTTAAAAATTAAATGTTAGAATTCCCTACTCAACATCACACCGCTCTGCTGTGCTACTTGAGAAAATTTTGTTTCTATGGTAACTGCAGGAGATTTATTCACAACCATTGATGTCACCCACATACTAAATTTAATTACAATGTATAAAAACCATTGAACCATTGATTTCTTTTATTATATTATCTGGAACTGTAATGTAATAGTTACCAGTTATGATCACAGTGAGTATTTTAGTAATCTAAATAAACATATACAGAGGGAAGCCTATAGATACATTTCTAATATATATATATAAACAGAAAAGCTTTGGAGAGGAACACATTTCTTGGCTCTTTCCACTGGCAGATGACCAATTCCATTTTAGGTGCACTTTAGAAGCAAATATCACTTCATTAGACACCTGCCAAATTCCTCTGGTGGCTCAGAAAGCGCTTGGGGACTGTCCGGTCACAGGCACCAACTACAACAGCTGAAGCCTATCCCACCACTTTTGGATCTGCAAAGTGCCTTACTACAATGCTTTCAGTTCTGCTGGGGATGTTAATGTGCACAGAACTACACATCTCCTTCACCTTCCAGAGGGCAAGGGTCTGCCACTGGTTCCTGTGCATAGCTGAAGGAGATCTGGACCTGAGGCCAGAGCAGGATTTATAGAATCATAGAATTGTTTACGTTGGAAAAAATCTTTAAGATCCTAATATCCATCCTAAACCTCCCCTGGTGCAACTTGAGGCCATTTCCTCTTGTCCTATCATTTGTTACTTGGGAGAAGAGACTGACTCCCACCTCGCGACAACCTCATTTCAGGTAGTTGTAGAGAGCAATAAGGTCTCCCCTCAACCTCCTTTTCTCTAGGCTGAACAACCCCAGTTCCCTCAGCCACTCTTCACAGAACTTGCTCTCCAGACCCCTCATCAGCTTTGTTGCCATTCTTTGGACACGCTCCAGCACCTCAATGTCTCTCTTGTAGTGAGGGGCCCAAAAATGAACACAGTATTTAAGGTGCTGCCTCACCAGTGCCGAATACAAGTGGACAATCACTTCCCTAGTCCTGCTGGCCACACTGTTTCTGATACAAGACAGGATGCTGTTGGCCTTCTCGGCCACCTGGGCACACTGCTGGCTCATGTTCAGCCAGCTGTCAACCAACACCCTCAGGTCCTTTTCTGCCAGGCACATTTCCAGCCACTTTTCCCCAAGCCTGTAGCGCTGCATGGGGTTGTTGTGACTCAAGTGCAGGACCTGGCACTTGTCCTTGTTGAACCTCATACCATTGGCCTTGGCTCATTGATCCAGCCTGTCCAGATGCCTTTGTAGAGCCTTCCTACCCTCCAGCAGATCAACACTCCTGCTCAACTCGGTGTCATCTGCACACTCGCCAAGGGTGCACTCAATCCCCTTGTCCGGATCATTAATAAAGATATTAAAGAGCACAGGCCCCAATACTGAGCCCTGGAGAGCACCACTTGTGACCAGCTTCCAACTGGATTTAACTCCATCCACCACAACTCTCTGGGCACAGCCACCCAGCCAGTTTTTTACTCAGCGAAGAGTGCACCTGTCCAAGCTATGAGCAGCCAGTTTCTCCAGGAGAATGCTGTGGGAAATGGTGTTGAAGGCTTTATGAAAGTCTAGGTAGACAATTGAAAGTCTAGGTAGACAATATCCACAGCCTTTCCCTCATCCACTAAAAGGGTCACCTGTTCTTTAGGGCAGCTCCCTTTATAACTCTCATCTACACAGCCTAGTTTAGAAAAGTGTACACTACGAGAAACATTTTGACAACAAACTGCAAGAAACAAATGCTTACGATCTGTAAAATCAGGCCACAGGGCTGAGGGATTTTTCAAAGCCTTAGACTCTTTTAGTCTGCTTGTGACAAGTGAGACACTACATCAGAGATCATTTCTCCTCCTTAGAATGAGAACCTAGAGGTTATTGATCTTCCTGTAAGACAGTTTCCAGAGAAGCTAGAGAGATAAAAGCTCTAAAGGCTTCACTTTTGATATATTTTTTTCAGGTCTGGCCCTGGCCCATTAAGAATTTCCCTCTCTTAGATGGAAACAGTGGCCTTAGCACATTCAGACTCTGATGACTAAGCCTAGGACACAGGTTCAAGGGCCCCTGTACTGAGATTATGTCTTTTAAAACTTTGGCCGTAGTCATAGGACCATAGATCAGGATACTTTTTTTCCATTTGCAGCAGCTCCAAAGCTGTCATTGTTGTGGGGAGTTCACCAGCACAAAGTTTCCCAAATGAAAGTTTTTGCAGTAGTAACCAATGATACAACTATTTATTTAATTTCCAGACTACAGTCTAGAAAAAGGAATGCTAGAAAAAAGGGTGCGTTTCCCATGTCAGCACCTTCTGTTTCTTATGGTTGTTGATCCTGCCGTTACTGGGAATGATAACATGAATAGCCTCCTGTATCAGGAGAGTAGGGAATTCCCTCTATCAAGAGAAATGACACCTTGCCTAGCAATGACTCTTCAAGTAAATTATTAGGTGAAACTACAATCACAAGAGACATTTAGAAATACATTTACCAAACATTAGCTATGGCTTCTTTGATGCCATCTCTGATCTTACAGAAACTTGCATGCAATTGTTAGAACATCCAAATACCATGAGAACATCCAAATACCATGAAAGCATTTCCCTTTCCTGAAACAAATGCATAAATGTACAAATATATAAATAAAACCTGTAGTCAAGTTGTAATATTGAGTGGGCTAACTCTGCAAATAAGAATAGTGCTTACCTTAACCTGGAGCTTTTACGTTTAATTCTTCTCCCTTTCTGTCCTCTTTTATATATTGGCATTCCTTCTTGGAAATCTTTCCACTTTGCTGAATTCTTGCTGTATCTTACAACATATACAGTACTTGAGAGAGAACATGGGTTGCAGCAGGGAACTGCTTTTGAGAAGGATTCCTGAAGTCAGGCTGTGTGCAGTGCTACAACATTTGCTGAAGTACCTTTTTATAAAGAGCAAATATTTATAAACATGATGTCCTCCGCTGTTGCCCAGCATGAAGTACCTGTAATATCTCAAATGTGATATGAACAGTTAGACTAAGGTGACCCACACTGAAGGGATTAAAAGGTGTAAGCACAGCAGAACCAGAGCAAACAAACCTGTCGAGACTGATTCCTGCAGTATCTGCATCTGTTTAAAATATTTTGCAGGAGAACAGAAGTGGTGAAAGAAAGTCTTAATTCTACGTACACAGCTGACAGTGAGAGATAACAATGAGATAATAAACATGGAGCTATTTTGTTGCTATTGCACTGGCTTGCAAAGGATTTTTTTCTTGCTTGTTTTCACTATCATATTGAGGGGGAAAAGATAGCAAAGGAGTAAAAAGTATTTTCAGGAACATGGCTAACATATTGCAGGGAAGCTTTTGCCAGGGAAACAACTAATGAAACAGCCCTATGGGCTTCAATGCTTCTACCTTTGGGATACAGGCAAAACCAAGAAAACCAAAACCACAAACCTCTGTGAACTCAGTGACTGAGAGTTAAGGATTTATACCAAAGGGGAGGACACCTGCAGAACAACTTGAGTACACACACAGGTTCTCAACATGCACCCGACAAGGGGGGCTGCCAGCCATTCAGCTGCCATCACTGTAGCCCTCTGTTAAATTAGTGACTCCTTTGATTTCAGCTGCGCTGTGGAGCCAGCTGCAATGCGATGCCAGCCCTGTAACAGGCTGAAGAAATGAAGCCAGGTGCTAATGATACACAAAAAGCTATTCTAATGCAGTTGATAAAAAATCTGGTGAACCAGATATGTTGGGGATTGGAGTTTGCATAGTTTTGTTGCAACAGCTAGAAAAACAATTAAAAGCAAAAGGGTTGTGACCTCAGAAACCAAAGGAAAGAATCCAGTAAGAAAGAAAGCTGGAGGGCGAACCAGAAAACACACATAGATAGAAAGGTAAATATATTTGTAACACCACCGCAAACATGTCCAACAGGGCAGCAGGTCAGCCTTTACAATATGGAATTCAGCTCAGCTGCTGCCTAGCACACAATTTTCACAACATGTATATTGCAGACAGCTTTGTGTACAGCAAAAGAAACCTTACTCCAACACTTGAATAATGTGAATCAAAATCTGCATTCACAGCTACTTTGAAATAAATCTGAAATAATTTGTCAAAAGTCACTGTAATTATTCGAGGTTTGTGTGGCTGTCAAACAATTAATGATGTATGAGGTTTAGGTCATTTTTCCTGTCATCAAGGACAAGCCTAAGCTTTTAGAGAGAATTCGTTTCTCTTTTTTTCCATTATGTATGTAAAATAAAGTTTAATTATGTATGTAGATTCATCCTAGTCTGAGCTGGTTGAGTTCTAATTTATTTTAATAGTTTCATGAAGAGTGGGTCAAATTTACCTGCACTTTCGTGGGGTCAGATGGGTACAACTGGGAGCAGAAGCTGGCCCAGCAGGTAACTTAGACTGATATTTATGACATCCTAATTTGCCCTGCTCACGCTACAGCTGCATTGCAGCTGCTTGAAAGCTCTACCTCTCGAATAATTACAACCCCAGAAAGTCTCTTACTCAGCTAATTTATATGTGCTTTTTCCTATTGGCTTCAACAGCACCAATAAAATCTTGTCTCTACTGTGCAAAACAGCACAGCATAGAGCTTGGCCTGCTGCCAGGGCAGAGGAGACTCATTAGCCCGGCTGCAGCGTCAACCCCATACTTCTCTGCAGCTCCTGGCCCAGCTTTGCATCTCGGATGATCATTGCTCTGCACCCCACAGACAGCTCAACTCGGTCAGCGCAGCGGAAGATCACCTCTTCTGGGGGTCCTGCTCTGGGGTCTCCAGGAGAAGGCTGAAGCTTGTTGAATCCAAAGTATCCAGCTCCTAAATTTCAGGCAGGGTTGTGTCTGAACTGATTTATGCCTTGTATATATTTGTTTTCATGTAATGGCATCTGTGTATTTTCTGTCTTCGATTAAGCATAATTACCAGATGAATTCATGTATGACAATATGATTGTTTAGCTTTGAAGCCTACGATTGTGGCAGTCCTCATATGCATTTAATCTTCAGCACTCTGTAAAGTACATTAGTAATAGTTAGGAATGCTTCCTTTTGCCACAGATGCCTGTCTTCAAGTGTCTGTTTTTATCTTAGTGTGGGACTGGAAAAAATCCAGGATGTTTCTTGTTAATTATAACACTAATTTGTTTAAGGTTAGAGTCAGCCTTCCTTCCATTTTTGTGCATTTTTCTAAGCAAATCAAAACTTTGGTGGACCCCAAAGACATTCTCTTCACTGTCTGAAAGCCAGGCTGTCCTCTTTGTGCACAAGTGGTCTGACTATGATGTATTAGGGAAAGGGTGGCACCACTGCCGCTTGAGAGATTTTCAATGAAAACAGTGTGTTTGTTGCACATACTTAAATGCATGGCCTTTGCTTTCAGGGAATGGCTTCTAGCTCAAATCCTCATTTTGTCTCAAACAGAGATTGATCTCAGCAACTTTGGTGAGCTCAGCTACATCTAAGTGAAGGCTCTGTGTCATCCCATTAGAGGCACCAAAATCAGGACTGGAACTGCAGACCCAGGAAGAGACACCAACCTTCCTTTGTGGATGTGGTCCCTTGTGCTTCTCATGGGAGTTTGCTTCTGTTAGAGTCAACTATCTATTTGTGTCTGTCATTCCAGAAAATGTTGAAATGTGATGGGATCATTTCTTAATCCTCTGCAAAACCCAGCACTCCCTAGAACAGTTCGTTTTCTCAATTTAGTTGTATAAGACTATGAGCCCTAGATGGAACAATAACATATCTGGCTAAGAAGTAGTACATACCAAAGATTTGTCAAAATCAATATGAACACTGAAGACTAATGCCTTTACACAAGCACTTTGATTGACTTCACATTATTTGCTTCAGCTTTCCTCCTTAAGTTGTCTAGCGGAACACAGCAAAAACTAGGACTAAAACTGGCGTGTACTACATTTGAGTATGTCACGTTCAAGGACTGAGTATCTACAGTGGTGATTATAAGATTGAAAGGAGGAGTGGCAGAGGTCATCTTCATATTGCTTGAGACTATCTGGAGAGCAATTTGAATGGCAAAAAAATTACATATCAAATAACACGTTCTTTTCTCCCTATAATCATATTATTTCCTGTCACTTAACTAGCTGCATTTAGCTACACGTTCTATTTTTACTGAGATGCCTTATAATTGAAACTCACATCCTTCTATGTAATTTTTAAAGATGATGACTGCTATTGCAGTGAATGAGACATAAGGGTATATGCTCAAATTTTATAGTGCAGTAATGCTAGATTTCATTAATAAAAGAACTACTTTATTGGAAAAAACTTCTGCAGTTACAATGAGAGTGCAGGTAATGGGATTCTGAGAGATTTGAATCATCAGCTATGCAAGTTACTGTCATTCATTAGTAGAGCAGCTAGAAGATGGGGAAGTAGTTGTGCGTGCAAGCTAGACTGGCAAAGAATTTTCTACTATGATATTAACCCTTCCCTGTCATGCAGGCCATGTCACTTCCCACACACAGAGCAAAGAAAGATATGTTTTGGCCTATAAAAGCCATTTTTGCCTTGTCTCACAAAAAGTGGTTTCACACATACATGAGGTTAGCCTGTGGCTAAAAGGGAGCTCCATCCATCCGAGCTACAGCAGAGCCCACGGACAGTGTTGACACAAGGCTGTTTTGTGGCAAGTCAGCAAGTGCAGACTAAAGTTGTGTCTGTCATCCAGCTACAGACCATTTTGCTTCAGGATCCAAGAATGACTGAAAACATAACTATGTGTTTGCTAAGAGTAAAGTCAGCCTTTAAAGTTTTTTCACTGTTTCTTCAGGCATGTATTAGTGAGTGATTTATCAAAGTACTAAGTTGGTGGTTTTACAAACTTGTGATAAATCAGCACTGAACATATTTTTTTTTACCAGTAAACATTTCATCCAATCCAAAGTCCAGCTGGAACTTTGGCCACAGTCTCTCTCGAGGCTATGAAACAAAAGAGGCAGGGTTATATAAACACCTCGGGTCTCAGATGCCCACTCATTTGCAGGTGGGGACTTTTGAGACACCACAGGGTATCCAAAACATCCCTAAGAGGCTTGTAAAGATGGCGCATGATTCATAGGAGACACACACCCTCTTGGTATGTTAGATGGAGTCCAGGATATGCATCTCCAACAGCTTTGAACTGACCTGCAGGGACTATCAAAGGAGGCCCTTGGTACAAAACAGCACCGGATAGCTATTTTCCTTCTTAGTGGAGCATCCCCAGCAGTTAACAAGCAGAGCAGTAAAACTAGTACCAAATATAGCTGACCAGCCATAGAGGGAATATAGAGTTTCTTGCTGATCTAGAACAGAGTAAAAATTAAAAGCTGTAGATCTGCTTTTTCTTAACGGTTCTTAGGAGATGTTGAAGACCTCTTCCTCTGCCACTTGACTCTAGGAGAAATTCAGCATCTTTGGCTAGCAATAGTTTTGAGTTATCCTAAGATGCAGCAATCCCCACATGATTCACTGGGTCATCACCAGGATGGAGGCAGGAGACCCTCTGGCAAGGTAAACAGCAGGTAGGGGTGAGGTAGGCTCCAGGTATGCATTTCCCTAGCAAGTCAGACCTAAGAGCTTCTCTGAGGCATGTGCAGCAATTCTCTGTGCTGTTCAGTGTGTGCTTCATAAAGCTTCTTTTTTTTTTTTTTTTTAGCAAGTGAGTGACAAACTTCACCTCATACCCCTAATCTTGCTTTTTCAGCAGCCCATCTTTTTCAGCTGCACTTCAGTTGCAGAGTCTGGAGATGGAAGGTGTTAATTTGCTGAGCATCATGTTTACAGATTCAGTGCAGAAATGCCATTCTACTGCAAATTGGTTCTGAGAGTGTTCTGGGTTTTTTTTAACTGTCACCCATGTGCAGTGATGCTGCAAGCCATCTATTAGAAGAGAAAAACACTGACATATATAATTAACTGTATTCTGCATGGCTACTTTGTACAGATTTTGGGAAACAAGCATCAAACAGCAGCATTTGGCAATCCTCTGTGCTTACGAACTGTTTCTTACTAGATGTGACTCTATTCCCCTTAAATGTTTGCCGAGAGAAATTATTGCAATAATGAAGAATATTGGTTGTCTCTCTAACTGAAGAGGATTATTTTCTTTTTAAACCAGTGTTGTCATCCTGACTGGCTTTAATTTTGCAGTTAATGTGGGTCACAGTGTTTGTCTTTTCCTTTCAACACTGCTGTCTTTATTTACACAGTTAATCACTGTTTTAAAACTATTTAATTATTTTGGAAAGCTTACATTCCATGGAATCATAGAATGGTTTAGGTTGGAAAAGACCTTAAAGATCATCTAGTTTCACCCCCCCTGCCATGGCCAGGAACACCTTCCACTAGACCAGGTTGCTCAAAACCCTATCCAACCTGGCCTTGAACATGTCCAGGGATGGGGCCTCCACAACTTCTTGGTGCATCCTGTTCCAGTGTCTCAGTAAAGAATTTCTTCCTAATATCTAATCTAAATCTACCCTCATTTAGTTTACAACCATTACGCCTCATCCTATCACTACACTCCCTGATAAAGAGTCCCTCTCTATCTTTCCTGTAGGCCCCCTTTAGGTACTGGAAGGCTGCTATAAGCTCTCCCTGGAGCCTTCTCTTCTCCAGACTGAACAACCCCAGCTCTCAGCCTCTCCTCATAGAAGAGCTGCTCCAGCCCTCTGATCATCTTTGTGGCCCTCCTCTGGACTCATTCCATCAGCTCCATGTCCTTATTATGTTGCGGGCTCTAGAGCTCAACGCAGTACTCCAGGTGGAGTTTCATGAGAGCAAAGTAGAGGGGCAGAATCACCTCCCTCAACCTGCTGGCCATACTTCTTTTGATGCAGCCCAGGATGCAGTTGCTTTTCTGGGCTGCAAGCACACATTGCCGGCTCATGTCGAGCTTCTCATCAACTAGCACTCCAAAGTCTTTCTCTTCACAGCTGCTTGTAATCCATTCTCTGCCTATTTATGGCTGGGATTGCCCTGACCCACGTGCAGGACCTTGCACTTGGCCTGGTTGAACTTCATGAGGTTCACACAGGCCCACCTCTCAGGCCTGTCAAGGTCCCTCTGGATGGTATCTCTTCCCTCCAGTATGTCAACCACACCACACAGCTTGGTGTTGTCATCAAACTTGCTGAGGGTGCACTCAATCCCACTGTCCACGTCCGTGACAAAGATGTTGAACAGCGCCAGTCCCACTACCGACCCTCAAGGAACACCATTCATCACTGGTCTCAACTTGACCATCTATCCATTGACTGCTACTCTTCGAGTGCAACCACCCAGCCAATTCCTTATCCACCAAGTGGCCTATCCATCAAATTCATGTCTCTCCAATATAGAGAGACCATTTTAGAGAGACCATTCATTCTCCAATTTAGAAAGATCATTCCACTACGCATATATTTCCTTCACTGCTTTAGCTTTGAAGGAGGCACAAGAGAGGTGTCAGGCCTGGCCTGCCAAAGCCAATGACTGGATGTACTCACGAAATCCTCTGGTACATCCCCCTCCTCTTGCCACATCCCCAAGTATGACAGTGCTGAGGAAGCTGGAGACAGAAGGGATGCAGAGGGTGGGATCTGGCTCCAGATTCAGCCACCTAAACATAGACATCTACAATGTAGGTGTCTGCTTTGAACAAGGTATCCAAATTTCCATCACAGCTCATAGAGACGTAGGATTCAATTTAGTTGCCTAAACATCGGAGTTTAGTTTTGAGACACCCAGGATAGCCACAATTTTTGAATTGTTATAGCTCTTATGAATCAGGATCTATGGATGACCTTCTGAAGTGGCATTTAGAAGCCAGATGGGATACCCTAGGTCTCAAATGATAATAGATGCTCTAGACCTTCACTAACACCTAAAGGAGGCTTAGACATGTTGTTACCACATAGTACCCTAAACTGTAAAAACATTTAGATGTTTGAATCTGAAAACTATTCAAACTTGCTAGTGAGGGAACAGATAAAAATGGCATTAAAAAAAGCTCACTGAAAAGAAGACGTAAATTTACCATTGACAATTCTTGCCATTTTTTAATTGTTATTACAATACCTAGTATTTTTTAAAAACTGAGGAAGAAAGGAAGAAAGAAAGAAAAGGAAATATGTCTACCAAAGACATGGTGTGTGGGAATTCATCCAGCTGTCTTCAAAAGCTTGCTAGGTGTCCACGGCAGAGTGTGGAGCCATTTAAGATACTAATTAGTGTCCCAGCTTTGGCATAAACCTGTCATTCTAGCACCAACATGAACCAAATCTGGTACTGAACCTTAATCTGAGGATCTCTGCACCATGATATATCTTTTCATGTAGACTAATCCTAATAAACTCCCTGTATTAAGGTTTATAATGTCATAATCTAAAAAAGAAATGGAAGCTACTCAATTTTTTATTGCTTAGTCTTAGCAATATTTTGAACATTTGACTGAAAGTCCTTGCATCCATTCTGCCCTTAAGCTCAATGAATTTGAATTGCAACTGTGGAAATCCAGACAGACCTTGATTGAATAAAAATGAATAAGAATTCAGTACATACTTAGTGCTTTCCATGCACTTTCCATTAGTGTTTGAGTGCATGTATAAAAATTCTTTTAGACTTTCAAATGATTTCTACATAATTTGGGGGATAAGAAAAATAATTGTAAAGAATCGGACAAAGCTTTTAGGCATTATCCATATAAATGTGAATCCTGTGTTTATAACTAAGGAAAACATACCACAGACACAGCACAGATTCTACATCCCTCACTGCTAGATGTGCGTATTGTGCACATTAACATTATCTGGTATACCTTCTACATGTTTAGTATTGTATAGCTTCAGATTAGTCCATTAACATTTTGTTCACTATGCAGTGATTTGTGACACACTTCTTTCACAAAATGAAAGACCACCTAGGAAAAAAGCAGCATTACACCCCACTGAGTCCTGTTCACATTACAGTCCCCTGTGGCTTAGGTGCTAAGAACAGTCACTACAGCAAAGCGTGTGGAACTCCTCTTAGAGCACAGCCACGCCATCTGGGGCCCTAGTGAATTGTATCCTATATTTTAATACATAGACATATATGGATTGATGGTATTTGCCTTGAAAGATTAGCGACACCAAGTTCTTCTGGCTCAGTGGGAGATGTTAGCCTCCTCTCTAACATGTCTGTAGGACTGACAGTGTCTGTTCTTTGAGAGATAGTTTGAGTAGGATTCGGCTCTATGTTTGGACTCTGAAATATAGATGTCTGTAAATGCCTACTGTATCTGAGATAGTCAATGGAGATTTGAGAGCCAGGGCACTGTCCAGTAACCTAAACATAAGTCTTGAGACAGCTAGGCACCTACTGCCATTTCAAACATCCTAGAGTATCCAGGACAGCAACACGAGGCTGGTAAATATTACACTGGATATAGAGACCTCATCCCCTCAGCCAAAAGAGACAGGCTGGAAAGAAGAGTTTTTTGCGTTATACCCAGCCATCAGGCTGTGAGCTGACCGACAGCTTCATATATGGTTCATATGTAAAAAGTCCTGGTAAGGAGGTTTTTATTTTCTGGGAACTTTGGCTTTTGAGTTCACAGCAATAACTAACAGGTCTTGAAGTACTGAGATATGTGTGCTCTGTTCTGTTTTTCTTTTCTTAGATTATAGAAGGAAGCCCTGACGGAGCACTCCTTAAGGACTCGGTCTTTATATATGTAAATTGCTGACTGTTCTGGCCACACTCCAGAGAAACACTTAAGTACATGCTTAAGTTTTGTTTTTCCTCCATAGGTATGGCAACATGCCATTAACAATGTTATGCGTTTTATGTACACGGAAGCTACCCTAGAAACAGTAAGACATTTTAAACCCACATCCCTGAGCTGCAGCTAGGGAGCAATCATCACATCTCCAGACAGAAGGTTATAAAATTAACATGCATCTTTGAATTCCCTGGATTCCAAAGGTGTTTGGGTACAACTGTGATCCTCAAATATAACCATAAGGGTACAGGGATGGCTCTGTTGTGGACCCGTGTAAAATCCCATTTTCCATCAATCTCTACAGCGACGGAAAATTGCTAAAAAATATGAATGCCTTAGGAGAACACAAATTTTCTGTTCAACCCAAGGCTTCATCTGTCTTGCAAATGCCCTCCAAAAACCACCTTCTTTAAGGCTTTAAGGCCACTTTACATCTACTTGACTCTAAGTTTCTGTTTCTTGAGCTCACCTACTCTTCTCTGGGACCTGGATACACTTCAGCACTTGCAGTTTCCTTTAGGCAATGAGCTCCTTAACAGCTTGCATGGAATACCTCCTCTGTTCAACACTACCCCTCCTGTTTGACTCTTCTGTCTTTAGACATAACTCTTCACCCCTTGGCAGCTCAATCCCACTAGTACAGAGGGCTGTCTAGTGATTTCTGGGAAAGGAAGAATGTTGCTGCAAGGGTGGCAACAAATTAAGCTAAACTATACATGTACATCAGAGGAAAAATATTCATGCCTTTGTTCAGTTGAAATGAAAAAATATAAAGTATTTTCACTGCTTCCTTTTGAATCTCATCAACAATTTCATACAAGTACTGGCTGAGTCAAATGCCAGCAGAAATAAAAAGGACTCAATGCATGAAAGAAGAGGATCATTCTTTGTTTAGTTTGAGGGGAGGGAACTGTGTGATTGCAATTAATATTAGTTTTGAGCAACAGAGAAAAGCCTCATGGCCATATATGCTGAAAAGCAGCATTTTCAACTTCTTTGATGTTTTCCCAAGGAGAAGAAGGTGGCCAGAGGAGGAGAAATACATTTTATATTTCTCGGTAGCTTCCTTTTATTATTTGAAATATTTTTTTTAAGCAGTATGTTAATGGTATGCTAGTAGGTTGCTGATCAGATACTCAGGCACGGAATAGTAAAGTTTGCAAAGGCACAAGTGCACAGGCCAATCACTTGATGAACAGTGGGAATTTTAGTATCCCCTTAGAACTAATATTAGCAGTACCGGCAACCTGCAAAATGCTGTTATAAATTTCCCAGACGGACTGCATTTCAAACCTGTATCTACAGGGTCTTGTATCTACAAGATATGAAGTCTGTACTGGGATGAAATTACCTGTAAAAATAGTTGAATTTGTAGGAAATACTAAGGTAAATTCATCATCCTTCTGCTACCCTAAGAGATCATCAGAAGAACTGGGACAGGTTGGTTCATAACTTAATCCTCATTATCATCCAAACCTACATTATGGATTCATCTGGAACAAACTTTTCAAAGGAGAATCGTGGCCTGCATTCATTTTAGTAAAGTTCTGAATCTGACATTTCTAACAGACAACTGAACTAGCACAGGAAACCAAATGTCTTTAGTGCTGTCAATCCAGGTATCACATCGAGCACTGACTGAGAGGAGCTAAAGCTAACCAAGATGCTCTCACAAATACTTAGGCCTCATCATGGTGTGGCCACCAGATGTAAAACACAGAGTATGGAGAGGGGAAAAGGGAGGACGGGGTGGTATTTAACTCCAAAAGCCTCTTGATATGTGATAAAGGCCACGAACAAGAGAATTTCATTCATTGTGGAAAACACAGTCAAGAGAGATCTCTTGATTAAACTGAACTGTTTTTTTCCAAGATGCTAAAATGGGAAGAGTAGCTGTAGATAAGACATATCAGCTATTTTCAGAGACTCTGACTTGGAAACGATTTAAAAATTGAGGGGATAGAGACTTAAGGCAGATGAAAGAAGCTGAGCATGACCTTTTTTGTTGCAGCTTAGTGAAGCAATAAAAGTAGCAACTGATACACCCATTTACCTAGCAGAGAAGATTTTTAGAGCTATTTGCAGATAAAAGCGCTAATTAGGTAACTGGGCCAGACAGTATTATTCCCAAACCTCTTCTGTTTTATTAATGTTTCTGTGTTGATACTTTCTCTTTATGGAGATGCTATAAAGTGAAGCAGATGCTTTGCATGCTTATTGTTGTTAAAGAGCACTGACAGACATACTTTCTAGTTCCTTTCCTTCTTCTCTTTAGCATTTTTCAGTGACAATGTTTGTTCAACAATACGAGTGACTGATGTTTGTACTAGTACCTTAATTCATTAAGACATTTTAGTAATAAAAATATATGTATTCTTTTCTTGATATTGTAAAATGACAACTGAAGTATTGTCATTGCTAGAATGTAAAGCAAGGTTGTTTGGTATGATTGACCACCAAATTATTTGAGCAAAAGATATATTCTGATAGAACTAACTACTGAAGAAAAGAGTAACTAAAACGTGTATATATGCAGGTATAAAAAGGTTGTGTAAATTATTTGATAGAGTAGACAGTGTTTGATGCTTGGCAGGAAATTAATTTCCTCACAGGCACTTGCTGTGACAGCAAAGTGATATGACAGCTCCTGGAGAACATCCAGCTAATTATTGTATCTTCCTTTGCCTTGTTGTTGAGTGTTTGGGTTTTTTTTCTTTACTGTAAAACATGGACAGATGGATGGAAATCCATGCTCCAGCTGCTGTGAGAAATAGCCATGCAAAACAACTGTAAGAGCCCTCCATATAGGCATGAAAAATGTTTGGGCCCTGTGAAATGCAGAATTTCAAATCATGGACTCAGATCAGTACAATTACTGAAATATTTCCTCAATGTTAGCAATCAAAAATTAGATTTTGAGTCTGGAAAGTCTCTTTCCTCTGCACCACTGTTAAACTGTACTTCTTGAATGCTAGCAGGCCACTACTTGCTAGGTGCTGTTCAAATACAATATAATGCACAGCCTCTCCTCCACCAAGTTAACGCATACACATTCAGAAAAGCACCTTCAGGAGCGGGGCTTGTGAAGGCTGGGAGATTTCTGTTGGTGTTAGGAATCAGTGTTGAGCTGGGGAGAAAGAGACAGAGTGGAAACAGGAAATTAAAAGTCTCCTCTATCCCAGGAGGTACCAACCAGTCTGGGAGCTACAGTGGGCAAAATACTGGATTAGACAGCTTTTCCAGAAAGAAGGGAAGAGGTCTTTCTTCAACTAGAACTTTTATGAGAACCACACTTTAAATGCTGTGACTTCAGGAAGTCCATAACCACTAGTGATTTGGGCTGGTTTCTTCTAGATCCCACAGCAGAAGTGTACATCAAGGGGTTGCATGGAGGAAAGGCAAGGGCCTTGTACAAGAAATCTGATACAGATTGTTGTGCATTGAAAGGAAAATATAAAAGGAAGCACAAAGACTCTTAAGATAAGAACAGAAGATGAAATACAAACCTGGATACATTTTCCTACCCTAATGAAGCTTCATTCTTCCTGACTAGAGAAAGTAATCTCATCAACTGTGAATTTGGTTGTCTAAGATTACCTTTTTTTCCCTTGTATTGATTTTGCTTTCTTTCAGTTGTCATAATGGAATATGATAATTTTGGTATTGTAAATACCTTGAAATGAGAATTTTCTGACAAAAGCTGGGATTTGGGATGGGGTGGAGGCGGGGCAGCACAGGGAATTATTTAGAAAAAGGTCTGGTAGAAATTAAAAAAAAAAAAAAAACCACAAAAAAATGTAAGTATGCCAAGCCAGCCATTTTCTGATGGAACACCTTTAAAAGTATAAAAGGAAATATAAAATAAGTAGGGAAGAATAAGGAAATATAGAAAAAAAGAAAGCAAAGCAAATATAAAATCAAACAAATAACAAGAAATGTTATCTATACTTTTTTTGCATCAAGGGATGAACAATCCATTCAAGTCTATCAGACAAACCAATGCAGATTCATACGTAGCCTATCTGAGAAACAAATTCATCCTGATTCTGCTTGACAGCTCTCAGCTGTCAATCCAAAGAGATGTTGAGATCCACTGTGACCCCACGACCCCTCCTGCAATGCTGCACAGCAGCACTGCCTTGGAGGCGGGTGGAGGACACCCAAGGTGCGTGTGTGGTGGCACAATGCAAGGCAGGCTAGCCCAGCAGCCCCATTGCCAGCTGACAAGGAGGTTCTCAGCTTTGTATGGAGCCTGAATTCTGGAGCTCTCTAGAGGTGTACTCATCATATGGAAGCAAGCACAGCGCCTTTTCCCTTTTATTTGGAGAGACTAAGCTTGATGATGACAAGTGTGTCAGGTGAACCAACATTGCCTGCAGGAACCTCAGATCCAGTTGACTGTGTTGATGTTCCAAGCAATTAAAGGCTGTGTATATATGGACAGAACAAAGTCAAACAATTTACAAACATACTCTCAGATCTATTCATTCCCTCTTGCGATCTACATCCTCTGCAGTTACTCTGCTTTCTTCCCTTTTTCTGCAGCAGAAATCACTTTGGCAGCTTTCTTTCAGTTCCCACCAAGACAGATATTTAAATCTTTTTCTGCACAGGGGTGAGCTTTGCAGGGAAATCAGAGTAGGAAATAGCCTCTGATCCTGAGATGTAGGCAAAATGTCTCTGAAGGAGGAGAGTTTACAGCTATTCATGAAAATGGAAGATCACATGAATTTCCTGAATTTTCTGCCTGGTGGAAGTTAACAGGAAACCACAGATAGACCCAACTTGCTTGCTCCAGGGGTAACTGAGAAAGCTGAAGTTCAGACCCTGCCACTGATCTCAGCCTGACAACTACTAAGCTCAGGGCTTTGAAAAGAGTAACCCCACTGCAGCTCTTTGGAGGTATCTCATTGACCTCTAACATTGCTTGTGCATCCTGACAAAGAGGAATGGGAGGCTCATTAAGCTTCCTCAGGTTTACGGCAAGGAGTCCATTTCTAAGTTTCTCAGTTCCATGATATATTTACTCTGAAAGCATGAAAGTCTATAAGAAGATAAATTAAATATTTGCTGTTATATTGTTTAATTTGTTGTTACAATTGGGTCAGCAGCTACCACTTGCTTTTGCTGACATAAAATACAGTTTTCTAATCACTGAAACATAACTGTACCACAAATGAGTTGGTTATAGCTATGAACCAATGTCTTAAAACCAAAAAAAGAGCACAGAATTAAAAACAAAGATGAGTGAGAATTTAAATTAATCTTGAGAGAAGAAAAACAGTTAGTCTAGGAGGTACCTAAGGTGAATACAAAGTCAGGTCCCCAGAAAGAAAATCTAGATCCAAATAAAAGTGCCCCATCCAAAAATATTCTTCCAGTTCTTTGCCTGGAGGGTTTTGCAGCCATTAGACACCTTACCTCCTGATCCAAAATGTCTCTGCAGCCTGACTAAAAATGGCCTACAGTCAGCAGCTGTCAGGAACTTAGCTCCTGCTAAACCCCTTAAGGAACCAGAAACTAAACAATGTGATACCTAAGCCCACTGGAGGAAACCAATCCAATAAAGCCCGCTTCGTTCACATGTACCATGTGAAAGGATCAAACTCCTTATAAGCACAGTGAAAACTGCTTTCATTTTTAAATCCATTCTGAAAAGAAGTCCTGACTGATGGTAATGACCACCCTTATCCTCATTTTAGCGCATGACTTGAATGGTTAGAGCATTTGCACAGGGAGGGGGAGATTTGGTCTCAAGGTCTGTTCAGCCTGGGGAATGAAACTCATTATCTCTCCTTCTCTAGCTTTTCTTTGACTGGAAAAGTCCCAGATCAAATTCACTAACACTGCAGAAGAAGTGAATCTGAGCTCCCCACTTCCTAGATAACTAAACAAAATTAGTGGTGCAGTCACCAGGGGCTGTCTCATCTCTCCCCGCAAGCCAGCAAATTCCGGGGCCACCGCTCCAGGGTATACCTCACTCTCTGTGTTCCCACAGCCCTTGGACTTGGAGTCCATTCTCAGATCTAGCACCCAAAAACTAAAGTGGGGCACCACCTAAGAGGCTGCATACCCCTGAACAGGTACTGTTTTGTTACTTGGGAAAATTTCCTCTCAGTGGTTGTTTTTAATTATTATTTACATAATCTTTACATGATCACTATCATATAGTCTAAAACAACATGTAAATTATTTTCTACTACATATTAACTTCTGTTAAGTAATTAGCCAACAACTATTAGTGCCCTCCAGGCAAGCTAAAAGCAAAGCACGCAAACATTTTTTTCTACATTCATTTGGAAAGTTTTCTTTTAATGCCTAAGGACTGACAGAGTGTAAGTCCTACCCAAAGATGTTAATTATACAATTTTTCAACAAGTAAAAAGTTCCTGAAGACCTGAAATACATTAGGCATAAAGACACTTTGCTGGGTGGATAAAATGATAGTGCTGGTTTATTTAACAATCTAAAATCGAAGTGGTGAAGACAGATTTTAGCTCAGCTGAGAAGAGCTAAACTGAAAGCTAAGCAG
>NW_009661369.1:1763331-1766836 GCF_000708025.1 Charadrius vociferus
TTCTCTGTAATTCTTGTAAATCCATGTCATCAATATATCTTGTTAAACCCATATTGTGATTGACTGGTTTTATAAAGCTACGTGCTTCTTTGCAGGCTGATTCTGATTACCGGGAATGAAGTACGATCAGTTCTGAGCTGCGTTTTTCAAATCTGTTGCGTGCTTTCGAAACAACATACAGGTGGCTGACAGGTCCACTTAATACTTTACTTATAGGCTTCTTATTCCGTTGCATTCTAAGTAGTGTTTGATACATTTCATCAAAATGATGAGTAACATAATGTTGTTAGAACAAATTGTCCTTCATCAAATGTGCCATGTAATGAACAATGATGTTGCAGTCGTATTTTTCATTAAGGTTATTCCACTGTTATCTCTGTTTTTTAGAGTAGAATGGAAGTTGTTTAGTTAGTCAGTTTGCGTGCTGCTACTGACTTCTGTTAGTCACATATCAATGCCTGTTTGCCCTCAGAAAAAATCCTTCTATTCCTTCACTTCTGTGTTCCCATATTACCACAAGGCCTCTGCTGAGACTGGGGTCTCCTTGCCCTCCTCTGCACGCATACCTATCACAAGAACCTCTCAGAGGTTGATCCAGCAGGGGCTGTGCCTGTTTCTGGGCTAATACACTAGAAATACTTCCAAACATGTGGGCTCTGAGAGCAGAGCAGGAGCACAGCAGTACCATCAGGGACTGTCCATACCTGTTTCTGAGACGGGCCCTGTGTTTGCTCCGGCGAAGGCTGGATGCTGCCAGGCGTTTGCCTCTGGGAGGGGGTGTTTCGGCCCTTTACTGCATCCAACACAAGGTTTTTGCTGCAAAGAATGTATGGTATAAAACAGTAAATAACACATATAAAAGAAAGGCAGAGTGACTCACGCGAAGTCACAGAGCAGGCTACTCATCAAACCAGTACTAAAGCCCTTCTCACCCAACTCCCAGTCCATTTTAATATGCATTTTCCAGGGAGCTAGGATTCCTGTAGATCAGCCATAGCACCATGCAATGAATTCAACATGCCTAATTCTCCTTCATATGACATATTTTGGTCCTCACACCATCCTCCAGTCTTCTCATCCACGCAGGAAATCAGCTACTCTGTATGTCCCAGGCTTTCCTAAGTAATCAGCATTGCACATTGATTGTTGATTTACAACATGATTGTAAATGGAGAATTTGACACCTACGTTCAAAGAATTCTTGAAATCTGCTCTTCACAGGTGTTGCCAGTAAAGCAGCCTAAATCTTTAGTATGAGAAATTAACATAAATGTACTGGTGAATAAAACCAAATTAGATTTAGTTTAAATTTAATTATCTTTGAATAGATACTCACAAATAACTGCTTTTGCTTGTTTGCCCATTCTCAATACTTCACGTGTTTCTATTTCTTTAGGAAGTCAACAGAGTGCAGAAAGGGATATAAACAGACTGTCAGACTTGGTGCATGCAGGCCAAGGGAGCATAAAAATCTTTCTTTTTGCCACACTTATACAATTTTTTTCACTATTCTAAATGTCACTGATGCTGTACTGAGAAATTATTCAATACAGTGGAACATCTTATTTCATGCTGTTTGACTTCTGCTGTGTGGTAATTTTACTATAGATTAGTACCTTGGAAAAATGACTGGAGTTGTGTAGTTTGTTAGCTCTACCCCATTTAATACTGTGGGCTTCAAAAAGACCAGCTACTGCTTTATCCAGCTATTGATTACTGGACAACAAATCAAATCACACTCTATTTACATAACGTTGTCCAGTAAGCATGTGATGGGCCACCAAGTAAGAGGTCTGAGATCAATACACTGATCAAACAGCAATTATTGCTCAACAGGAGAGATCTCCAGAAGGTAAAGTGATATCATAGTTGTACACCTCTGTACATGAAAAGTAAGGACCAGGTTAACAGCAGTGGTGCTCACTGGTTCATTAAAACATCTTTTGCATCTGCCTTTTGGCTAATAAGGAATTAGGGAGATCTGTGGGCTCCTACCAATCCTTTTTTTGAACACAATTCATCTTTTCTGAAGGACCTATCTCAGCCTTGGTTGAAAGAAGTCAAGCCTGCTACTGTCTTTTCTGCACCACCACATACTTATTGCCAGATTGAATTTGGATTCATTTTTCTGAACAACTTCAGCTTACATAGGCACTCATCCAGGCCCACAAGAGAGTGGCTGCTTTCCACTGAAGCTGAAAGGTCCCACAGTCCAAGAGAAGCAAGCCACTTAGCCTAACCCTCCATGGGCCTCCAGTTTGACTCACTCTTCTGTTTTACTGCCTACTCACTCCTATAGAGTTGCTAGATCTCCTCTGGGCACCTCCTGAGCTTAGTCAGCTCCTTGTCTTTGAGAGAGGGACTGGCCTCAGCTAATAGGAACTACTCTGGACAGGCAGTATGGACAGGCACTGTCTCAATTTGGGGCTGTCAATCCATAACAGCCCCAAACAGTTTCCTGGAGAGACTTGTACCTCAGGACATGAGAAATATTTCCTGCAGAAAACCACACAGTTTTGGTGGCTTGCAACACATTTCTTTGTTTTGGATGCTTTGAACTGGAAAGAAAAACATACAGTTATTAAAAGCTAATGGCCACTCTATAGGTCCTGACCTTCAAGAATGTGAATGTGACCAGAATGCACCAGAGGGGGCCAGCAGTGCATGTGCAACCCACACTCTATACCTACACACCTACAAAGGAGTTCTCAAATATGTCTATTTCAAAGTATTGGTAAATGTAGTGCCCAAAGTTCTCCCTTGTGTCATCTGCAAAGACAATGTAGATGAGGCATTTACAGAGATAGTAGGTAGGTCATCTCAGAAAAGCTTACATGAGGATACAGAAAATATATTTGAGCTACAGTAACTTTGGGATTGCTTGAGAAAAATCCAGCTGATATTTAAGTTATGGAAACTTGCATTTTTACATGGCAACAGACCATCACTGCTGGTCTCTAAATACAGATTTATTAAAATAAAAAAAAAAAAAAAGTGCCTTGTCTGGCTAACTTACAGATCAGAAGTTCCAGTAGACAAGATGACACTATTTTATTGTGGGAACAATATATGCCTTTTTACCCAGACTCCCACTCACCTGCAATAAGCATAAATTCACTACAAATCAAAATTTGGTACTTTTACACAATAAATTCAAGTTTTTCTCATAGCCCTCTATTTCTCAACCAAGCAGAACAGTTCCACGGAGGAATGGTTCCGTATGGGTATTTCAAAAATATTAAAAAAACATTAACAACTTGGAAAGCTTGAGGAGTCTGTGCCATAATGATTGTTACTCAGCTTCCCCTTCACACTGCAAAATAGTTTCAGTATCATTCCCAGCACCTAGTACAAACAGTCGTGGTTATAGTGCTGTTCACAGTCCTCCCACACCCTCATCTGATACGTTTTGTCTGCGGGAGGGTTGCGATGCTCATTACGGTACAATGGATACTTGTGGAGGGCTCATCATGTTGTAATGAGCATCTGGACAGACGTGGGGAGA
>NW_009661369.1:1766861-1790203 GCF_000708025.1 Charadrius vociferus
GAAGGCTACACTTCGAGCTGTTGGCACTGCTGTTGACACTGTTGATAGCATTTTCAATGGAAACATTATTATTAACAAAATATTTTCTCCACCCTCCTTTATTTCTTGCGACTCAAGAGAGCTGGCAGTGAAATGGGGGAATTCCACTGCTCGCATATTTTAAATGGTAAGAGAGATGATGTTTTCAAATGACCTTTTTGTAACACATTTTGAGAAGTTTGCCTTATGCTTCACTGCCGAGTTTGCATTTTTTAAAGACTGTATCCATGTACTCTGTACTGTTAAGGAAATTTTTTCCTAGTGCAGTAGTTTTAAAAGACTTGTTTGATTGCAAGTCTATATACCAGTATTGGTCAATATTTTCCTCTGGTACTAAGAATTTCAAACATGATTGCATCTACCAACTCAGTATTAGGTAAAAGATAGTACAGAGAAAACTTTGAAAAGAGAGCAGCGCATGAAAAGGACAACTGCACTTCTGCCCAATAGAAAATACCATACTAAATGAAGGACATCTGTAGCGCAAGTTACCTTGCCATCCATCTCTAAGATAGAAAAATATTTCTTACGTCTGGCCTCAAAAAGGACATTTCAATTCAAGAAATGTAATAATGAGCCTAGCCCAATATTGATGAGAAGAGTTATCTCAAACAAAAAGAATCATTTATTTTTTCATAACCTGTAAATAACTATCCCTTTAAAAATATATGCAACATTCATTTTTAAAAGCCTGTGATTGCCACCTTTACAATTCCCTTGTTGGCTGAGCTGACAAAACAGATAAAAGTTAGGAGACAATCTAGCCATGTATCATGTCCTTTTCTAATACAATAATCTCCGGCATTTCTCACTCTTTTAGTGCTCTGCACAGTTTATAGACAGCTCCAAGCTGGAATTGTGGGGAAGATGCCCTATTACTGTTATACCCAGTCTTCATTTAATGCAGCAGAGAGGTTGTGCATCTGAAATGGCACTCCACGATCTTTCTTGTAAAGGGTCTGCTACAACTCTCAAATTGTAGCCACAATCATCATTAAAACTTCCTCTCAGACTTACTGTTAAATGAATACCCAAAATGTTTCTCTGATTAACTGTGCTTAGTCTGCTCATTTCAATAATCACACAGTCCCCTGCAGATACTTGCAGTGGTATGATGTAACAGGATGGGATATAATTGAGTGGCGGGTAAACATATAACATCCTTTTAGAATAAAATCAGAGGTGTTTTGGAAGCACGTTAGCAACTCACCTGGATGCATTTGTTTTGAAATTCTGCTGTCACCCCCTCTTGAAAACAGGGTATAAAAGTCTAATCTAGTACTGAAAGTATTTGAAATTGCATACACTCTGTTGGTTTGCAATGATTTAACAGAACAACTTAACAAATAACTGAGTCCATAGAACTGAAATTACATGTAACTCATCACCAGTATAACTTATCATTACAGTGGAATTTCACCAGAAATATGAATAGAGTTATGTTATTTTATTAGAAGACTTTTGTTATAAAACAGCAGCATGGATTCTTTTTTAATCAGCTTTACACTGAGATTTTATATTTTTTTTATAGTGGAGTGCATGCCAGGAGGGGAAAAAAAAAAAAAGTCCCACAGTCCCATACACATCCCAAAGCTGGGATTGAAATACTCTGATCAAGATACTAAATGCTGCACAAAGAGTACTTCTAATTGCATCTCTAAAGAACATATTTTCTTGGCTCCTCCCCTTCGTCATAAAGTCAGTCTCACCAATTTAGGATACTAGCAACTGATTCTGATCATGTAATCTCATATAACAAATACCACCATAAAGGAAAGAGGAGAATCTCTGGCATTTTGCTTAGCTCCAACTGCAGTTTTGCAAGAATCTGTAATACTGTTATTCCTCAAGAATCATATTTCCACACTCACAGCTGTTTGTGAAAGCATTCTTTCTCTCCATTTGCCATCCTTTTGTTTAAATAATCACATGTGTATATACATGTATGTGTGCATGTATGTATGTATGCTTATGTAAAACCATTTGCAGCAATATAAATGTCATAATTAGAAGTATTCTAGCATTGGTAATATTGCCAAATTTTGCAATGTTGTCAAAATCACATCCATTCATACTGAGGTTTTCCAAACGAAGCATCTATCTCATTTTTATTTGCAAAAAATGTTGTGGCTTTTGCTACAGGGACCTTTCTTCACTGTTTTGGGGATAATGAAATATGGTGAATAAACAGATGAAAAACAAAGCCTTCAAAAATAATCAAAATGCTGACCTACTTAGCACAACACAGGGAAGTTTGAATGCAGTCCCAGGACAGAGTATAGCTATTGCTTTTCATCACGGAAGACAGCAGAAATTTCTGAGTACTGTGAGAAAAAATGAACTTCAGTTCTGGTCAATGCCTGCTAGGGGGGCCAGAGCCAAAAATCAAAGCTCACTGATCCTGCTGTCACTGGTGCAGGATCCACCACACACTCCCTGAAGGGTAGCACCCCCAGCAAACCGGAGGATTTCCAGATATCTGGCAAAGGCGGCACAAGCTTGAGGGCAAGAGCAGCAATCTCATTCCCTACAGTTTGATGCCCCAGGCAGCTACCTACTTTGCTTATGCTCAGACCAGTTGTGCAGTATAAATGGGAGAATGGATATCCTGGCAAATTCATTAGATCTGACGTGCTCATCAGGACCTGCAAATAAGCAAGACTTGCCTGAGGTCTAGCACTGAGTGGGAGACCTAGTTATTGTCAGTGCTGTATTGTGGCAGAAAGATTTAAAAAAGTATAAGGTCATGCTAAACTAATATTTTTTTTGGGGGGGGGATGGGGCGGGGGACGGGGCATACAGCTATTTACTAAAAGAAACATTCAAGGAATAGGATCGCAAGGTAATATTCCCAGTTCTACTGAAAGCATAGCAAAGAAATACAGCAGGACACAGGCGGTCCAGCAACTTATTGGAATATGGCACAGACCTTTGACCTTTTTTTTTTTTTTTTCCTTCCCCAAAAAGGCTGGAAGAGCAGTTATACAGGAGCTTTTTCTATATTTGATTCTTGATGAGAGATAGAAATGAGTTGAAAATGCAAGTGGCAAAAGGCAACTTGTGCTCGAGGAACCTCTCACCTCTCCTAGGAGGAGAAAGGGTAAAGCATGCACCACGGACGTCAAGCAAACGGACTTCCCGGTAATCATGTGTACGTTACTACTCGCTTACAAGGAAGAGAAAGTAAGGCAGAGAGAAAGGAGTTCCTGATTTTGTGCCAGCTGCAAAGCAGGGAAGCAACCCTATTGATGAAACCAGCATCTCTAGCCTCTGCCTGCTAGGCACAGTCTGCTGGGACCAAGCAATGAAGGTGGAGTCTTTCATGTGGAAACCGAGGTGCCTCATGCCATGTGACCCAGAAGACAGCCAAAAGCTGGCTCATATTCAAAGGCTCATCTGTAATTGCAAATCAGAGCAAATCTAGTTTGTAATCTTAGAAAATAAGCAAATTTTCTCCTGTCCTGGAGAACAAGTTTTATTCAAGAAAACTTTACAGACTTGTTTGAAGCTGAGCTGGTCTTTCATTTGCAATGAGGGTAATTGAGTAGAAGAAACAAAGGCATCGATTTATTCTTATACCTCCTGCTAGGTTTTTTCTTTGACTAGTCAGTTGTCTAAGTGTTAATGACATAGATGGTCCATGACTACTGCCAAGATTTTTCTAAATATTGTTGACAAGCTGAAGGGCAGCATGTTGTGTGGATAGTGGGTCAGGCTTAAAGAAATCTCAATTTCAGGTTTCCAATGCATATCTGTGTTTCAGCTATCAAGTTTGTAATTCAAGTTTGCCATTTAAGAGCAACAATGCCACATGATTTATCAAAGAAATGATAAATGGAATCATTTTGGATCTTGAATAATAATGATGATGAAGTAATGGAAATTACACTCTAAGAACCAAAATTGACCACTATTTTTAGTAGAGATAAAAAATAAACCTTTCTTTCTGTGTTAAGGGGCAGGAGGTACAGGATCTTATGGATACAATGGGAAAAGAGGCTTCATATTTTAAATAGCATGCAACCAGCTCCGTTTACAATTAAGACCGTGCCGGCTTTTTACCTTCAGCTACAACTTCCACAAATTATCCCTTCTTTGCCAAGTGGAGTTTGGCAGCAGTTGCAGTAAGATAACCAGATAAAGTAAATCACACACTACCTCAAGAGCTTAAAAATTTTAAATATATTCCCTTCCTTCCTATCTCTCCCCCAAAGGAACCATTTGTTTAAACTTATTAAAATCTGATTATTTTTTTGTTCCCTAATGTTGAATGAAACTCAGGGAGGGACATGAAACCAATATTCTGATCACCTAAGTGTGAAAAAAAATTGTTTCTTTTTTTTTGAGGGAGCCTATTTGTGAGGAGTTTTCTATATATCTGCGAGCAGAGTTGCATGGCTTTGCTATCTTTTCCATGAATTCACTGCATTATAAAATTCGGAACACAAATGTGAGACTGGTACCTACAACTCATTTAGTAACCTGTCAAACTCCACTTTTTCATCAAAGTTCAGGAGCCTGAACTGTGATCTGAGGCAAAATAAATCTGTCACAGTATATCCCTTGTGAAATATGCTCTAAAGATGTCTTACACATAGAAACAAATGGTGATTCTCTTTCACCCCACAGGGATAGGCGGAAGAATCGCCTTCCTTGGGGACTAAGACAAAAGAGAATAGTAAATGGTATAACCTGAATGTTGAGACAATCCCAGCAGAAAGTATAAAATAAGATACTGAGGAAATGTGTGGAAGTTAGCACGATGCACTGCTGTGTTTGGTGAATAAAAAGATAGGGAACTCTGGGCACAATGATGAAGTTGTAGATGCAGGGAGAGGAAGAGTTTTCATGGCTTATGAAAAGAGTAGGAAATGATGAGAACTATCAAAAGCTGGCTGCACTGAGCAACGGGCAATGAAGATACAGGTTGACTATCGACCCAGAAGTTTGTCTGATCTTTATACCAGATGGACAGCACACGGCACATAACAGCAGACGACTCTCACAGAATCACAGAATCGTCTCTCCTTTATCCTTATCCTGGACTCTAATTTATCCTTACACGGCATTGAGAGTGTAATCCACATTGATGCAAATCCACCATATTGTGGCTGGATGAAGGCCCTTTCTCACTTGGCAAAGCTGCTTCGTGTGCCCCCAGACACTCAGCTTCTGGGACATTCAGTGAAGCACTCAAAGGAGCATCACCAAATGTCATTGTACATTTCTACAAAAAAGGCATAGGTGTAAATAAGAGGTCATTTATTCACTTTTAACTTCATTGTTCCTCATATGAGTGTTTGACATTGTAATTTCTCATGGTTTTACAACAATTTACAGTGAGAACCTTTAATCTGAGCACACTAGGTAAACATGATCTGATTGCAGTTTAACAGAGCCACGGCACTCAAAAGCAACTCTCGTCATGCCTCTGTTTTCTGCAAGAAAGGGCAAAATTAAAGAAATCTAAAAGTTATTAACAGACTGTTGTGACTTTGATGCCTAGGATCTCCAGTTTAGAAACCTAGGTTGCCTGTCCCACTTGGAAGAAGAAAGCAAGCATATATGCACAGAGAATCACAGCTATGATATTAAGCCTAAATCACAAAGAAATCTTGCCAATATAGGCTTCAGACCTATGTAGTTTTTGTAGGGCTATTGATACAGAGTATTTTGCCTACAGGTGCCTTTATTGAGAGGGTTCATCTTGTAATACATGGATGATCATGGTATCATTATACCTTTGTGTTCATTTAGAAATATACAGAGGGTTCCCTAGCTCCTTGGTACTTCCGTAGACTCCCAGAGCCTTAGGTAAAAAACTCCATGTTTTGAGGAAAGAAGATGGGTTTTCATTTCTCCTTTTTTAGAGCATAATTTGTAGCTATTCAGGGGTTGATATATTACCAGTTCTAGCAGAACCAATCCCTGGTACCACACTAGAAAAAGTAAGATAAAGAGGACCAAGGAGGTAAATCTTGTCACTTCAAATTTTCTTTCCAAAGATATGGCAGGCAGGAGTAGACAGATGCGTATTTTACAATGTGCAAGAAAGAGAGTAATGAGTTCCTTCTACTAGTCATATCTTGCCTACTTTCCATGGAAAAAAAATCCATCCAATTTTTCCATCAACTTTTGTATTGTACTGTTTTCCTATTGTTGTAGGAATAGAAGAGCTGGTCAAATAAATAGAAGAGCTGGTCAAATAATAAACTGTTTGAACATAATTGTAGTTATTTGTCAAATAGGACAGTTGATCCATAATGCTCACCCACTGAAAACAAAATTTTGCAATTGCAAAATTTACTAAAAGCTAACTTAACCATGAAAGATAATGATGGTATTATGCTTATTAATATTTGAATCATTGCAACATAAAAATAAAAAGCCTTTGACGAAGTCCATGTTTACAAAACAAGTAGACAGAAAACATGATTTTATTGGCCCCAAAACAATCTAATGAACAATGCTAAGGCTGGTTTTGGTGGTTTCTTTCAGTATACAGCCGCTATGACCAAAAAACCCTTCAGGTTTTGGGTTTGTTTTTTTTTTTTCATGCTTACAGTTTCTAGACTCTAGTGTCTCTATGAGTGCTCAGTGTCATAACCCAGAAAGATCCTGTAACTGGGAGAGGTATTGTGAGATCTCTATCATTTCAGACTACTCCACCACAGTTCATTTAAAGTGGACAGGACCGGATTGGACTTGGACCGGACCTGGGCTGACTTCCTAAAAATCCACTCTCACCAATAGTCATGCCAAGCACCTTCCAGACGTTTCTATGTGACTGTTCTGCCCTAGTACCGGTGTCACATCAGTGACTTGAAGCTCCCCCATTGGAATTACTGAACTCCAGTGATTTACTGAGAGCTGTCCCCTGGAGCTCATGCACTGTCAACATCTAGGCTAACTACCTATCCGACTTCAATGCTCTGAATATATATCCTTCCAGAGGTGGATGCGGGGAGGTAGTCCTCTTAAAGGGCTGTAGCCACTGAAGATGAGCAAATGCATTAATCAGTGCAGAACTGGTTACGTGACTGTACTTCCACAAGCAGTGGGGCATGGAGAGAACTCTCTCTCACCAAGGAATCCCACTGAAGCCAGACAAAGTAAGAGTGTGAAAAGCTTCTGGCAGGAGGGAGGCAGCTTTCAAACGTCTTTTGTGAAGCCATCTGCTCTTTGCTGATATCTATCAGAGCATTTATATACCTAAAACGAAAGATATTCTTGCAATTAAATCAATGGGGTTCACACTACTGTACAACAGTGATGTAATTAAGCATGTCTTGAGAAAAATTTATAAATATATATATTTATATTTTACATATATTCACACAGAAAAAAAATATTATAAACTCTTTCCAAAAAAACAGTCAAGTACTTCTTCCTTAAAAAGTTAATCCTCTGCAGTCATGCATGATCAGACGGACTCAGAATGCTTTCAAAAAACCCCATGCATTTACCTTGAAAGTCAAAATACATTAATTCGTAATTTTTTTCTTCTGTTATTTACTTCATGGATTCAAGGTCTTTAAGTTTCATATTTTAAAATCATTATTTTTAAAGTTTCTTTAAAAATTTAAAGCAAGTATTTTCATGCAATCTCATGATTCCAGCAGACTTGGCTTAAATAAAAGTATCAAATATCACAGAGTCAGCTGAAATCATTCCACTTAACATTAAAGAAATAAAATCTTGACATGTTTTCTAGGGAAATCACTGGGATTGGGCTTGATAAGTCCAACGCATACAGGAAAAATCAGAATTGAAGGTCTATCACTGAAAAAGTCCTGATAAAAGGTGTTCCTAAAGAGACCACTTCTATCGCAAGCTGAAACCTTGGCTCAAAGGAGAGGTAAAGACACTGAACTCTGCAGTCCGTGCAAACTTGCTCTCTTTCCTGCCTGCAGTCTGGCTGCATTTTAGGCTCAGAGCAGCCACCCTGACCTTGAGAGTAACTGAGGTGCCCTTTGGGCTCTTGTACCTCAGCTTCATCTATTCCTGGTTCTTCCAGACTCTACAAGAAGCTTGGACTTACCCTACCAGACCAAAGCCTGCTTCTGAAAGGCTGGGAATAGCATACTAGTAAGCAGCTTTGGATTTCTGACTGGGTTTGGGCACGTCCTTAGTGGGCAGACTAAAATTAAAGCCAGTTAAGGTGTTTTGAGTGTATTAGTTAATTTTTTTAAATGTTTTAAGGTGATCTCTCACGAACTGATAGATGAATTCTAAAATTAAGATACTTCTCTTAAAATAAAGTAATACTCTAAATCACTTTAGGAACAAAGGCACTCATGAATTCTAGGTAAAAAATACATTTTTATTGTTATTTGTAAGGAACTTTGATATATATGTTTATTATTATTCACTTTTGTCATCGTATCACCTCAAAGCCTCAGGATTAAGGCCCTGTTAGTACGGAGGGCAGTAGTAAACCAAAAGGCAGAAGTCTTACAATTAGAGTATATGCACATCCCCTTAGAATGCATTATTTTCAAAGGAATTGTCTAAGATACTAAAAGGAGCTTTGTTTACATTTAGATTTCTCTCTTTCTTAAGCTGTTTGTTTAGAAATAGGTCACTTAGCCTAGCAGATGTTTCCTCAACACAACATATTTGTATCACAGATGAAGAAAACATTCCAACTAACTCCCTTGTTTTAGTAATTATAATTTAATAATCCATTTTATTTCTTTTTAAAGCAGACAGAACAATTAACTAAAAATGCCAGTTGTTTATCTGTGTTTTTCCCCACCTCAAATTTTTACAGATAAATTGCTATGGGGAATTTTAATTCTGTCCTAATAAAAAAATATAAACTCCACATGAATGTGCAGTTTCAAGCCACCAGAAAATATTCAGGAAACATCACTTAGCTGGTTTACGCACCAGAATGTAAATGAGGCCTCCTTTTTTTCCCCTGCTAGCAGTAAAGCTGAGGCATTCACCGCTTTCATTTCACTTCACCCCCCTTTTTTTTGGTTGCCATAGAAACTAGGGTGCCACTCAGTCTGCAGAAGAGGCTGCCATTGCAGGTGGTTTGCAGATACTGTATTAATAAATAAATAAATAAATAAATAGGACCTACGTTTTCCTCAGAAAGGCAGCAGTAAAAAGCACATCACTTTGCGTTTATGTTGTTGGCTTGTGTAATTTGGCTACTGAGACTTTATAGAAAACATTTACTGCCTTAGAAAATGAGCGTGCATGTATTTCCTGTACCTGGCAAGCCCATTGTGTATATTTACAGCCTTCTCTATAGCAATCAACTAAAATATTGAAACAACATAAACCAATTGAATTGAAGAGAATGAATCCTAAAAAGAAAAGGAGAATAAGAGAGAGTGTGAGTGCACATGCATGCAGCTATTGACTTATTCATGCGCATGTTCACATTATGTGCCTGGGATTAATAACAACTTTGAGTCCTATTTGTACAATGATCCTGTTGCTCTGAAGAGATTTAAATTGATATAACCTTGATCTAAGAAATTAAAACCAACCAAAAACAAAACACAAAAAAAAGGTTGGTTTAGCCTGAATTTAAGCATGATGAAAGCAAGCTTAGGGGATCACTTTATCAGTCCACTTGGTAATCCCCCATAACCTTAGAATACTTTTGTCTAAATTCAACCAAATCTTAAAAATGGGTAGAAATCCCACAAGCAATTATTCATGTAAAATAATTTTTAAACACTAGCAACTAGAGGAGAGATCAGTGCCTCCAAAAAAGAAAGGGAAGTACTCCTCTGTTATCTATTCCATTTGGCACTTCTCATTGAAACAAAAATCAGGCGCACAAAGAGGTGTCACTTCAATTCTCTCCACCAAAACATTACATTTTACGAGACGTGGGAAGTGGAGTGACTATATGGCTTACAGTTGTACCCGTGATGTATCTTCAGTTTTTCCAGTATAGGGAAAGCTCTACAGTTATTGCTGATTTAGGTGTTCATAGCATTTTAATAAAATGTATACATCTTTTCTCTTCTGTCATAGTCCTGATTCCCCTCATATTTCTCAACAAAATTAATGTTAGTGTTAGTCTTCCAGGGAGTAAATCACCTGCCAGTGTTCTCCCAGTAGAGTATTTGTCTAACCTATAAATTAAAAAACAGTTTTCACTCTAGCAGTGAAACAAAACTTAGAAACAAAATTTAGAAACAAAACCAAAACCAAACATGAATGACCCACATTGCAGACCAGTAGAAGTCTGAGGCTTTGCAAATACTTACATTCCAATGAAAAAGATGTCCTTGGCCTTCACCTGTTCTGCTTTGGTGCCAGCAACCCAGCTATTGTCGAAACCACCATGTGAAGAGTTGCTTTTTACTGTGGTTATTTGTTACATATATAACAACTGTAATGAGAGGGGCCTCAGCCTCATTGTTCTAAGGATGCCAGAATAGTGGAGGGAAGCAAATGTCACTCCTATCTTCAAGAAAAGCAAGGAGGACCCAGTGAACTAGAGGCCAGTCAGCATCACCTTGATCCCTGGAAAGGCAATGGAGCAGCTAAACCTGGAAACCATTTCCAGGGACATAAAGGACAGGAAAGTCATCAGGAGTAGTCAGCATGGTTTCACCAAGGCAAAGTCATGCTTAAGCAACCTGGTAACCTTCTATGATGAAATGACTGGCTTGTTAGATGAGAGCAGTGGATATTTTCGACCTTGACTTAAGTAGGGCTTTTGACACTCTCTCCTGTAAGATCCTCATAGAAAAGCTGTTGAACTATGGGTTGCATGATCAGACATCAAGGTGGATTGAAATCTGGCTGAACAGCCAGGCCCAGAGCGTGGTGCCAGGTGACACAAAGTCTAGTTGGAGGCTAGCAACTAGTAGTGTACCCCAAGGGTACATTCAGTCCAGTCCTGTTAAACATTTTCATTATGATCTGGACTATGGAGCTTAGTGTACTCTCAGCAAGTTTGCTGATGACACAGAACTCTGGGGAGTGGCTAATACACCAGAGGGTCATACTGCCATCCAGAGGAACCCCAACAGGCTGTGGAAATAGTCTGACAGGAATCTTTTGAAGTTTAACAAGGAGAACAGAAAAGTCGTGCACCAGTGGCGAAACAACCCCATGCACCGGTATATTCTGGGGACCACCCATCTGGAAAGCAGCTTTGCAGAAAAGGACCTGCATGTCCTGGTGGACACCAAGTTAAAGATAAGCTACCAATGTGCCCTTGCGAGAAAGAAGGCAAATGGTGTCCTGGGCTGCATTAGGTGCTAGCAGGTTAAGTGAGGTGATCCTTCCCTTCTACTGAGCACTGATGAGGCCACAACTGGAGTGCTGGGTCCAGTTCTGGGCTCCTCAGTACTAAAGAGACATGGACGTATTGGAGAGAATCCTTAACAAAGGACCACAAAGATGATGAAGGGACTGGAGCATCTCTCCTATGAGGAAAGGCTGAGGAACTGGGCCTGGAGAACAGGAGGCTCATGGGGGATCTTATCAATATATATAAATACCTGAAGGGAGGGACCGAAGAGGATGGACCCAGACTCTTTCCAGTGATGCCCAGTGACAAGACCAGTGCCAATGGGCACAAATTGAAACACAGGAGGTTCCCTCTGAACAGCAGCAAACACTTGTTTACTGTGAGGATGACCAAGCCCTGGTACAAGTTACCCAAAGAGATGGTGGAGCCTCCATCCTTGGAGACCTTCAAAAACCATCTGGGCATTGTCCTGGACAGCTGTGACTAGGTGTTCCTGATTGAGCAGGGGAGCTGGACCAGATGGTCCCTTCCAACATCAAGCATTCTGTGATTTTGTGACAGTAACAAGTATAAAATCATCACCTCTCATTGAAGGGTTTACCATTTCAGGCTTCAATCCAACAAAATGAAATAGACATTGCCATTAGAATTGGTGGCACTCAGCATTTCTTACAAAATCAGGCCTATTAGGTAAAACAATTGATTGAAAGAATGTCTTTCAAATTTTAATTGCTAGGATATTGGACATCTTTGTCATCTCCTGTCACCTAATATATCACCAAATTTATGAAATTGCATCAAATTATTTTTGTGACTTTTCTAACAAATCAGTAAAATTACAATTATATGCCTCAATCACTTCTTATCCACTATTATTCCAGAAATGCTTCTGGATTTTACTCTACCATTGTGAGAAAGAGAAAAAGAAATCTTGTCTACCATGCTTCATGTGAAATGGTTTGAAATCCTGCACTGGCTTATGTAAACAACCCAAACCATAGTAGCTGGAGAATACTATCATCAACCTGGAATGGTCACAGCATTTTGCTCAGATGAACGGAAATTTCAGCAGAAGTTTGATTGGAAAAGGCAGCTTTTTTTGTCTTCCTCTTTCATCACCTTCCAACCTGTTCCAGTTCCTGCTTCTAAGTCCCCATGGAAAAACCATTAGCAGGGAAAATAATTAAGGGAAGGTTTGCTGCACATGTGTCCTCGTTCTCAGAACTGGTTCATGGTTTATCAATAGTGCAAGCATTACATTTTCTTGTCCTGAAGGTTTAAAAAAAAAAAAAAAGAAAGAAAAAAACCAAAATAAACAAAGAAACTTCTTTCTTACCTGCATCCCTGGGGCACAAAGCCGAATTTTGCAGTGACACCAGAGTGAATGTCAAAAATACACCATGGAAGGAGGAAGGCAGGGACAGGAGAAAGAGCACGAGTTTTGGAGGTGGGAAGTTTCAGAAAGGAAAGAAAGATTGAGGAGGAGGGAGAACTGGAGGAGTTCTGTTACAGGAAGGGGGCCAGCGGAGACGAGGATATTGCAGGCGATTATAGGTGTCACAGGGCTCTCTGAAGGCTTAGAGGATCCCTCCATCTCTTGCTCTCTCTTTCTTTATTCCCAAAATCCCCAGGGCCATAGCAAATACCTTCAGCCTCCCTCACTCCTAAGGTGTCCCCTGCTGAATTATAGGATCACAGCTCTAATTCTTCTTCTCACCATCCTGCCCTTTGTAGGCAGCTTCCTCCTCCGCTAGTCTCCTGCCATGAGCAACAGCCTATTTGTCTTATGACTTCCTATTTTTTTATATTTCCTCACTAAGCAATAGATTGACGACTGTTAACACAGGATAACAAGCTTGATGAACTTCAGTTATCACCTAGCATGGCTCTTCTTACGCCAATAATACATTTTCCAGAGAATTTTTTGAAAGAGAAACACTGGTTTTAGGGTGGGTTTTTTTTAGGAACTTATTGACAGGAAATTGAATTTCAGAGCTCTAGTATAACCCGCTTAGCAAAAATAGAGTATATAATAAAGCAGCAGAAACCATGGGTATCTCTTGCTCTATATAATTAACTGCACGCTACAAGCTGTGTCCATCCATGGATTTTCTACCTTCTTATTCCAGAACTGATCCAGGGCTCACTGCTTTTAAAGGCATCTGCAGACTCCTATGTTGTTGGAGATAGGCAATTCATGAATGCCACATGCCTACAGAACTGGTTGAAAAAACAAAATGAATGTTCTATAGATACAGTCTTTTGTAACTCCAATCAGTAGAGAAAAGATTTAACAACACTAGTTGTTATATCACAAGAAGATACGTTCTAGAAAAGGCAATATATATATGAGATAGCTAAATGGGTCATTTTTGTCAGCAAATTTCCAGAAGTAATATTTGCATTCTAGTGAGGAAAAAGAAAATAATTTTGTAAAATAGATCAAATGACAGAAATCAAAATGTTGATGTTTTTTTACTTTTACATGAGACTTTTTTTCCTTTAAAAAAGCTCTGATTTGGAGCAGCCAATAAAAGGCTTCTGGAAAAGGAAAACAAACTGTTGCTTCTGTTTTCATTATTTCTATCTAATTTCAGTCTGGAATGTCACTTGGATGCTGAGATCATTGCACAATATGAATTGTACAGAAAACCCCTCATTTTTTGTAAGATAAATGTGCTGTTATATTCTCAAGCAGGCAAGAACCTACAAAATTTGTAGATGCAAATGGAAAAACGCTTATGTTGGTGGAGAAATCTAAACCACATCTTTTTGTACTCTAACCATCTACCCACTAACAGAGAATAGTTGTCAGAGAAATATTTTAACTCTAAGTGTGTCTGAAGTTTCAAAATAAGCTGTTCTTTTTGTCCTCTAGTGACCACATATATAAGGAGAATGTAGGAATTTTGGGGTTTAGGTTTCTCTTTCTGGGCAACAAAGAAAGAAACCTCTACTGTGCACCCCTATTTAGGAACAATTTGGATTAAAAGAATGTCACCCTTACAAAAACAATGAGCCCCTGGAACATCTAGTAAAAATTGAGACAGTGCTGAGCATCTCTGAAATATATTCACCTCATGATCTACTACTTTCTTTTTCTATGCAAGAAGAGCTTGAGCACTTGGAGCCAGGTAATCCAAACTTTGATTTAATTTAGATTTGGATTCTGTTCAATTCCATCTGTACTTAATGTAAATGTTAAAGGATCCATAAGCAAATATGGATTAGAATTGGCAATCCTCATCTGGGCAAAGCTCCCCTGAAATCAGTGTAAATGTGCCTCAATTAAGTTTCCAGGCGGGAACTTGCTTTGAATTAGAGATCGTAAACATCTGCTGTGTGTTCTGTAATATTTGTCCATAAAATTTTCTCAAGAGACAATCTTAACTATGTAGTGCATTTCTTAATGAGAAGAGAGGAAAACTTGGTTTTGATTTGGTTTTATGATCATAAGAATACTGATGTCATAGCCTAAAATGGAAAAATATCCTGTTATGTTATATAGCATTATATCGCATAATTTAACCTCTTGCTGAGATGGAGCAGAAGATACAAGAGGCCCTTGGCAGTAGTTACTGCACTATTATATTTTCATGGCTTTTTTTCTAAGCCTGGTAGAACTCTGGAAAACAGATGGAAGGGGACTGTGTAGTCCTGCAAGTTTCCAGGAAACCCTGATTATATAATTTATACTAGCCCTTTCACCAAAAGACCAATTGCTACCGAAGACCAAAATAATGCAGAAGAACCCTCTGAGCGGGTGAAGGCAGAGAAAATGCTCAAAGGGAGACGATAGCTATTCACAGGTGGGGGTAGTGAAAAGTGGAGAAGTGAAATAACTGAGTAGCAGCCACTGTGGGACTAAAGGCTGCCTACCTTCACTGCCCCATGCCTGGAAGATTTAAAATTAGCTCCAGCAAAGAATCTGCTATTTTGGAAATGCTAACTGTTGATTTAGCAAGTTTGAAACGCTCATAGTTCCCTGGGATTTACCTTAGGAGAACAGCTGTCCACTGAAGGAGACCAGTGAAGGAGCAGATACAGAGAGAGCACTGACTCTGTCAGCCGGCTTTGGGTAGAGCATTGTGTCTCAGCAGAGGTGTACTGTGGTTTGATTCCTCCTCAGAGCTAGTGCTCTGAAACTGTTGGCCTTGTGTTTTGATTCATTTTCTGTCATTTCCTTGCTTGTGCTTTTTAGGGGGCATTTCCAAAAGCAGATTTGAGGCTAGAGAGGTAACTCCATGCTCCCTTCCTACAGTCCCGAGCAAGAAAGAGGATTCTCCAGAGAAGGCACCAGATCCAACTGTACCCACTCTGAAACACCGTCTAGAGAAGTCTTGCTTTCCCCATGGGCTATCAGGGGACCTCAGGGACATTTATCTCATTAGTAGTCTACAGTGGCCTTTCTAAGAATTTCCCTTGTGTATTTCCACATTTCTCTCCTGGTTTTGTAAGTTAAAGAGAAACCGAGGGATAGATTCACTGCTGCTCTAAGCTGACCTGGATGAAGGGATAGAGTGTATCATCAGCAAGTTTGCTGATGACACAAAAATGGGAGAAGTGGCTGACACACCAGAAGGCTGTGCCGCCTTACAGCGTGACCTGGACAGGCTGGAGAGTTGGGCAGAGAGAAACCTTATGAAATTCAACAAGGGTAAGTGTAGGGTGCTGCATCTGGGGAGGAATAACCCCATGCACCAGTACAGGTTGGGGGCTGACCTCCTGGAGAGCAGCTCTGTGGAGAGGGACCTGGGAGTCCTGGTGGACAACAGGATGACCATGAACCAGCAATGTGCCCTGGAGGCCAAAAAGGCGAATGGCATCCTGGGGTGCATCAAGAAGAGTGTGGCCAGCAGGTCGAGGGAGGTCATCCTCCCCCTCTACTCTGCCCTGGTGAGACTGCATCTGGAGTACTGTGTCCAGTTCTGGGCTCCTCAGAACAAGAAAGACAGGGATCTGCTGGAGAGGGTCCAGCAAAGGGCTACAAAGATGATTAGGGGATTGGAACTTCTCTCATATGAGGAAAGGCTGAGAGACTTGGGTGTCTTTAGTCTAGAGAAAAGAAGATTGAGGGGGGATCTTATTAATGCTTACAAATAGTTAAAGGGAGGGTGCCAGGGGAATGGGAACAGTCTTTTTTCAGTGGTGCCCAGTGATAGGACAAGAGGTAATGGGCACAAACTTGAACATAGGAAGTTCCATCTTGACATGAGGGGGGACTTCTTTACTTTGAGGGTGGCAGAGCACTGGAATAAGCTGCCCAGAGAGGCTGTGGAGTCTGCCACTCTGGAGACATTCAAAACATCCCTGGACACTGTCCTGTGCAGGGGGCTTGGACCATAGGTCCCTTCCAACCCTGACCATTCTGTGATTCTGTGATTCTGTGACTGATGCCAGCAGAGTTTTCTTCCAGAGAGAAACTCAATCCCGTTACTTGTATTTAATCTAACTCTGGATTAAGTTTTATTTATTTGTTTTCATTGCCATGCCATTTAATTAGCTGTATTCTTACAAAACATGCTTGGGGCCTTTCTTTTCCAAAAGAAAGAGGGGGTGTGTTGTTTGGTTTTTTTTTCAGAAACATCCAAGTGATTTAGGAGTTGAAGTCTCACTGAAAATCAGCAGATGGCTTCTGAAATTCCAAATAATGACCCTCATCCTGTAGTTAACAGGAACATCAAATACCCGCAACTTCTACATTCAGTAGGCAGAATGATGTCAGTCACCACATCACTGAACCTGTCCCTAGGCAAGTAAAATATTCAGGAGCCAATCTGGTCTGATATTTTAATTACAGTTCATATTAATTTATTAAAGCCTAATGTTGGTTTCTGTGAAGAGGCAGGGGAAAATGGCAGCACAGCAAATCTAGAACACAGTAATCCTGTTTGCTGTGCCTGCCACCTATTTTACAGCCAGCTGTGTAATATATTTTTGGCAACCTAGCTACACCATTTCACTTACATTTGATGTTCTTTAATATAAGTGCTAAATGACTTCAATATTTCCTGGAAACTCAGCAGCCGTGAGCACGGATGGCTCCTCAGACGCAGCAGATGGCACAGGACCATGAATATCAGTGGTAGTGTCTGCATTGCCTTCCATAGGCTTTGGATCGCGTCCATAACAAGAACGTACATTTGGAAAATCCTTTCCATGGCTACCTGGGTTTCACATGAAACACAACAGGAAAAGAAAACAAGATATGTCTCCAAGTGTGTGTTTGGGGATAGGGGGAGAGGGGGGAGCACCAGCTCTCTGTGTTGTGGTGGCCTGGGAAGTCTCCTCCACCCTTCCTTTGGGAATCCACCAGAAAAAAAAGCAGGGTGCAGAACTTGAGTGTGTATCATCTGGAGCAGAAAAACTGAAAGAGAGGCTGAAAGAGCACAGCACCATTTTTATATTTTAGAGGGAAGTAACAGGAGTCAGTGTGTTTTTTCCTTTCATGAACTCACATATGAATGCCTTTTGCAATCTCTGCCCACCATAAAATAAACACAAGAGTTGGGGAAGAATCCTAAAAAAGTAAGACTGTTAATTTGAGCATGTACAGAAGCAGCAGATTTCTGCAGGCCTTGCTGTTTTGTCCCCAGAAATACATCTTTTTCTTGGTAGCAAATGGGCAGCCACAGCCATGCTGACCCTGACTTTTATTTATGTGCTGCTTACAACAGTTTGACAACTTTGTTTCATTTATTCATGGATTCCAAACTGAAATAATAATTTCTTCTTCCCACTGAAGCAATTCTTATTCTCCTCCTACAGCTAAAAGTAGAAAAATAAAAGAAATTAAAAACAAATGAACCCCAGAGTTACATGTAAAAATATGTTAAAAACTAGTTTTGCCGCAGCAAAACTATATGAAAAATCGTTGTCATAAGCAAATATAATCAAAAAAGACGGGCAATGAAGCATAGTGTTGGTTGAACCTCCAAAAGTGATGTATAAGCCAGGCTCACAACAAAAAATCTCAGCCACATTGATTACTTACATTTTGTGAGACTTAATGGGGTTCTTTACCTCCTGGATGCTTTTATGTGCAGGATGAGGCAAGTTTTCCCACACACAAAATAGCACATGCTGCAGAAAAATATTGTTCTCTGCTGCCACTGTCCACACAGGGCATGCATCCTGCAGGACTTTAGAGAAGTCCAGTGCATTGATCCAGACTGGCTGAGGTCCATCTTCTGTTTGTCAAAGACATTATACACTCCTACAGCCACAAGAACTTAATAAGGAAAAGAACCAAAAAGGCTTTAGCAGCCTGTTCAGGTACATTCAATAAAACCTTGTAGATAAGTTAGGTTCGGATAGTCAGAGAACCACAGAGAACACACATATTCTGCATAAGCAATCATACCAGAATCTATGTTTTTAAGTGAAATGTGAACACTTTCTGCAACAGCTTTGCAACACCTCCAAGCAACAATTATCTTGTTTGCATTGCGAGTAGGTTTTGAAAGCTAGCTAACTGTCTCCCAATTCCAGGAGGAAACCTAACAATGCACAAATGAAAACAAGAGAAGGAAATTTCTTGCAAATGTTTCATGTAGCACCAACTGATTGTCATGCTCAAAAAGCCATGGAAGACAGGGAAAATCTGCAATTGCAATTGCCACTTATTGCATATAATTTGACTGAGTGAATTGTGAATGGTTCAAGGATTTGTCTCACCCACAATTAATGTCAAAAGGTTTCACTTCTTATTTTAACATCTTAAAATAAAGAAACCTATCAAGGACCTAGATTCTTTTTGACATTCTTGATACAAGACTCTACTAGTTGCAGCTAATTCAAGGACACCTTTACAATGCTATTTCTTTTCAATGCTGCATGTGGGAAAAAAAGAAAGGTAAACTATTTTCCGTAAAGTGCAGTAAATACTTTTATTCCCTCAATTCTACATATGTGAAGTAGATTTATATCTAACATGCCTATTCTTTAATGTGGCATTATTGTTGTTATTAATCTCTTATTTGCATTTGTTGATCACAAAAACACAAATTATCAATATATTATTTTGTACAATTAACCATGAACTCTGGAGTACAAAGTAAACATAGGTCAGAAAAGATTTACTACAAAAGTTAATAAGTTAATCATATTCAAGTTAATAATATAAGTAGGCACTAATTTGAGTTGCACTTGCAGAGTAATTGGCTGCCTTGAGGAAAAACTACCTTATTTTCAGTGCCATACAGCTAAAACCAACCACTATCAAAATATCTTTCCTTGCAAATGTGAATTCAGTATCTCTACATTTCAGTACTTCTGAAACTACCTTTTTTATTGCAACAACCTTCTACAAAAGATTTCTGGGTTTTTACCTCGCTTGTCATGAGACAGGAAGACATATAACTGCTGAGATGAACTGTGTGTCTGCCTGTGAGTCTATCCTTCTAATAAGTCTTCAAACTTACAGAATCACAGAAGGGTCCCCAGGTGAGGGGCCTCTGGAGGTCATCTGGTCCAACCCTCCTGCTCAAGCAGGGTCACCTAGACACAGTTGCCCAGGATAATGTCCAGATGGCTTTTGAAGATCTCCAAGGATGGAAACTCCACAACCTCTCTGGGCAACCTGTGCCAGTGCCTGGTCACCCTCACAGTGAAAAAGTGTTTCCTGACATTCAGAGAGAGCCTCCTGTGTTTCAGTTTGTGCCTATTTTAACTCAGTTCAATCACATGTGAAAGGGCAGAGGTGCCAAGACACTAACCTGTAGGAAAGATAATTTCTTCTGCTCAAGTGCTCAAAGAAAAAATTGGGTTTTGTGTGAAGCTTAGTCTGTTCCCCAGAGTATCTGAATATTGCAAATAAAATCTGTGTCCTCAGTTGCCTTGGAGGACCCAGTCCTGTAGGGCAAAAGGTATCTTCCTCTGTCAGTGAACTCAGTCTTGCCAAGATCTATAGGTATATACTCATGAATATAAATTTTGCCAGAACAAGATTGTTTTCTTCACTGGAAGGCAAGTGTGTAACATAAATATCTTTATTCCTCACCAAAGTGGAAGCTTTCTTGATTCCTCTTTGACTCAACACCTCACTTTTTCAAGAACAATTATAAATGTTACAGGGTCAGGATCTATTAGGTAACCATGCAGTGGCCAGCCTTCCAAGTCCTGAGAACGTGAGCAAGCTTTGAGTCTCGGGAATTTATGGTGTTGTTCTTAGCTTTGGTTTGTGCAGGAGTTAACACAGAGGCAATTTTGACAGTAGGGCTGAACGGAACTTTACTCCTGTTAAAGTCATATCTCGGTGCAGCCTTGCTCCCTTGGAACTAGACAATGATAATGTGGTAAGATTGTTTATGTGATCCCTGACCAACACATTTCAGGGCTCGTATAAACTGAGAAAGTTACACGACCAGAACTCCAATACCACTGATTTCTTCTCAGTAGAAACCAGCCAGAAAGATATTTGCAATAGCTCATCAGAGAAGCAAGGGTGGTCTCAGAGTACAGATTTGTTTCAAAAGTAAAGAAGTACCCAAAGTTATAAGCTGGTTCACTTGTACTGAAGTTTGGACAAAACAGGTAGATGGACTGTAATCTGTATTCTGTTCCACTTATTGTTCAGTCTTTGCATTGCAGCAGTTGAACACTTTCCGTATGCACAGAAAACATCATGATTAGAAGTTGTCAGATGCAGTTTTTACTTTCTATCATCCTCTCCCTGATTTTTCGCAGTCAGCTTGCATGGGCAGCCTGAGGATGCTCCCATATTTATTTGACTGAAAATTGTGCTTTGCTTTCTTCCTTAGTGATTAGGGCAGAGGGTGAGTTTGTGAGGTCCTCAGGTTTGTGCCTCTGGCACAATGAATATTTACTTGTTCAGGAAAGAGATGAGAGAGACAAACTTAAGAATTATCATTGAATGCTTTCACATTATCAGATGGGTGGATAGTTATCTGTGCTGTGGAAAAAAATGGAGACAAGTGTCTCCAATTCAGAGTCTCCTATTGGCATGTTACTGTCTATTTGGGGCTGGCTTTCTGTTTTTTAAAGAAAAAAATGTGAAAATTCTTGGGCTTGTCATAGTGGAGAGTGGGCATATTTTTTTTAAAATCCCAGATTCTCAAGAGACATGAAATCACTACCAAGGGCCATTAATCGGACAGAGTACTGCTCTATTTTTTAATCTCTTAATCATTCAGTCCAACTTTTTGTGAAGACAATTTGGTGCTAGGATGCATTGATAGACTTTTCAGATGCTTCACTTGGAACATGTAAGGCAAAAAACACCAAACCCCAAACCAGCAATGATATTACTTTCCATTAAGGAAAGTTCACTGCTACGTGCAGTGAAGAAGTCCAGAGGTCAGAAAGATCCAAGAGTTCCACAAAAATACTGCTCTTCTGTGACACAAACACATTTCAAGAACCTTTTAAATAAGAAGTGTATACATTTATTTATTCATTTGTTCATTTGGTCTTTGGGACAGTGAAGCTTTCAAGACCAGGCATCTGTTGACCTCCTCAGGAACCACTGAGGACCACAGGCCAGCAGTAACAGTTAGTCCTCTTTGCTAACAGCATCTCCATGCAGATTTTGTGGAGGCATTCAGTCTATAATAAATACAGTCTAGGGAAACACAGGTCTAGAACTGTCTACTGCCTCATTTTTAATACATCAGGATAGTCTGGACCTGTGACCTCTTTACCGAATCTTCCTTCCTCCCTCTTGCAACTTCTTTTTGTCTGTGGGCATGGTGGGAACCCTCCTGGACTTTGCACATACGTAATCACAGCCACGGTGTCTCACCTCGCACTCCTTTCATCACCTGCACCCCAGAGTCCCTTGCCCACAGGGGCAGCACCCTTCGACAAGACCCAGCATGCAAGCGAACCCAGGCTGTGTGTGCCCAGCATGCAAATGCTACTCCCAAACAGAAGGGATGTGATTTCATCTGGTAGCATATACTGTGTGCAGCTTAATAACAAACCAAAAATGCAAGACTGTATCAATTGTGCAGACACAGCAGGGAAAGAAAAAAAAAAAAGAGAGTGTGGAGTACATTGGATTTTTTTTTTTTTACTATTCTTTTTTCCCTGTTACTTACAGCCACTAAGCAAAAGACTAGCAGATTTAAGTGCTATATAAAAATGAGTAGCAAGGCAAGTCCAGGGAACAATACATCTGAAGGAAAAGGACTTCCAGGAGCAGACTCAGGTTTTTTTGTGTGAGGCCTGGAAGCAGCTAATCTCTGCTGAGTAAAGATAGCCATTCAGCTCAGATCAGTCGACTACGCTGCTGGAGGAGGAAAACCGGGGAATCGTTTCATTGTCATTACTGGGGAGCCACCAGATGCTTGGGATTCCATATATTTGGGGGATAAATCTCTCAAAAGCTCCATTGACACTGGGGTATGTCAATAATTCAACGTATTAGTTGGATGCAAATACTGCACAATAAGGTATGGAAAGAAAACTGTAATTGGGAATGCCAGGGTGAAGGGGGCTCTATCTTCTGACTGAGCCCATTGTTGAACTCCAGGCTGAACCTCCGACCCTTTACTTTGGAGGGACACAATAGGCTTTGATATGAGATGGTGGGAAACGGGCTTGGAGGCTCATTTCACATTCAGCTGCAATTCATCAGCTTGGCTGGGACTTCTAGCAGCTTTAATGACCACTGCAATTGATGGTTAAATCAATTTGTGACGGTGACAGCATGGCTGGCCCCTAGACTGTAACAATCCGGGATTACAACAGGCAGAAAGGGCTCCGTTATTCAGACGTGCGTGGTTTCTGCTCGGCTCAGAGTGGGAACAACAGTGGGACAAAGTCTCACAAAACGAGGCCTAGAGAACGTACACATTCACTCCAGTTGACTACACACCACCACGGCTTCTTTGTAGTGCGATGAGGCGGGATAAGAAAAAAAACGGAAAAAAAAAAGAAGAAAAAGCATTGTTACAAATAAAAATATACAGTGGGGCACAAAAGACCCTGATATCTAACTATATCCTTAGGGAAAGTGGCAACCCAGAAAGAATTTCAGCTTTGTTTCTCTGGAGACGAAGTGGGTGGTCTGTCCCCCCTCCACCCTCGACCCCAAACTGTCTTGCCA
>NW_009661369.1:1790349-1810330 GCF_000708025.1 Charadrius vociferus
GGAAAGAGGAAGACCAAAGACCACTCTGATGGCCTTGCACTTAATAATTATGTTACAGGAGATTCGTTTGTTTTGGACAAGGGGCTGCAAGTCCAGTGCTTGCCTGACAGCAAGGCAAAAATGCACTTTCAAATCATCTTAGCTCTTCCTTCTCCTGCATTTTGCTGGTGTAATATGATATTTGGACCCAAAAGCTACAGTGTATGCTAGAAGCAGACAATATTTCTGGAAAATATATGCTTGTGATTCATCTTTCCAGTATCATTTTTTACATAAACTAACAGCGCCTAAAAATTCTCAAACAGATGTATATATCTGTGTCGTAGTGTAAATATGACCTAATGTATATGTGTGCTTTGTTTAAATCAAATGACACTTAAAATATGTCAGATGATTCAATGAAACACTACGTTCTCTGTCATGCTAAGTGAAATAATTTATTCAGCCCAGTTATAAAACAGTTATAAAATTAATATATAATGTTATGTATCTAACTGAGCATAGATTCATTTGAAAAATCAATATAATATGTAGTCAGAGAATCAAAATACTTAAAAATTTATATGAGGAAGCTGTTAATGTGAGCACTACAAATTAGGCCAATCAATAACTTGTAAATTATACAGTAATTAATTACATGTCTCTTTTTATGGTTAGGCATGATCAAACCATTTCTGTGTATGCTAAAGAAGCATGTTGAAAATTAGTACCAAAAAACAATGAAAATGTGAGACACAGTCCACTGATCTGTGACATAAATCCCTTCATTCATGTTCTGAGTTGAAGTCTACAATTAATAACCAATTCTGGCATCTTTGTTACAAAATGTCATGGTCTAAATGTTACAAAAGAAAGAGCTGTCTTGCTCCTTGAAGTACGTGAATCAATTGGTTGATGTTAATACCTGAAAATTTTTATCCTGAAATGAAGTAGCAGATCTTGTAAATGTAAACAACAGATTTTTTTTCTAAAAGATCTGTCCAAATATTGAAAAAATATTATTGCTAATAGTAGAGAGGTCTGGCACTAGGTCCAAACCCTGACAGGGGAGGAGGGGGGAAAAAAAAAATCACTTGGTTTCTATGGTAACAGTGCTGGTAGAAATAGTTGTGTGAGCATACTGAACATGAATAAAAGCCTTCCCAAGGGAGGTCAGAGGATTTGAAGAAAGGAGAAAAAAAAAAAAAAAGATGGCAGCTTCTGCAGCACAGAGACATTTTATGCTGAATAAGTGTTTCACATTTGTGATGTGATCAATAACAAAATGTTGTTGCTAAGACGATATTAAAAAATGTTTACTATCTATCCATTTATACTTAAATCATGTGTTTGTGCATGCTTGTTACTATATGAGACATACAACATGCAAATTAGCTTCTGCACACATGTATGTAGATATCGGTATATGAATAAATAATACATCATCCTACACAATGGAAATATAATGTTAGACTATAATAGACTTTCAATATATGCATTATCATATATAATGTATCCCATATGGATGACTTTACTATATCAGATATATTAAATACATCTGTGCACATTTGAAGTATAAAATATAGTACTAGTTTGAAATATTTTATACACTGATTATCCTTGAGAAAATCAGTGTACAAAGTAACTCACAAGGAGCAGCAAGAAGCACTTAGCATTATTTGTGGGTGAGGTACTTTTAGTTTTGGCAATTAAAGCATTTTAATTAAATTTAATTTTATTAGTGATGATCAAGAAGGCAGGAATTAGTCAGTCTGTTGATAGTGAGCACGCTATATATACCAACTAGGTTCTGCCATTCAGCCTGCTTAGAAACCAAGTGATCGCGGTTCATTCTTTTGAGCTAAAAATGTTCACTAACCCTTTATTTACATCTGCTTCAGTCCTCTCTGTTCATTGTTAGTTGCTATAAACTCACTCCATGGGGGATGGATTGGCACAGAGCAAAAACGTGACGGAGGCTCCCATGCAGAGGATGAGCTGTTGCTGCAAGTGAAATCCCACATCCATAAAGCCAGGGGGAGGGGGAGAATTCCCAGTTACACTCGAAAGCTTCATTTTTGCAAGCACGAAGGCAAAATATTTTTGACGGTGCATGGCATGCAAAGCAGGTTTGGAAAAACATGCACTGTTCTCATGGATTTTTTGGAGCGACACAATGTGCTAAAATTTCCAAATCTTGCTAGATTACCTACTGCTGCATTGTGAGAGAGGATTTTCATCCAGAAAAGATGGCTACTGAAAGCGAGGAGGATCTATATCCACTGCTCCATCTTTACAATTCAAAAGCAGCAGCACGTTATCTGGGACTGACACTTGCAGAGACAAAAGTGGTATATAATTCTTCCCTTCCTCTCTCGGCCCCCTTCCCTCCCTCTCCCCTGTGACACCCCCCTCAACCAGCCGTCAAAGAGAGCTCCAGGAGCAGAAAGCAGCTTTCTCCTGAGCCAGCCACACGGCCATCCTTCCTCCTTCCTTACGTGTGGAAACCTCTATTATTCAGTCACAGCATGTAGGGTGTGGTGTGGGCATATAGCCAGCAAGAACCTTGCCTTGGGGACCTCCACAGCAAACTTGGAAGCAAGAAAGACAAAGGATGCACTTCAGACACCAGCTGCTGACACGGGCTCAGCCTGTCTGATGTTGGGTAGAGGCAATGCGCTATTCTGTAAGGCAGTTAGCATTTGTGAAATGTCTATGTGCACTAGGGAATTGTAATGCCACTGAGCTTCCTAGATCATTTGGAAAATCACGCCACTGGCCACACTGGCCCTTTTGAAAATCTGAGGCAGCACTGCTATCAGCTTCAATGTGAAAGTCCATTTTAAGGAAGGTATTTTCAGTCTCGCCTGTATGAGGGTTGTGCTGTTCACATTAGAGAAAAATAGAAATTTAATCACACGATGATCGTACTTCAGCCAGTTTCTTAAACTTCTCCAGCAAGCCCAAAGCACCTTGTTAGTCATTAATTTTCCTTAATTAGACCTCAGGTTAACATTTTTCTGAAATGAACAATGGCTCTCTGCACTTCTCAAAGCTAATATTTCCATCTGTCTGTGGAAACTCACTAGGCTGGCATCTAATTAGAAAATATCCTTATTATTGCCAGAGCTGGGGAGGGGGTACTGAACAAAATGAAACAAAACAAACAAACACAAACCCCCCCCAGTTATAAAAAAAAAAAAAAAGAGAAAATCTAAGTATGACCCAGCCAAAACAGACAGAGCCTTCCGTTGTGGTTAGTAAGGACCTTACTGCTGGGTTCTACAGGATTGGCGTGACAAACTTTAAAAATATGAAGCCACAGTAATCCTACGAATAATCTAGAAATGTCACAAAGTCAGCAGCCCAAAGGGGTTGAACTCAAGATTCTCTGTGTGCTTAATTTCTACCAGCTCACAAAACCTCCAGTTCTTTCCAGAGGCTCTACTGGGCTTGACTCCATTTGCTGTGTGCTCCAGGACTTGGGTATCGTGCTATCTAAATACATGTTTCATTTGACATCTGGAATTGGACAGTCACTAATCCAACATTTCTATCTTATGTCTGCAATGACTTAGACTCCAGCTACTGAATCTTAACCCACATTCATGAACACATATCCCACCCTTCTTCACTGTTCAGCAAACCTGATCTTTTGTCTTCTGTCATGAATGCTCTCATTTGCAGCCCACGAACCTTTATACCAAAACTCCTGTCCTCATTCTGCATACTAGCTTGCCCTCTTGCTTGAATTTTCTATGTGATAACTCTGCTTTCCTACTCAGTAAGCTACGTGAGGGAGAAAACTTCCATCTGCCTATAAGTATTTTACAGTACAGTTGTACCAATTTATTTCACTTATGGTGTCTCCCCACCAACATCACCATTTGCTGGTATTTTTTAACCTCTTCATGATAACCTTAGCAGAAATTCCTAGCTTAGAGGCCAGATCTGGCCAACGTGGAGGCAACACTAATGTGCTTTTGTACTGATGGACCAATATGGATGATTTTAGCATAAACGATGGCCAAATAGTTAAGATAATGACTACACAGCAATCAAAGCAAGCTGCATGAAGTCCAGATACACAAGGTACTCTTAATTCAACTTCTTGCCCAAGCTTTATATTATGGAGGTTGGCTGATTTTATCCCTAGCCTACTTAGCTTACAGCTAGTTCAGAAATCACTGCGTTACACTGCAGCAAATTCTGTGACTGTAGATGAAACATATCTTTAATCAGTCCTGAGTAAAGGTTTTGAATAGACCATATTTTTCAATACATGCATATATTGGAGTAACAGCTGCCTGAAGTAGTTATATTTGTTTGTCTGTTTGTTTGTTTTTATCAGCCTTATAAACTATAACTCCAAACTTCACTCACCATTGTACAAATCTTCATCAAACAATCTGTCTTCTCAGCATCAGTGAGCAAACATTGGTCTTTGTGGGAAGGAGCTGTTGGTTTAGGTTGTAGAAAGACATAAACTCACAAAACCAGTGGTAGCACAAGTTATGTCGTGTTTTTTATACATGTTTTGATGAGTTTATTTTTGTTGTTGTTTGCCTTATTTCTCTAAAGAGTGATCAACAGAATATTTAATAGTTCCAATATTTACATCACTCTCCTCATTTGTGCTTCTTCAGTGGCTGTAATTTGCTAAACATACACTTTTCTCTTACTCTGTTCTCTGTTGCTGTCCCTTTATGGTCTTAAGTGCCCATCCCACCCCTTCAGAAAACTCAGCTCATAACTGTGATGTCCCCATACATGTCCACCTGACTGCCCTCTGTACATCAAGCAAAGCTGGACACCCATACACTATACCTGGTACAGATGATCTTCCTCTTGTTAGAGTGGCTGTGTCTATGGGATACACCCAAAGCCAGGAGAGTAGGACAGTAGTGACTCAGTTCCATTAAGACAAACTTAAATATTTGTGTGTAGCAAGTATAGTACATTAAACAATATTTCTTGTCAGGCACACAACATTGTCTGAAAGCTCATACTCAACTCCTGAATAATCCTGTTTATAGGTGTACAGTGTCCCAGGAAGCAAATATACTGGCCAGGTGGATTTTACAGAATCCATTGCAAGAGTCTGGGGCTGTGGCAGGTGGCCAGCTGAATTACTTATACCAGCTGCCTGTAAAGGATCCATATTACAGTTGAGATCAAATGGTCTTTTAAAACTGTATCAAAAAAAGTTCCACTGCATCTTCATTAGAGGTACTTGCAATATTAAGGAGAGTGTGATAGTCAAAATGCAATAGTTGAAAAAGATCCAACTCCAGAAAATTATTTTCTTCCTGCACACAATCAGTAAGAACATAAAACCACAAGTGCTTTAGATACACATAGGTCAATCTGTACTCTTAATGAAAAAAAAGCCTATGAGCCTTGAACCTCAGAATAAAAATACTCAAGGCTCTACAATGGTGTAGCACATCTGGGTATTAGCTGTTGGTCACTGCAGTGTTGGCGCCGCTCATACTATGTTGTTATCTTGGACGATAATCTGGTGTCACAAGAATAATGTCTCAGAGGTTTTCTTGCTCTTTCTTACTGCTTGGTCTGCAGAAATGGACATGTAAAACATCTAAGCATACATTACTTTAGAGCTAAGACCACAAGCCAAAAATGCTGAAGACTGTGGAAATTGCATGAGCTCAATCCATTAATTTCAGCCTGAGCAATTTACTGAAAAATTATCCCTTCATTCATGCCGAACCTGTTCAAAATACTAATACTAAACAAGCATCACGTCTTAAGTATATATGTGACCTGAAATCATTTTATAAAGTTCCAAACAGCAAGCACAATTTTACTGACAGATAAAAGTGTAAAGGGAAAGGAAGTGCATTCACAGAATTATCACTTCAGAAAGAGCACTAAATTTTTCTTTGAATTATCACTGACTTGAGAGTTGCTGTAAATTGTACAAATTTGGGCATACTATGAGGTTTTTATGGCTTTGCCATGAAAAAAGTTGTTTACTCTGGGCCAGATTCTGATATCCTGGCTTTGAATAGTAATTCTCTTCTCAAGTAACCAGACTGAATTCAACATACCTGAATAGAACAGACCACTTTTCTCCCTGGCATGGAAAATGATGTTAGTTTCACTTTTATCAGTTTGCAGACTTCTGCTCCACCAAAGTCTTAGGAAATCATTCGTGAAAATTAAAATCTGCTCTTGCTGCTTGCAAAGATTCTTCTCAGCACAAGCAAAGATGTCATGATTTGGTTCTTTGTGTAAGTCTGAAAAATCACAGTGGGTATAAAGCAACCACGTTTCTGTAGCAAGAATTGCATGCTGATTTTGTTACATGTAGTTTCCCATGGTGGTTAAGTAAATAAAAGGTTTACTTTGCATGTGATCATTAGAAATTGTAAATCTTAGATCATAAAAACAACCCCTAACAAATAAGGTTTTGCACTAGCCAAGGAGTGCAGAAAATAGCATCTCATTAGCCATAAATCTTGGCAGAAAAGGGAAACAGAGCCCAGGAGTCCTAACAACAGCTTCTGTGCACCAGCCATTAGATCATACTGAAAAGCACAACGGGTCTAAAATTTAGTTGTATGAATGCCCATATAAACATTTTGGTATTATACGATCATTTAAGTACTCCAAAATCTATGGTTATAGGCTTATGCCAGCCTTTAAAAGATTAAAGGTTGTATTTTAGACTAATGAATTCCACTTATTTTTATTTTTGAAAACTTTATTAATACGTTTTAAAAGGTGATATTCTCCTATTCAGACTTTCATTGCTTCCATGTTTGGCATGAGTTTGGTATGATCTGTACTAAGTAGGCCCAGCAAACATTATGATATGTGACTAAAGACAAGATCCAGGCTGGTCTATGAAATTCCTTGCATACCTCAGCTTAGGCACCTGCAAGTGCATAAAGGCAGCCTTGTCTGAGTCGTTAGGTTGCCTCACTCCTGCCAAAGCTCTCTCACGACTGAGTGATGTGGCATGGAAGGACCTTGTGCTTTTCCCATAACTGCTTAAAAGAAACATAAGCACAGCAGGCAAACGCCTACTTGTCCATGAAACTTGCAACCCTGCACCTGCATGATGGGAATCATGCAATGCACAGCTCTGATTCAATCTCATGAGCTCCAGAGAGATGCAGTTCCCCTGATGTTATCTTGTCCTATCCCTCTGGTGAGCACACACATCAATTGGGAGTATCCTGAACCATCTGTCAAGGCTGGATGCCTCCTTTTCAGGCATTAAGACACCTGAACGGAGCACCTAAAGTAAGCTGTCTGAACCTAGTCCTAAAAGGCGAACACTGTGATGAAAAATTTCAGATTTCCTTCTTGCTTCCATATTTCTTGAAACCGGAAAGATGACAAAGTTAAAACCAGACAGGCCTAAAATACCAGAGACACTTATTTTATTTTAATAAAATGGAGAAAGTTGAGAATAACAAGCATTAAACCCACAGTATGAGTAGCAACTATTTGTTTTGCACAGAAATACTCTGGCACTTATAGCTGCCAAAGGCTTTCTCCGTGAGCTTTCCTGCTCTTTGCTTATGTGGTGCTGAGACCTTCAGCTACTGAAGATGTGCTAAAGAGCAGTCAAGGGGAATTTCTGGATCGTCTTTATGAAGTGGTCTGGGCAAGAAAAGAGGGATTCCTTTCCTATATAATGAAAAAGGCAAAGAAGGAAGGCTTAGAGAAAACCAGCAGAAAACAAGATGTTAAGTCTTCTCCAATCCCTGTTAGTGGTCTGCATTTGCCATAGACCTTTGTCTTAACCTGTGGAATAACTTCAAGTGCTCTCAGCTGGGGTGTTAGCATACTGCTTTTTCTCCTGCCTGGTTTCTACCAGGTCTGCCTTCTTGGAAAGGCCCACCCGTAGAATCAGCTGGAAAATGAGCAGACAAATAAGAGAGAACAACATGAGGAAACAATACCATCTGGGTCACATTTCCCAAAGTAAATCTTAGTAAATTCTGACTAAGTCAATCACACCACACAGATTCACATCAGATTGGGAACAAGCCCAAGTTTTTAAATTTTTATAGAGACTCTTCCATATATATCTTTCTCACAAAATAGTTCTGAATAATCTGTTACTTCCTTATTACTGTTACCGTACATGCAAGCTTTCCTTCTCAAGTATTTAAAGGTCTTTCCTTATCGAAGGGATACCAAAGCAGGGTCATGAACCTTAGCATCCAGTCACCAAGCTCAAACACACATACACAGTGTGGTGTTCAAGATAGTTCTTAATTATTTCTTTCTGTCAAGAAATAAAAATAGTTAAGTGCATTTGCTATAAAGAAAAATATAATCTATCCTATAATTGGCTCTTAAGTAGCATCTTTCAATAAACATGCCCTCAGCAAGATGATTTGCCATCAACATAAAACAATTCAAAACACTTGGAAAAATGCATATTGAGAAAGAGAATGCAAGAAAGATAATTAAAACCAATCAGGAATGTGGTAGATGTGATTCTGAAGCAGCAATAACCTAAAGACTGAAACAGATTCAATCCAAAGAGGGAAATCAAACATGTCTGGTGTCTTTATAACTGATAGATAGCAGTAATAGCCAAGGTTGGGACTAGGTCATATATTTTATAAAAACCCCATACGCATGATGATCCACTACGAAAAATACATATAGTGGTGCTTCATTGCTGTGGTTTGTACACTAGCAAGATTTTCATTTGCTTGAACATCTTCTATCATGTTCAGGACAAGAAAGTGTTTCTAACAATCTCTTAGAAGTCATGATTTTGGCATTATGATATTTGACTAAAAAAACAGCTCAGTACAGCTGAAGTAATGTAATTTAATACGATGTGCTACTTGTTTGTTTAAGGATAGGTGACTCTCACTGCCTGTTAAACATCAGCATACCTCATACTGGACATTTGGAAAATTTGACTGATCAGCCAATGTCAAGTCCAAAAGCAAAGTAGTATCAGATGTGCTACTGTTCTGGGGCAATATGGCAGCAAAGAAAGCAGAAGTAATATTCTGCTTTCTTGGGTGCCAGCAGGATCTGTGTAAGAGAGTTGGACAAGAAAGCCCACATTCCCACATCATGTGATGAGGAACATGCAAGCTGCATGGGTATTTATGAGCATGTGCCTGTCCTTCATACAGAAAGTTCATGGTGCTCTGGGGATGAAACCAAGCAAAGTTTACAGATCAGCAGCTTGTCAGCCCCAACCTCCAGCTGAAATTAAATGCAGATAAAACAAACAGAATGTTTTAAGGAAATGGAAATACCAAGTGCTGGAATTTCCTGGCTATATACAGCTGGCTTTATTTCAAACTCTGTGGACATGGAAAAAAATATGAGCTCATACTCCCCATATGGGAAATGTGATGTTGGAAAGGGAAGAAAACAGTTATATTCTCTGTTCTATGGCAACTGCATGATTACCCAGGCCAAGGAAGAGAAAATAGTCACAACAAAAATAGCTGCCCAGGCACAGCTTGGACGATAGCATGGGCAAGAGTATGTACCCAGTAAGCAATATGGATGAGGCTTTCTGGGGATGCTGGGAGGGAGGAAGAAAATTAAGCCATGTGGAAGCAAGCTGTGTTATGACCCTTGCCCTGGCTGTGTGTAGTTTTCTAATATAGAAGTAGATTATGTGACTTACTGATTCTAGTGTGCAGTGAGGGGTCAGCTTGAATAACAACAGGGATGAAATGTTAAAACAGGAAAATATCAGATCCACAGGGTTTGTGACTGCAGCAAGACATTGTCAGAGAGAGGAATAGAGCAGGGATTGCTAGAAGTGGAAAGTCTGAAGGGACTAAATTCCTGGTATCTCACATTCAGCACCCAAAATTAGGGGATGCTTTTTACTTTAACCTCTGTGTGTGTGGTTCCTCCATCTGTACAACAGATGGTCTTCTCACAGGGTGTGCCTACCATAGCCTTTTAGGTCTGATCTGCAGTGTGGTTTTGAAGCGAATCTCCCAGCCACCCCCACTCACAGTGCTTCAGTTTGCATTCCTGAGCCCTTCTGGAGCACACAGGTTGGATTTCTTTGGGTGCGATTAAACGGGATGCTGTTCTGCAGGCGACTCCACCTAATGCACTCCAACTGCTCACAGGTGTTCAAACTATGCTGCTGGGACACAGCAAAACCCCTGCAGTGTGAGCATCAAGCCCTCAGCACCCCCTCTTCCACGCAGCAGAGGTGGTCCTGCAGGCTCTCACCACTCGTTAACACACACAGAGATTTCTGCAAAAAGGATGCTACGAAGTGCTCAGTTGTGGCAGTGATAAGCAAGAGAAAACTGCCTGGGAGGAAATGAACTATTTTTCCTTCAGAGCAAGGTTTGTACAGTGCAGAGTAAAAGTATCGCATGCCAGACACGAGAAGGAAAATAAGTATTGCATAGCTGTTCCTTAAATGGGCAACTTACACTTTCTGTGCACTGACTGAGGTGGGTGTCTTGGAGAGAAATCATATACATTCGTGTAACTAAAGACTGTCTTGAGGCATACATTGACGAGGTCAAATTAAAGTTGCACAGACCACCTTAATTCTGGCATTTCCTAAGTCTCAAGTGTTTGACTTTACAACCTTAATAATGTTCTTTTAACGTAGCTTTTGTATGTGTAATAAATTATATGCCCTTCTCACTTTCAGTGCTCTTCTCACCAGTAATGCTGTTGGACTCTGGTTCTTCGTTATGAAAACAAATACTGGAAATTATTGCTGTTGTTATTGAAACCAGATGTACTGCTCTCTGTGGCATTTATTTGTATAGTGTCAAACTCTGGCACATTCAATTTCAGGGTAGTTATTCAATAAAAATGAGCAATATAACTGATAGTGAAATGTAAGTGCTGGAAAAGCCTTAGAAGCTGTCTCTTTTCAGGAAAGTTTATAATTTTCATTTCATATGCAAACATTCACACAAATGACTATGAGCAAAAATGACAAAATCACGTATTTGCGTCAGCATAGAGTAATGAAAAGTAACAGAGGGCCACGATGAAAGAATCTGGGCCAGAATGCGTAAGGCACTAAATCTGCCCTGAAGAAGGACATCTCTCATGCCTCATGGGAAAAAAAAAATAAAAATGATGCTCTAGGTAAACTCAAAATGATAAATGTAAAGCGGAGACCTCACCCTTGTTTCACCTTACCTCAGATCTCTGACAAAGGGCACCCTGAAGGACAGCATTTCTCCCCATCTACTGCCAAGGGTGTGCATGCTTCATCTTGAGAGGTCTAACTTTCGGCTATCAGGCTTGTCTTTTCTATTCCCTCACTGCTTATCCTGACCTCACTGCAGAGGTGCAAGCTGCTTATCTGCGCTGCAAGTGCTGGGTGGAGAAAATGTACAGGGAACAAACGCCGTGCATGTCTAGCAGGATGTAGGATCATGCAGTGACACAAGACTTCCCCAGTTTTTCCTTGGAAGGAGAGTACCAAAACATAGGGTACAGATCTCTGCAGAAAGCACAAAACTAGAATAGCATAAATATTTAAATGAGAATTGTCAGCAATGCTGGGTAAGGCGGATTAAATACACTACTTGAAAAAAACTAAATTGGAGATAACCTTTAACAAAGCCTTGAAGTAATAGCACAGCTCCATATTTAAGTACTCAAAAATAGGAAACCCCAGAACTAAACAGCATACGCTGACATTAGCTCAGTCCTTTTATTAATGTATTTTATTATGAACTTTAAGTGCATGACCGACTTACAATTTTCCTACAGGATTCCTACCTCAGTTAATACATGTGGTGTGTCATGTTGTGAGAATGAATCAGGGCTGTGCTGTTAATTAGGCTTTGTTAAAGGGTTAGATCTGCAGAATTACTGAGCACTCACAGCTGTAACTGCAGTCAAGGAATGTCTGTGTCCTGGATGTGCATCATGAAAAGCTAAAGACTCTGTAAATTAGTCCGCGGGCTTCTCAGAGTGGAGGACTAGTCTTGTACAGTTTGAGCTTTAACTTCTAAGTCACTTAGATGACATGTCTCACAAGCCTGGATACCAGTATGCTTTCATCTCAGAGAGCTGTCAGGAAAATCAATTTCTTAGCAGTTGTATCTCCCTTATGCACTGCAGTAAGAACTGTGCATTAAAACCAGTTGAAAGATTAAACACTCACTGAAGACATGTGGAAAGGTAGATGCAGAGTAATATAATTCTGTGCTCTGTGTGAAGAGCAAAAGAACCTATTTACTGACAGTTTTTGCAACTTTAACGCTTCTCTTACGTAGGCATTTTGCAGTGTAACTATCTGTACAATTCCCAGGCTCATGCAAAGCACCCTCAGGTGCTAAAAATTTTTCAGTCTAGATAAACATTATGCATAGAGAAGGCTGAACAAAACATTATATATACGGATAAGCATCTTTTAGTTAATGTATGTTAACCATTACAACTAAATTGCTCCTAACTTCATTGTTCTTGAATACCTACTGATAATTTTTACACATCCACTGTTTCTGGCCAGGACACTGCCAACCAGTCTAATCAGAAAATTCAGTTCATCCACTGAGCAGCCTCCCACATTGTGCCGAGACAGCAGTGTTCAATGCCTGCCTTGCAGTACTTCCCTGATTTTGTCAGCCTTCCATCCCATCCTGGAGAGCAAGGGCAAGTTATTGATTGACTGATTTCATTTCCATCCTCCTGACATTCCTTGGATTTCTTGCAGCAAAGATCAGACACCTCCCCTCAGAAACTAATTTGGAATTTTACCAAGACTTCAGAGGGAGAGAGAGAGGCTCAAAACGGCATGGACTTTTATCGGCAACCTAATCCCCGAATACTTCTGGCAACTGTAAGTGGAGGCAACATCTGATACAGGGAAGAATGACCAGTTACTTACTGAAGAAAAATGCAATCTTCATGGCCGTTTCAAAAACATTTTACTGTAACCTAAAATGTCCAGCTGTGTGAATAACTTCTAAAAGAAGAAGAAAAGAAGAAAAAAAGAAAAAAAAAAGCTTTTTGAGTACAGCTATAAGGAAAACGTACCCTGTTAGTTTATAAAGCTTTTGATTGTGTTGTGATTAATCAGATTTATGCTGCATATATAATATATGGCCTAAAGTCACGGGGGGGGGCTTATAATAAAACACAGTGATTTTTTGTAGGTTTGTTTGGTCTTTTTTAATATTGCAAAAGGATACTATTTTTACTGCAATATGCAACTGTGCCAATGGAAAATAGTGGGAAGAAAAAAATATATTGTCTGGCACTGGTTACCATAGCAACAAGCTGAAGTTCAAGGAGAAGTGGAGAATCTGAATTCTGTGGCAAGGTAATGAATTTAGCATCTACAGGAACAGAAATGGATTTTCTGTCACAGCCTGTAAATCAACCGCAGGAAACCAACATGCGGGAGATATTTTGGAATGCTTTATATCTGCTTCTAATGTATGAAAAGTGTATCAAAATTAGCTCTTAGGGCCTTGTCCTCCAGGGCCTTTCCTTTCTTTCTGTTCAGACCAATGCACTTAAAATCATACTCAGTGAAGCTGATGTTTGCTGTTGAGACAAAGGCAGAAGTCTTGCAGTTTTCTTAGAAGCTCCTTGAAGTCAGCAGGCATGGCCCTACTACAGAAAGCTTGTTTTACACACTCACTTTTCACAATGCACCAACGTTTTAAAGGTCAGCCACGAGTTGCATGCGTCCAGTTGTCCAAGTTGGCTTTTGAGATACTTTTCAAGATGGTTTCTTACATAAACGCATGATGCCGGTGGGGATCAGGAACAAACAAGGCGGCTTTTCAGCATGCCTACATGCATGTATAATTGTTCTGCCTTGAAAACACCGGTGAACAATGGCTGCTTGGTGTGAAGAGCTGCCTTGGGGGACCCATCATTCCAAGAAAAGATGGGGATGGAATCTGGCCACTGAGCTGGTGTTTCATGACCGCTGCCTGTGGAAAGTCTGCATGTGGCTCCAGGTTGCCCGTGAGCAGTCAGTAGTCTCAAAAGGGATTTGGGGGAATGACATTCACACCTCAGCTAAATCACTAGTCCATTCTCATGCTTTCTCAGTCTCTTTCTAATGGCTTGTTGATCTCCAGAGTGACCTCGTCCTTGGCCACAATAATTACGCCTCAGCAATCCAGACAGTACCAGGGAGAAACGTATAGAAAAAATAGTCTCACAACAGTGGGACACAGCTAAAATTCTTCATGCTCTCTGTGGCTTTAAAAATAAGAAAAATAAATAGCTTCCCTTTCTACCTCCTATCCTGGAGCAGATGGAACATACCCTGGGGAAAGGGAGGAAAAATTCTCATAAATAATAAAAAAAAAGAATTATAACAATACACTACAGTTAATTATCCATAATGGGCTTCATTCCCAATAAATCACACCCATGTAGCTCAGATTTAATTCTTCCAAAGTCAGTGAAGATAAAGCAGTGTAAAATCACTGTGAGTAGAGAATACAGATCAAAATACACTCTAAAAAATGAAGTAAGAGAAGAAGATACTAGACAAAAAAGTGATTTCTTATTTGGATGGCTTCTGCATAACACAAAGGAATGCACTCTGTCCCTGTTACTGTAGAGGGTGCATATGGAAGATCAATTATCTCTATATATTCTCTTTGACTTCCAGCCATGCAACTGAATGTTAACTAAACATGGAATAACAGTTCAGAAGTTAAAACTTTTCAGTGGATTTTATATGATTTGCTGATCTCAACTTACTCTTGTTCAAACCCTCTTTTGCTTCTAGAGAAAAATGAGCATGGGCAGCAGAAATTTCCCTGGATGTGCATTTGTAACTTTCTTTGAATAAAATGTTTTGAAATTTGTCAGTTAAAACGCCTAATATCACAGCTATTTTTTCATTTAGACAGCAAATTCCAGGGGGTATGCCCGCCTTCGATGATCTGAAAGAAAACAAACAGTATTTCCATTCTAACTGCTACATGTTTCCTTCTGTTTCTCCGGATTCTTGTTCCATTACAATTGCAAAAATGTTGGGCATTGGTTGAATTTAAGTGCACCTCCGAAGTCATGTCAAATCAATCAGTGAAATTCTTGAACTCAACTATTGGGAGTCCTGGGATTAAATATAAATGGCTTCAAGCCTTTTGGTGATCTGTGGCCATTTGGAAAAGAAGCAAGGAAACACAAAGATACAAATTTCAAAAGCACTTCAGTGCTGGTTTGGACTGCTGTAGAATTAAAGATGTGTTAAATCTTATAGCCACAGTTATCCTTTCTTACTCTTCTGACAGAAATCTCTCAAAAACTTCAGCCCCCTTATCCTTTTATAAATATTTGAATAGCTGGTAGCTTAAGCTTCAGGTCTGTCATCTTTCATTTAAAATTGGAGTCCCTCTGGGCTACAGAATGGGACAGCGTTGCCCAGCATGGGTTTTGGTACAGCATGCAGGTTTCTGCTCAGGAGTCCTTGGGGAGAAAGTCACTTTGCTGTTGAGATGAACCACTCTGGTAACAGCTTGAAGTTTACAGGATTTCCTTTCAAAAATCAGGTATTTGTTTGCCTTTAAAGAAAAGAGTCTTCCAATCCCAGAGACTGCTTTTATGCAATAACGGGGTACCACGTTTCTGCAGATTTTGTCTGAAATTGTAAGTAAATATGGCCAGAGAAACAGTCTGTCTGAGAAACAGTGCATGATTTTCATTTACATAAGCTTCTCTTGGAGTGCAAAATAATAAATCAATACACATAAAGGCACTTTTGACCAAAGTTGATGTTATAAAGTATTAATTGCCAATAAAATCCGTTCAATCTTTCTTGCTGTCTCTTCACCCAGGTGTGCTGTGAGCCACTCTAATAAACCCATCTGTATTAGCGGGAAAAAGGTACAATTTTTTGCCAAGTAATTTTTCTGCAAGAGACATCCTTGATTCAGATCACAGTGTGACTGTACAAATTGGCATGGATCAACTGCTGGAGCAGTTGAAGGGGTGGGAACATATGCGGTATTGTCACCAGACCCACTGTCATGTCAAATCACAGCCTCAGGCAAAAGAGTGGAAGATCGGATTGGGACCCAGATCTCTCTCATCATGGCTGAGATTTTCAAGAAGTGTGGGGGAGGCTACGTGACTTCCTCCAGCAGCTTTGTGAGTTGACCCCAGGATATACTTTTCATATCTGTAACAATAAAAAAAGAAAGCATTTTCAGCTCTTTTGGGGTGAGGTCTGTTGTTTGGGTTTTGTTTTTTTTTTTTTTAATTATGTACATTCTGGTCAGTCTTAACTGAAGGTTTTCTCACTTTTTTTGCTTCAGTTACCAAAGAAAGAGCCTTGTTTATAGTACCAAAAAGATATGTGACCCCTTCTTTGAAAAATCTGACTTTGACTAGGTCTGTGACAGTTTCCACAGCTCATTAACTCTTCTGTGGAAATTTATTTATAAGCACAAACTATTCCCCCTCCCGATCAGTTCTCTCCAGAAAGTAGGGGAGGACAGACTGGCACTGGAAGGACTCATTGCACAAATGATTGGGCTCTATTTACAGTTTGAGAAATGTAACCTGCATGTTTGTGCTGTCCTCATTCACCTGAGAAATGTTCATTTGTGCTAGTAATTCTGTTGAAGTAATTACTGTCTGAGGAGCCAAAGCATGTTATCTAGCCAATTCCCCTCGCAAGCCATAATGCACAGCTGCAAAGCTCCAGGAGAGCACTGACAGGTATCCTGAAACTTCATGGTAGTGGCAGAAGGGAAAGGGAGGACACCTGGCCCTTCTGGCATTCACCTAGGATTGACTGGTTGTGTGCGAGAGAGTGGGCAAAGGGGAGGAAAGACAGCATTACAGTCAGTCTGTTTATCCTTCCATTTAATCTTTAATCACCTCAAAGGGATTTTTCTGATCTGTTGATTTTTTGAGCTGTAGGAGATGGCAGGGAAGCCAAGAGTTTATTAGTTTTCTGGATTCTTGTAATGGATTTTAGATGTTGAAGCAAAACTCTGCCTCCCTTGCTGATTCCCAGGGCTCCTTCCTGTCCCCTTCCCTCTGAAAGGAATCTTCTCTACAAAAGGACCAGTTTATCTCACTTTCTATCAAGACTGTTCCCACTACCCAAACGAGTTCAGGCAGAGGTAGTTCAGCTGCACACAACACAACACTGTGATGTGCTGCAGGACTCAGTGTTGCTCCTGAAGATCTCAAAGCTATGCACATATCTTTCCTACCATTCCTAGAAGGACAGAAGCAGACTGGGAAAGCTCAGTGGGACTTTATCCCAGAAATCCCTTCTAAAAGAGTCTGGACACACAGAGCATGCCCTGCACTTATGCAGAGCTGGGCTAGCCTGGCAGAGCAAGCCACATGCCTGCAGAGCTCACTATCAGCACTCCCAGCTTGTGACTAGGTAGGACTACTTTACAATTGCTCTCTTAGTTGTCAAGGACTGTCTAAGAACATGGCAGACAAGCAGGGAGTAGGGACCATGGTGCTGCTCATATGTGTTCAGTGCTGCCCAGGGATGCTGAAGAAGATGATCCAAGAGATGTGGTTCAGGTTGTAGAAGACCAATGATCACTTAGGGCAGGCACAGACCTAGAGACTGGAGAATAAGGGAGGGGAAATGTCTCCAGAAGCACAAAGATGAACAGGCAGCTTCAGTTCTGGTATTTCCTAACATTTGAGTGCATGGCTTTAAAACATAATCATCCTTTTATCTAGTTCATGTACACAAAGAAAACGGTTACAAATAACAACATCGGGTTTGGAGGTTTTTTTAAGCATCTTCCGTCACAGTTTTAAACAGCATCTTTAAGAAGACAACATAACTACATCTTACAGTGAGCTTCAACTTCCTAACTCCTGAACTATGAACAACCACATGTAATTCAATGAGAAAAGAGATCTCTGACTAGGTTGCCTTGGTAGCACTCACTTTATGGGGCAATCATTTGAAGGAAGGCCTTTTGACACACTATACCCAAAAGCATCAACAAACATCAGTCTAGAGACTTCTTCTCAGAAAGCAGCACTGACAGAGTCTCTCATACAAACCCAAAGCAAGTCACGTAGTGAGCAGATTGTTTACATCAAATGGTTAAACCATTACATTAGGTGAGAAACAAGGCAAGATCCAGGATGTCTCAATCTCTACTTGACATGAAAGGCAAGAGTTTACTAGTTTAAATCTATTGGCGTAAATCTGGAGGACGTCTGCTTGCTTACTGCTTTATAGGCTAATGGACTGCAGCTGTTATCATGTTCTAGGGAGCCCTGGGCAGAGATCAGAGAGTATGTACAGTCCCACCAGTACAGATGTTGTGTGTAGTCAGTGGAAATTCAGTCAAATACATTGTAATTGCTAAAGTAATTAAAGCTCATTACTGAAAGTAAACATAACTGCCAAAGTTAGAGCTCCTGAAGGAGTAAGTGATATTCCTCATTTATTCACACTGGAACCAAAAGAGATCGTTAGGGTACAGATGAACTCTGGGCTGACTGGGGAGGAGTGTTTTACTGAGAAAATAGTTACAAGAAAGATTAATATGTTTATATATGTAAATTGTGGGGGGAAAAAAAATACATTACAGGAAATGGAGTGCATTTCCGGAAGTGGAATTAGAAGTGGAAGCACCAGACTTTGCAGGTAAGAGAGAAAGTTGGGAGGAAGGAAAACTTTCCCTTAGTTGAAGAGGATCAAGTCAGAGATCACTTTCGTAAACTGGATATCCACAAGTCCATGGGTCCTGATGGGATGCACCTGCCAGGGCTGAGGGAGCTGGCAGAAGTCATTTCTGGGCCACTCTCCATCATCTTTGAAAGGTCCTGGAGAACAGGCAAGGTGCCTAAGTACTGGAGGAAAGCCAATGTCACTCCAGTCTTCAAAAAGGACAAGAAGGATGACCTGGGAAACTACAGGCCAGACAGCCTCACATCCGTCCCTGGAAAAATGATGGAACAGCTTGTTCTGGGCATCATCTCCAAGCATCTGGAGGAAAAGAAGGTTATCAGAAGTAGTCAACATGGATTCACCAAGGGAAAGTCATGTCTGACTAATCTGATATCCTTCTACAATGGCGCAACTGGATGGGTGGATGAGAGGGGGGCAGTGGATGTTGTCTACTTTGACTTCAGCAAGATTTTTGACACCATCTCCTATAACTTCCTCATAGGCAAGCTTAGGAAGTATGGGTTAGATGAATGGACAGTGAGGTGGATTGAAAACTGGCTGACAGGTAGAGCTCAGAGGGTTGTGATCAATGGTTCAGAGTCTAGTTGGAGGCCTGTAACAAGTGGTGTTCCCAGGGGTCAGTAGTGTGTCCAGTCCTGTTCAATATATTAAGCAATGACCTGGATATGGGGACTGAGTGTACCATCAGCAAGTTTGCTGATGACACAAAATTGGGAGGAGTGGCTGACACACCAGAAGGCTGTACTGCCATACAGCAAGACCTGGACAGGTTAGAGAATTGGGTGGAGACGAGCCTTATGGTATTCAACAAAGGCAAGTATAGGGTACTGCACCTGGGGAGGAATAACCCCATGCATCAGTACAGGTTGGGGGCTGACCTCCTGGAGAGCAGCTCTGTGGAAAGCAACCTGGGAGTCCTGGTGGACAACAGGATGACCATGAACCAGCAATGTGCTCTTGTGGCCAAGAAGGCCAATGGCATACCAGGGTGCATCAAGAAAAGTATAGCAAGCAGGTCGAGGGATATTATCTTCCCTCTCTACTCTGCCCTGGAGAGGCCACATCTGGAGTACTGCGTCCAGTTCTGGGCTCCCCAGTTCAAGGACAGGGAACTGCTGGAGAGGGTACAGCAAAGGGCTACGAAGATGACTAGAGGACTGGAACATCTTTCTTATGAGGAAAGGCTGAGGTATTCTTAGTCTGGAGAGAAGAAGATTGAGGGGGGATCCTATCAACATTTGTAAATACTTAAAGGTGTGTGGAGGGGGATGCCAGGGGGATGGGAACAGTCTTTTTTCAGTGGAGCCCAGTGATAGGACACGAGGTAACAGGCACAAACTTGAACATAGGAAGTTCCATCTAAACATGAGGAAGAAC
>NW_009661369.1:1810594-1841670 GCF_000708025.1 Charadrius vociferus
GGAGAGGAGAGGAGAGGAGAGGAGAGGAGAGGAGAGGAGAGGAGAGGAGAGGAGAGGAGAGGAGAGGAGAGGAGAGGAGAGGAGAGGAGAGGAGAGGAGAGGAGAGGAGAGGAGAGGAGAGGAGAGGAGAGGAGAGGAGAGGAGAGGAGAGGAGAGGAGAGGAGAGGAGAGGAGAGGAGAGGAGAGGAGAGGAGAGGAGAGGAGAGGAGAGGAGAGGAGAGGAGAGGAGAGGAGAGGAGAGGAGAGGAGAGGAGAGGAGAGGAGAGGAGAGGAGAGGAGAGGAGAGGAGAGGAGAGGGGATCATGAGCATGTATACAGAACAGGTGATCTGTCCCTGCATAAACTCATTAACTATAATTTCCTTTCCTCATTCTGGACTTCTGATATGTTTTCTTGAGGAGCACTGAATTTACTGCCTGTTATTTATCCTGTAGAGAACATGCCATCCCCTTCACACCTCTGGTCACTACAGCTTCTCACCAAAAAGGAAGGGGTATATACTCTTGAAAAACTCTTGACCAATCACCAGGAAACTGTCTGTTGTGCACATGCAACCCCTCTGCAATCAATGGTGGCTGTGTGGCCCTCATGGAAGATTTTGGGTCAAAATGTCTTTTGGAGAGTTCTACTATCTTTCATGGCAGCAGAAATGATCTGATATTGTAATGTAACACATACAGTCCCATTGTACTGCCCACTACTACTGCACACCTAACATACTGATGTGGAGAGGGGTGAAAGTAGTCTGGTGGATCTACAAAGCACCAAGCAGCAAGGTGCTGGGCTGATGATTTAAAAAATGTGAGTTGATATAAGTCGATATTACTGCTTCAGTAGTGACCTCAAAGTAGTTTAGTTCAAAGTCTTTTACTTTTAGGCCACAACTTGTATCTCTTCAGCCAGCCCCACGGCTACCTAGTAAGGAAAGAGGGGTATTAGGTGGGATTTTCTCAGTGTACAAAAAGTTTCATTTGGGAAATCATGCTTTCATGAAAGAAAAAAAAAAAGCCATTTAGGTTCAGATTTAGGTTTGGATCGAGACACAAATTTAATCTGTGCCTGTAGAGATATACTAGTAACATATGGTTACACATATAAGTATGTATAAGTTTGCATATGTGTACGTGATTATATTACATCTCTACAATACGTACAGAGAGAAGCCTATGTAGATACAGATACACATACACCAATATCTACAATTATACTGATGCATACTTATATACACGTCTGCATTTTGTTACATGCATAGATGCCTGTGTGTGAATGGATGTGTTTAGGTATGTATATAACGTGAGGTATGTGTCTAAGTCCAATTGTTGTCACTGGAGTTAGGACAGGTGGCTAAATGTAGCTGTCCACAATGACCTGACATATTCGGTGGTATCCAAGACAGCCACACTACTCTGGCAGATGTGACACAATCTCTGGGAGATTCAGGGCCTTGTTAATTGATCCTTTTGGATGTCACAGATGACTGTTTTCAAGAGTCTCAAATGATATTAGATGCATATGTTTAGACAATGAAATGCTGTTCCAAGTCAATGGATTCTCCAAAGCTGCTCAGTTGAGCTCAGAGCAGGCACCATTTGTTCACCTAAAGAGCTCTCGGAACTCCATTCACTGTAGTGACTAAATTGCCTTTGACAGATAAGGAAGCTTAGGCAGCCAGCACACATTTCAACACCTATATGAAAACACCAACACTTAGCAGTCTTAATCTAGAGCAGAAGCACAGAATCACAGAATCACAGAATAGTAGGTGTTGGAAAGGACATTCAGAGATCACCTAGTCCAACCCCTCTGCCAAAGCAGGTACACCTAGAGCAGGTTGCATAGGAACACGTACAGGTGAGTTTTGAATATCTCCAGAGAAGGAAACTCCACAACCTTTCTCGGCAGCCTGTTCCAATTCTCCACCACCCTCAAAGTAAAGATTTTTCTCATGTTGAGACAGAATTTCCTGTGTTCCAGCTGGTGCTTATTGCCCCTTGTCCTGTCACTAGGCACTACTGAGAAGAGTCTGTCCCCATCGTCTTGATACCTGTTCTTTAGATATTTATATGTGTAGATAAGATCCCCTCTCAGTCTTCTCTTCTCCAGGCTAAACAGACCCAGGTCTCTCAGCCTTTCCTCATAAGAGAGGTGCTCAATTCCCTTGATCATCTATGTAGCCCTCCTCTGGACTCTTTCCAGTAGTTTCCTATCCTTCTTGAACTGGGAGATCCAGAACTGGACACAGCATTCCAGATGTGGTTTCTCCAGGGCAGAGTAGAGATGCAGAATAACCTCCCTCGACCTACTGGCCACGCTCTTTTTAATGCAACCCCAGGAGACTATTGGCCTTCTTGGCCACAAGGACACATTGCTGGCTCATGTTCAAATTGTCCACCAGGATTCCCAGGACGCTTTCCACAGAGCTACTCTCCAGGAGGCCAGGCCCCAACCTGTACTGACGCATGGGGTTATTCTTCCCCAGGGGCAGTACCCTATACTTGCCTTTGTTGAATTTCATAAGGTTTCCCTCTGTCCCAATCTGCAGCCTGTTCAGGTCATGCTGAATGGCAGTACAGCCTTCTGGTGTGCCAGCCACTCCTCCCAGTTTTGTGTTATCACGTCGGCCATTGAAGAAAAAGGGCACTGACCCTTTGATCCTTCAGCTTTTATACTGAGCATAAGGCAGGTGGGATGGAATACCCTGTTGGTCAGTTTTGGGTCACCTGTCCTGTCCGCTCCTCCCCGCAGGTGCCACCCCTCTATGCTTTTCTGCTTCTGACCACCAGTGGCGCAAATAACCAAGTTATCTGGCCTTGGCTGTTGTAGCAAGAAGTGTAAGCATGAGTCTGTCTGCATGCCATCCCTTGCCATCAACTATAAACATAGGTCTTATGAGTCTGAGTGAACAGTTTCTGTATAATATGCTGTTAGTAGTTATCAGTAGTTAGAAGAGGCCTAGCTAAAAAGTAAAGTTACTGAAAAATATTGGTTCTGTTTTACCTCAAACCAGGATATTTCCCCTCGGTGAAACCATGTTGACCACTCCCAATAACCTTTTCCTACACACGCTTAGATGTGACATCCAGGATGAGCTGTTCCATCACCTTTCCAGGGATTGAGGTGAGGATGACCGGCCCATATTTTCCTGGGTCCTCCTTCTTGCCCTTTTTGAAGACTGACATGACATTAGCTTTCTTCTAGTCCTCAGGCACCTCTCCTGTTCTCCATGAACTTTCAAAAATGATGGAGAATGGCTTCACAACAACATCTGCCAGCTTCCTCAGCACTCGCATAACTCTTAACCTGGAAAAAGTTGTAATCATTTGCCCAGCCAATGACATTGATAGGACATAGCAGAAATGGAGACCACTTTAGCTCTGCAAAAAATGTGCCTGCTACAGCTCTAAGTGGAAAAAAAAAAGCAGGTATTTCTACATGTTTTTGACGAATCAACCAGTTGCATACCTTGACTGATTTATGTTTACCTATAACAACATGCAGGCAAAAGACAATCATCTTGTCACAGCTGAATTTATCCACTATTGTCCTATTCTGGATTACTGGTTCTTTCACACTTGAGTAGTCTTACTGTGCTTCACAGGAAAGAACCTTTTCATTTCTGAGAGAAAATGAAGCGTTTTCTGAACACTTTGTTTAAGGTAGTCTATTAAGCTGTTGACATTTTGATATTGAATATTCTCTTGTATTCAAATTTCTTCTCAACCTCAAAAAGCTGTCTTTAAAAACAAGAAAAAACTATCTAAGGCAGTCCATTCAAACCATTTATCAAATTTATCCCTTAGCATTTGATGTGGTTAATGCATTAACAGAGGTCAGAGATGCTCTGTCCCTACACCACCTGGAAATGCAGGGCCTGCTTTGGCAGCTGTTCTTGGTGGAAGCAATCACCAATGCACCAGAGGCTGGGCCGACCACAGCACACCTCTGTGAGAAGGCACGAATTCCTATTGCTGTAATCTCACTTTTGCATCTCTACAATAGGTCGCACTGTCCAGGCTCAGGGAATAAGAGATTTCATTTCCACAGACTGTCATCTTGCTACTTGTATATAAAAAGAGGTACCATCAGGGCAGACAGCTCTTTATTCGAAAAACAAACTTCAAAAATCACATGCTCTCTATGTGATTAAGCTGAATCTTATTTAATGATTCAGCAATATACATTTCACACTTGACAGTTAACCTGCATGGCTGAGTCTGAACAGTGTCACAAGCTCAAATTTGCTTGTTATCTGTTTTCTTTTGCTTTGCCCTAAGAACAAAGTGGTTGGTCGGTTTTCATATTGATCCTGACAGATTTGCTTCTGCTGGTGCTTTCAGAGCGTATTTTAAGGACATAGACACAATTAAGAACTAATATAGCTTTGCAGGGAAAATAAAAAGAGCGCTACCATGCTATATTCTGCAAGATAGCATGCTGAGGAGAAATGCTGTGTGCCTGTCGACAGCCTGGCAAGGCTAATGTCAGCAGCAGAGTCACAGCTGGAAGCGTGCCCAGATTTTCCACCAGGAGAAGAGTCACGAGCTCAGTGGCACCTGTGGATCAGCAACACGTGGAGTCCTGCGTGAGCCATTAATTTAGCAAAGGAGGATGTTTTCATCTACTGTGTTTGTCAGCTCTGTAGTTTGGCATCACAGAGAGGAGAACTAGGCATGAGATTATCTGTTCGAGGAGAGTATCTACCCAAACCGGCTACCAAAAGTGCCTGCTCTAAGGTGGGGGAGTTTTCTTTCAGAGTGAATGATAACAGATTAGTAGTTTTAGTTTACCGGCCACTCTCCTTTCGCCGCAGGCAGAATTCCTTTGTGTACTGGTAACCACAAACTCAAGGATTTTTTTCTACTGTAAAAGCAGTACTGGAAACAGTTAGTCCGATCGAATCACTAGATCACCTCCATGGCTAAGCAACAAAGAAAAGATTAAATAAATGCATGAATAATTCATTGTCCCCTTCTTGGGCTGCTCTTTCAGCTTTTTTATTATTATTATATAAATTAAAAATCAAAACAAACAAGTCATTACCCATCTTTACTTGGATAAGAGAAGCAAGCGGTCACCAAAACACAAGGGAAAAGCATTTGTAAGCTATTTAATCAGTCCTTTCAGCATTTTTTCTAAGTACATATTCCTCAACAAACCACAGTTTTGCAACTGAGTCACAATGAATTGAGATATTCCCCAAGAAGAACGGCAGATGTGAGGGAGGGTGACATAATCTTGTTTTACTACACAGCCAGGGCCTGAGCGCGCAGTGCTGCAGATGATGTCTGTTTGCATCCCAGGTTAGTGAAGGGCTTTGGGACTGCAAACTGTCTAACAGCAACATGTGCCGTGCTCACAGATTCTGTAAAAACACACAATGTAAGAAAGCAGTATCTGCTCCCTGCCCACCATTCTAGCTATCTGGTCATTTTTTTCTTTTTAATTAAAGTATGGCCTTATGATCCTGTGAATTCAGGTCATAACTCAGAGCAAAGATTTTAAAGCAGTTAGTTACTATGCTCAAGAAAATGGCTCAGTTTTAGAAGGAAAATATGGAAAAGAGGCAGGAGTGACTCACTTTTTATTTGGTCCTTGCCATTTAGGCTGACAGGGCTGGTAAGAAACCCTCTTGTAAAGTGGCAGCTCTTGAGACAAAGGCATGGATACCTGCTCTCAACAAACCTGGTGCCGTCCCCCTCCTCTGGTGAGTTGCAGAACATCACCTGTCTGCTCTCACACCACTTTATTTGTTTTCTCTGCACCCACCAAGAAGCCTTAAAATATAAAGATCATACCTAATGATTGTTTTTCTCTCTGTCTTCCAAACACTTATGAAAGCTTTTTTTTTCTGGTTTGGATTCTACTTCAAGTCGTATAATAATCCTTCAGTGTAAAAATCCTTATGCCCAAACTGTGAAAGGGATGTAAAGGATCATATCTCACTGACTTCAGTGGAAGTTCAGACAGCAAATTACTCCAAAGGTTTGGGTCTTTTTCTGCGCACTGTCTGTATATTTGCATGCCTCTATCCTTAAAGCTGCTCTGGAGACAGGAAAAGCAGCACAACGTCTTGGAGCACATTCAGTAGGTGGGAAGCACAGGCATCCAAGAGAATGCTCCATATCCTCAAATCACAGAGCCTCAGCACTGTCCCTGGCCCATCTGCACGTCCCTCTTTATGGTCTTGTTCCCAAGCATCTCCTCTGGGAACCATACTCCTGCTGGCTGACTTGGTTTGCAGCTGCAAACACACAGCCTGGGAAGGGGTTTTGGCAAATTACTGGCTGCTGGGCCTTCCTCTTGTTAATTCCCAGGGTAGCCAAGAGGCTGTCCACCATGACCTGAGTTGAATAGTCCATAAGCAGCATCTGTTCTCCATAGCAATGCCCTTCTCCAACCTGCAATACCCAGAGAAGAACAGATAGGATGGAGCTGGAGCAGGGAGGCTCAGGGAAACCAGGTGGAGCAGATAGGCTCAGTTGCAGGCAATGTTTGTAAAACATATATGGTTGAGGCCCATCCTACATGCCCTTCAGGCAGTCCTGTACCTCACACACTGCACAGTCATGCAGCTTCTCTTTGCAGCAACACAGTCGTGATACCCTGATCAGCTGCACTTTGAAGCTGAGGCTCCCAGAGCAGACGGGGTCACTGATTTTCAGAGCTGCCAGGGATGAGCCACCTCGCATGTACCCCACAAGTGACTCCCCAGGTGTCACATTTCCCTTGCACCCCTTCCACTCTCATGTGCCCAGACCTGCTCCTGTCTTCCCAGGCATATCCTTCTAGCACAGTCTCAGCAATAGGAAAAAAAAAAAAGTCTTTGAGTGATCTGCCTGGGAATGCTGATTTCTAATTTTTTCAGGGAATAAAGCAAGGTTGGTAAACACAGGGGATTTCTCATTGCTGGTGGCAACACACTTCAGATATTTTTAGCTGAAACACAGGCCTCAGTCTCCCTGAAGATGAGCCACATTGTTAGCTGGTTCATTTGTTTAAAAAGTAGCAATAACAAAATCTCATCTGAGAAAAGCAATTTGGCATCAAAATCTTAGAAAGCAGAAGGAGGCACCAGAACACTTGCTTCATTTTTCTCCATTGACTTTATTGATTGCAATAACTGCCTGATTCTGATGTAGAGTTTTTATCCACACAGCTAAATCATTTTATGAAAACAGGGCCATACATAAGATGAAATAACTTTTTCTTTTGGTGGTAGATGGCTTAAACCCCACTTAATTCCTATCCTAAGGCCCTATTCCCTGGGACTAGGTCTAACAGAAGGAAGTCTTTCCCACATGTCCATGAAGCTGAAAAAGACTTTACCAAGGTTTCCCAGAAAATCTGTTCTGGGTTTTGTACAAGGCCTGATTCACTCTGCCCTGAGTTGTCAGGTGTTGCAGTTGCATATCATTGTCTGGCCAGGCAGGATGTGCTCAGCTATGCATTTGGAGCATTGTACAGATCTGAATTTTTCTGCATTGAAAACAGATTTTCTCGTGATCTGAGGGGCGGAGTGACCCTGGAAAAGTTGGATGATCTTCTTTATTTATATAGAAATATAGTAAGCTGCTTACCAGATGGACCTGTTTGCAAGCTTGCCCACTTCTGACATGAATCAATTAATTTACAGGGAGATTTTTTGGAAACCAGTAAGCCCAAAAAAAGCAAACCAATGTGATTCCAGTACTGCCACCTCGTGTAGGCTTTGACCATTGCAGGTGTTTCCTACAGGAGCTTCACATTTTAGTAGCACTGAGTAACATGAATGTTATTAACAGAGCAAACACTTTAAATGGCTGCACACAACACAAAAAATACTATTACCCTGTTACCCTTCCAGAGCCCGTCCTTCAAACTAAACATCTACAGGAGCAGAAGTACTTTTGAATCTGATTTATAAGTGGACTTCCATACCATATAGTCACAACTTCAGTGGTAAATCATAGTTCCGTATTGGAAATGAAGAAATTAAAAGAAACACAGCAGGGAAAAGGGGAAGACAGGGAGCTTTAGGCAGTAGTGGTTCCCCTGGAGGATAATACCCAAGGCAAAAGGAGCAGAAAGCTAAAGCAACAGGCAAAATCACCAGGCAAATGCACAAGAAAGATCAGCAAGTTCAAACCAAACAAAATATCGTACAAAAGGGAAATGGGAAAAAGCTTGAAAATTCTTTCATGTTACTTTTTTTTACTCGACCAAGACATTGTTTTCTGCACTCAAGTAACACCCCTAATTTTTTGTTGCATCATCTCTAAAAGCAGAGATGATGATCAACAGACCGTTGATCTTCCAAATGAAATGTCTGCAGACTTGTTTGCAGGGCTGAGAGCTGCTGAGGGAGACAAAAGGGCTGTGTCATTGTGTGACCAGGGACATGCAATCCACATTAGTGGGAAGGTCTGTAACCCTCCCACCCCCTCCCTGCCCTCTTTGCCCACCCCACACAAACACAGGGGTGGGGATAATCATGAGCTCACGGAAACAAGGCTCACTTCCAGTGTGGAGCTCTCTGGAGTACTGCTAGAACAGTGCAACTCTCTGTTTTGAGCATATCACACCAAAATTGAAACGGGCGTTACCAATTCAAGAACTAGGGAACATCAGTAGGATCAGTGGAAAAAGAAACCAAGGAACAGGAGAGCAATGAATCGCTCTGTCAAAGGATGTTTAACGTTTACAGGAGCTCAAGGGCAGTGGAAAATATGGCAAGAGAAATCCCCAGAAACGACCAGATACACACGAAACAAGTTACTCCACAGTCTCCACCTCAGCCAGTCTGACACCTTGACTACAGCATTTTATAGGTGCCTTAAACAGAGCTCCCAGAAATCCTAGCAGAAACCAGCAAGCAGAATGAAGCTAGTCAGCCCTCTAAAAATGTAAGATAAATTTAAATTTATTTGACTTAACAGAGACATGTTTTGTTCATGGGCTAATCTTTTCCACAAAGTTCAGCACAACCATCATCTCAGAAGAACTACTTTTTTTGCTATGTTATTTCTGAATACAAGCTGGGATTTTTTTTTTATTTTTTTTTGTTTTTCAGAAAATGAACCACTATACCATAATTTCACAAAGCCTAGTTTGGGTCAGGCTTCCCAAAACTTCATACGGATTGTGCCTGGAACCATCTCACTCGCCCTCCCTCCCAGGAACATTACATGCAGGGAGCTGCTCTTCTCCCCCTTTCCATCCACCAGCCAAACCGGAGTAACAGAGTCTGGGCAGAAACTGCCTTTCACTGCAGCTACAAATGTAGTGCAATGCTTCTGCTGGCTGTGAGGACATTAATGTAGAAACAAGGAGTAAGAATTGTGGCACCTGCAGTCATACACAAGGCTCAGACACCCAACAGTCACTATTCTGCATGTCCTTGGATAACAGCAAAAAAGCTAGGGGAAGCTCTCTGTTATCACAGGTTTAACTTTCAACCCTCCTTTTCATCCTGTCATTGTGGAACAAATTCTTTCCTGTTCCAGTTTGGGTCTTGTCTTTTTTTAACTTACTACATTCAGTGTAATAATAATCCCCATCACTTCAGTTTTGATTGAATCATGTTTTTATATGCCAGTGCAGAATTTAATTTAAACAAAGTTGTCACGTTAGGTTTGTCAGTACAATATATGGAGGCAAGGCTAATGGCCTGGCAAGACTTAAAGCGAGATTTTTCAAAAATTTTCTTTTACCATACTTTTCTGTGGAAAGCAAGGGAAACATTTTATCAGATAATGCATGGAGACTAGAAACTTAGGTAGAGAGAAAAACAGAGACCTACTAAAAAACAGTGAGTGGCTTTGACCACAGTCCTTCAATTATGTTTATCTACATTGTCTATACCTCTGTCATTTCTGTTTAAGAATCAAAGAAAAAACTATTCTGGAAATATATGAAAAATCCTGCTTTGAGTATAAACAAGTGTACTTGATAAACCATGAAAGTGCTGTCCAGGGACACGTGTTTGAATGACTCTTTAAAATTATAAAATTATGGAAATTGACATATTTATCACAAATGCTTATTTGTTGAGTGCTATTTGACATGTAGAGTTATAGTTCACATCAATTTGTTAGGTGTCACTAATGTGTTCTGTGTATACATTACCTGCAGAGCTTCTATGTCCATATAATGTGGTTGCATCGATGGGCAGTGGATTAAGGAAACAAGATTAGCTTGATGTTAATTCCCAGTGTCTAAATAAATGACTTCAGCTTCAAGACATCAGATGAGATAACATCCCAGCCAAATTACATCACACTACAGTATCTGGCAGGCTTTTTATTCTACAATGTAAAAGGAAACAGATGAATATAGTAATGCAATCTAAAAATCTCTGAACATCTATTCTTTAAAAATTGAATTAGTATCTTGTTTTCCCATTAATCAGTACGGCATATCTTTTTCTGATCCTATAAATCAGGCGTACAGTGAGACACATTTCCAGGTGTCTTTAGCGCAAACACCCTATTCTGTGGAAAATGCAGACATATTTTCCTCTCCATCACAGTCTGTCTTCAGAAATACCCTTGCACCATGTGGAATTACTTTTGTTTAATTTAGACGTGCCAGTGCAGGGAAATGCAAACACTACAAGCATCCGCTGTGTAGCAGCTAAATCTGATTGAACCATCATGATCAAAAAGAGAAAGGCATCGTATACAGGTTTCCATGATGTAAATCAAAAACATTTTTACGGGCATATCTTAAAGTGAGAGCTTCACAAAGCCAGTGCAGAATGAAGTATAATATAAAGGATCGCTCACATTCTTTGTTGTTCCATACAAGGAGCTAAGACCACTGCAAGAAGCAAAATTCAATCATTAGAGTACCATATTTGCATTATTCTTTTCCCTCTCAGTCTCCAGTTGTCAGGCACCCTTTGTGCCTCCTCACATAATTTAAAACCCTATTAACTCAAACAATTGCTGCAGCTTTATCCTAGGAGAATGGTGTGTGGCTGTGAACCCACTGCTATACCTGTATTATAATCAGCAAGCCAGCAGGCTGTGACTTAAGCCAGCCCCCTGAGAAAAGGGGTTACATGTGGGTCTGTAAGCCCACAGCTTCCAGCAGGAACAACTGGAGCTCTGTGCCTGTGCAGCCAGCTCTGGAGAATGTTCTGAGTACTCTTCCTCTTGCCTAATTTAGGTTGTCCAAAAAAGAGACATCTAGTCTGAAGTTACTTTCCTAAGTTTCTTCTATAACCAGTGGAGAAGGACAGGCACTGTCAGAGGATGTCTCATCTCAACCTAAAGCGGAGGTCTGCTGCAAGTGGCATCAGCCACTCTTTGGAGGTTGCTACACTGACTATGGAAGAAGCTGAAGGCGTTGTCTCAGATCAAAACTCTAACCCTTAATATAAGGTGAGATACACCTTATTGCTTCTGCTCAACTTCCCCACCAGGACTTGCTCCTCCTGAAAAGAAGAAAAAGTTATCTACAAAGCAATAAACTAAAATTAATGAGAAATCGGCTAGAACTGCAGATCCTCATAACTTCCTTTAGTAGGGTTGTATTGATTTGTTCTAGCTAAGGCTGGGTGATATATGTCTGATTGAGAAATGGCATTGCATCACATGACTGTTTAAAAATTACTGCATGAGCATTATCTCTCTGTCAATCTACCTTTTGATTCCTTTTGGAATTGCTTATTTATTTATGTACTGTAAAACCCTGCACAATGGACAGAAATGCAGACTCCCAAGTCCAAGCCTATGAAACATCCCAAGAGATGTCATTGGTTCCTGAAGTGTTGTAACCACATCAGTGCAGTTCTGCCCCAAATTAATCTTCTCGATGGAAAACCAGGGCTTGTTAGCTGAGGCATAGTGGTAGGCAGAAACAACTCTTTTATGTTTTGGATTGAGATAGCATCTCTCTGTATTGCACTGGATGGTTATACACACGTCTCATGTTAGCTCTGTTATGAGTACATTTTGTCTCTATTATAATGTGTAAACTTGTCCCTTGAAAGCCAGGGTTTCCTTAGAAAGAAAAACAAAACAGGGCTTGTGTCCAAGCACTGCCATATTTAAAGTCCTGAATATATACAGTCTTCACTAGGAATACAGGTATAAAAATCATTAAATTGTCAAGTTCTGAATTCTTAGGGAACAGAAGAATTTTTGTAGCTCACAGCAAACACTTTCTGGGTTCAGTCGTCTCACTGTGCTTAAATGTGTTTTAATTAAAAAAAAAAAAAAGTAAATATAAAACTAAATGTAAATTCATAGCAGGGAAACCCAATTAATGTTGCTACAAGAGGGCAGGGAAGCGAAGGAGAGGACGAGGAAGAAACACACGATGGCAGGCTGAGACACCATGAAGGCACTGCTGTGTTTGCTAGCTGCCCAATGTTGCACGGGAAAAGCAAAGGGGAGAGGCTGCTTCTGGCCTATTAAGCCACCGAGAATGAGCATGTCTATGTAGCGTAAGTGCAAAAAAAGCTGGTGCTATAGGCAAGTTGTGAAAGGGTTATTAATTATTATGGCAACTGTTGGGTCCACATAGTCTGAAATGGGGAATGAAAGCTCTGTTTTGTCCACTGTGAAGATAATTAGTGACAGCTATAGAATTCATTGTTCTTGTTTTTCAGCCCCATGTCAGGCAGCACTGGATACGTTGCTGTGACTGAGCAGATGCAGGGCCAGTGAAGAATAAATGTAAACAACAGATGAAGTCTTTGAATAATCAGCACTTCAGGAGCTGACATTTGGAGTTAGAGTTTGTGTTTATATGTGACAGTCTTGCACTGTGGTGTCTATAGTTTAACTCAAAGGACTCAGCCCAGATCTTCCAAAGTATCTAAGTAAATCATAGAATCATAGAATGGTTTAGGTCAGAAGGGACCTTAAAGATCATCTAGTTCCCCCCCCCCTGCCATGGGCAGGGACACCTTCCACTAGACCAGGGCGCTCAAAGCCCCATCCAACCTGGCCTTGAACACCTCCAGGGATGGGGCATCCACCATTTCCCCAGGCAATTTGTTCAAGTGTCTCATCACCCTCATAGTGAAAAATTTCTTCCCAATATCTAATATAAATCTACCATTTTCTACTTTGAAACCATTACCCCTCATCCTATCACTACACACCCTTGTAAGAAGTCCTTCTCCAGCTTTCCTGTAGGTCCCCTTCAGATACTGGAAGGCTGCTATAAGGTGTCCCTGAAGCCATCTCTTCTTTCGTGTGAAAAACCTCAACTGTCTCAGCCTGTCCTCATAGGAGAGGTGCTCCAGCCCTCTGATCATCTTTGTGGCCCTCCTCTGGACCCGCTCTAGCAGGTCCACATCTTTCTTGTGCTCCTGTCATTAAAAATTCCAGATTTTGGCCCTCTACCTATTTGGTCTAGCAAACCCAACAACATCTTGTGTGGACCTCATTATGGGAGAGCAAACACTAACACTCCCTTCGCATAATATTCTGGGACAGTTTATGAGAGCACACGATCTGAAAAATACCAGAGAAAGGCTTCAAGTGGTCATTTAGCTCACAAAGCAAATCTGTATGGCTTCTGGACTGCATGTTTCACAAACTTCGCAGGCTCTCCACTAGATCTGAAAACGCAGCCCCTCATTTTGTAAGCTGCTACTGGCACTTTCACAAATATTGGAGTAGCTTTTCAAAACGTTATGCATCATATAGTCAAAAGAACAATTTTTAAATTACCTCATCTGATCTCATAAAATCTCGTGCTTCACTGAAGTAAACACGGTAATTCCATGGATGGTACCCTCTTACTGACCTACTGAAGCAGGTTTTCCTGTTTGAGACTGAAGCAGAAAATAGCACATCTGTACGCATGTTGCACTTTCATCAGTTGAAGGTTGCTGCAGAAATGGCAGCATAAAAATGTGTGACTTACTAATACTACAAATTAATATAGGTAATAGTATGTCATGATATCAGAGAAGATTTGAACTTTGCAGAGTTGCCTGAGCCCTTGGCACACAAATTTTAAATCCATAATTACATCCCACAGAACACCCTACATGGTGTTGGTGCATGAAGACCTAACAGATGTTAAGTTAAGCTATTAAACAGTTGATAAGGTTAGTTACATGTCACAAAACTCATAATCATTGCTTGCTCTGCCAATGAAGTACAAGGGAGAGAAAATGAAAAATTCAAATTAAAAAATCAGCAGACGTGCATTATGCATGTCTGGGAAGAAGATAGAGTGAAATCCCCTTCAGGCAGTGCTAATGCTGCTGAGGTTCTGTTATTCAGATTGTGTTGTCTCTTAATGTTAGCAGCACAATCCTTCTGTGTCAGATTACAGTATTTTTAACTTCTTTTGACTCTTTACCCTCCTCTTCACCTTCATTTCCATCTGTTGTTGAACAAGCATGTTGAAGTTAGAATTGCCCTGGAGATGACAGAGGGAGGAACACAGCAGACTGGAGAGATACTTCCCTGGTGGGAGCCAGAGCTGTGCTAGCCCTGAGACTGTCGCGCACAGTTCTGGCACTGGCTCTGACTGGCAGACGTTACATAGCCACAGTTACAGTGGTGTTACATAGACACAGTTTTGGTGTCCAATCCATAGGCTAAAATAAAACATAATTCACTGAGCCACCAATACTCCAAGGGCACAGACTTGCTTCTGTGTGTTTTGTGAAATGTTAAGAGAATTAAAATTCCAGTAGACAGGTTAGAATCATACATGAAGTAAAAGCCGATGGTGATGAGGTCATTCACTACACCAAGAATATGTATGAAACTGCTGTCTCACCTTATTTCGCAGAGAGGAGGACGAAACTCAGCTGCTTTTGAATGAACACTTCCAATTTTTTGGTGCATTTCTGTTTTACATTACTAAAAAGCCTCAAGGAGTTCTTCATTAAGCTAGCTTCAAACTTACTTTTGTTCGTCTGCGCTGGACTTGTTCACCAGGATGCAAAAGCTTTGATTTTCTGATTGTTTCTAAATCCTACAAGGTGTTGAAATCGGGGAAATGAAAGCATATCAAAGCAAAAAGTAAAGGTGTGGGTATCACATTGGCAAATGTGGTGGATAGCCCTGCTGCCCTTATCCAGTCCAAGGAAAATCAAAGTTGGCAGTCTATGAAAACTAGAATAACAAAGGGGGGAGAGGAATCAGGAATGATTTGCTTAAATTGCAATTCTGGCTCTCCCATGACCAAAAAACCCGAATTCAGATCCACAAGTTGTTTGACTCTCTAAAGCCTTACAGAACTGGTTTGGGGTCCATGATTAGAGACCCAAATAACTTCACAGATTAAATTTTTGATCTTGTTCTCTAATTTTCATCGTCCTTTGTACATTTTGATTGAGGAAGTCGTCTGTGTAGTTACTGGTGTTCTTGCTACAGAGCTTTTTTAAGAGTGTATATGTATCCAGGTCCCTAGATGTTACTACACTAATGCTCCCTGGGACCATTTTCTTAATAGTTAGTTTAGCTGTGGATTCTTCATTGTCCTCAAGTTTCCTCACTCATTACACAGAATCACAGAATGGTCAGGGTTGGAAGGGACCTCTGGAGATCATCTAGTCCAACCCCCCTGACAGAGCAGGGTAACCTACAGCAGGTTGCACAGGAGGGTGTCCAGCTGGGTTTTGAATGTCTCCAGTGTGGGAGACTCCACAGCTTCTCTGGGCAGCCTGTTCCAGTGCTCTGCCACCCTCAAAGTAAAAAAGTTCCTCCTCATGTTTAGATGGAACTTCCTATGTTCAAGTTTGTGCCCGTTACTTCTTGTTCTATCCCTGGGCACCACTGAAAAAAGACTGTTCCCATCTACCTGGCACCCTCCCTTTACGTATTTTTAAGTAGTGATAAGATCCTGCCTCAGTCTTCTTTTGTCTAGACTAAAAAGACCCAAGTGCCTAAGCCTTTCCTCATAAGAAAGATTCTCCAATCCCCTAATCATCTTTGTATCCCTAATTAATTTGCAATACTTTCAAAAATATACAAAATGGGTTCTTGCACACAACTGCAACAATTTTATGCCTTCTAAAAGATCAAAGATACTTTTACACAGAAAGTTTGCAGCTAAATTTCTTCCTTTCAAAATTCATGCTTATGTCCTTCACACTATTTTGATCATCATTTCAGTATGATAGATATAAATTTTCCTTTGTTCTCGATATATGATCAGAGTGAAAAAATGCTATTGGAAGAGATATAATCCCAGAAGCATTTAGCCTGCACTCCTAAGCAGCTAGAAATGCATATACAAACATCCTGTAATTATAAACTAGAAATGATATATGAGTTATTTTTTACCAAAAAAATACAACTGAAATTCAAGAAGAAATGCATTATCACTCTGTCTAAATATACACTACATACACCCATAAAAATCTAGCAAAATGTATGTTCCCTGTCTGGATATCAATGCTGCAGTAGTAATGAAGAGTTCTTACATAGCCTGCAGCACGCTGAACCTGAGTAAATCTTACTTTTTTCCTACAAGGAATATAACCTGACTTGGCTGTGAACAGGTGTCTCACACCTGCTCTGAAAAAGAGCCTACACACTGCCAAATTAAAAAGTCATTTCTCAACTGGAATTGCAGCGGCACCTTTGGAAACTTACAGAAGCTCAGCTTGAGCCTTTTTCCAGAGTTCAGCAACTCCTAGATTTTCTACCAAGACCACCCCAGAACCCGCAATGCTTTTTACCCCATTTTTACACTATCTTAGTAGGAGCTGAGGCTATTAGCTCCTAAACACCTTTCTCTGAACTTCCTGGGGAGAGAAAATACTATGACACAGTTTGCAGTAGAATTATTCCATATTTTGCATTGTAGAATATAGGTAGACTTGTTACTGAAGCCATCATGTCTTTTCAAATATGCCTTAGTTCTGTTCTTCAGGGCGTAGAGGGTTCTCAGCTGCCTTAGGGTGGAAAAGAGGTGGAACCAGGTACTTCTAGAAGATATTTGTGAAGGAATTTTGGGGTAAACAGCAAGACAAGGGAGCGTTCAGACAGGTTGCAGCAATACGCAAGTAGACAGGAATGCATTTTGCATGCAGTAGCTCTTCCTCCCTTTGTTATGAATTTCAAACTGTAATAACTGTAATAACTGTTATTGAAGGGCCTTGCACAAGAGAAGGGGGAACTGACGGGTATCTTGGCTGAAAGATATTCTCTTTAAACTGCCCTGAACCTGCACAATTGTGAGTTGCATGGCAGTGTTTATGCATGTTTACTTTGTCTGACAACACATTGTAAATTACAGGGAGCTGACGGGCAGCCTCAGTCAAGAAGAAATGAAACACCATCAAAAAAAGTACAATAAATTTGCAAGCAATGAGCACAGACTTTTCCGAGTCTGGATGTTAGTGGTATTTCTCAGGTTCATATTGTTTGGAATATATTGTTCAAACTTACGTAAATTACCTTTTTATAGTGGTAATAGGAGAAAAATTGAATGAGTTTTGAATGTCTCCATGTATTAATTGCCAAATGTGTCAGGCTTCTAGGTTTTCCTAGCTATAAAGTGGTTTATGGTTGAGAGAGTACAGACTGATTATTTTTCTTTTTGTTGTTTAGCTGACTAAACCGGAGTGGGAGCATGGCATTCTTTTTATTTTATTTTTATAAAATTAAAAGGAAAATCTGATGTTTCTTTTGGTGTGTTTGTTTCTTTTAATGATTTAAATTCTATTCAGAGACAGTCAAATTCTGTGACCTCGTATTGTGTTTGAAGTACCTTTCCACTGCTGGTTAATAAAGCTCATGATGAAAGAAAACCCCAGTACTAGTCATATCTATTGTTATCAAGGAAAAAGAGGGGGAACAATGACAAATGAAATATCAGATATTATCAGTCAGAGACTTTATTTACCATCGATAGAGCTGAATGCATTAGTCTACATGATCCTATGAGTGTCTGACTATGATTCTGCCCCCATCATTCTTTATTGACATCGCTGGAAAACACAGATTCACAACCTGAATCACAGATCCTGATTCAGCAAAGTAAACACATGTTAGCAAATTGGAGTAAGTCTTTCTTAAAGATGGTCCTCGACTGGAAAGTATGGCCTTAATTCATGTGGTAAGCAGCAGGGCTGCTTGCTCAAAATCAGACATTTGCAACAAAGTCCAACTGAACTGAGTGCCAAAGATTAAACCCCCACTTTCTTTTTCTGAGGTGTCCGTGGCACAAGAAATTCAGTAACCTAAATGACAGAGAAAGAGTAAGAGTTACCCCACAACCAAACAGTTGCTCCAATCCATTTACAAAATACGCTTTAATGTCAGTGTCATTTTTCAAACACAACTTGTATTCATGTTCTTCAACAAATGTAACATTGAAAGAATTTAGCAGAGAACTAAGATGTTATCTATCTATTTCTCTTTCTTCCACTCAGAAAAATTTGCAATGAAAAAAGCAACAGAGAAAGAGAAAATACTCTTCTGAAAAGGTTCAGCCCCAACAACTTTTGTAGGTGCAGGAACCAGTACGGTTACAAGATGTTGTCTCTCTTTTTATTTGTCCTCTGAAGTCCTATTCCTGAACCTACTTTTCAAATTTAAAGATGTCATACATTTCTTATAAAGTTTAAGGGTGGTTGGAAGGTGTTGCCAAATGGAACAGGGCTTATAATAATTGCACTCATTTTATATTATAAAAGTATTGTCATATGTGTTTCTACCTGCTAGATGAATCACTCCAGGTTGTAGATGCACTAAATATTATTTATATACTAAAAGAGTATGTGTGAGTTTTATTTTAGGAATTATAATTTGGGAATAGAATACATATGCTAGGCTAAAATTGCAAAGCTTCAAAATATTCATAAAAGGAAGTGTGATACCAAAACTGAGGGAACTGAAAAGCCACTGAATTGAGATTCTTCGCAGTTCATGAATCATACCCAGATTATTTCTAACAGAGATGTGTGGAGCCATACACTAGGAAGATACCTATTCACCGGGTATCTTGGGTGGGTGTCAGCCAGCAGCACAGCAGGGGTGGTCGTGCTTATTTGGTCATGGGGCATGCTCTCTGTTCCTCAGCTGGAAAACTGACACTGTAATGGGAGAGAGGAATGGCAAAGGAAAAAGAAACACTCATAAATTTTGCCATCATGCTTCAGTGGATCAAATGGGGACCCCTTATAAGGCTCAGTGCTGCTGAGCCTGGTTCATTTCTGACCTTTCCAGTCTCACCTCCTTTGAGCATCTGTCATTCAGCCTGTTCTGATCTCATCAAATTATCTGGGGTAGGAAAATTAGTACAGGGAAAAAAATAATGCCTCATGCTGGATTCCACAAGAATAACACACTGCAGGCTAGTGATGAAAAATAGGTATATCTCACTCACATCCTAGGAAAACTTCTTTGTCAGTAAAATTGGTGGAACATTTTGACTAATGAGGTAGTTACGGCACAGATATTCAGTAGCTTTAAGGAAAGGTCAAATGCCCACAATGAACTGAGTACCACAGGGTCCTCCCCTCCTCAATGCAAGGGGCTGGATATGAGTAGTGCCTTCATCTTTTCAATCCCATCATCTGTGATTTATCATTAAAAAGGCATTCTCCCAGATTGCTGACAGAACAGAAGTCCAGTTTTGTATGCAGGGGGAGCTGCAGGGACCGAGCCGTTATTGTTCTGTTATTGTCTAAGAAGCCTCTGTGTGCCAGTAGATATTTATAATCTGGTATGTTTTAGAATAAGTGTGTTATCTTCCAGAGAACAGCATGTTTGATATAATTCTAGTGGGATATATGAAACACAAGTTTCACGTGAATGGCAGAGCCGCCAGGGGAGGTATGTGACAAGCTGTGTTTGCTACGCTCAGTCTGCTCAGGAATACACTAGAGAAAATAACCAAACTGCCACCTTGATTGGATCTCCCCCTGATAACAAATTAAACAAATAGAAATGAGAACATTAAATAAAGCTTTCTGAATGCCATGAATATTGAGGGACTAATATGCCTCTACATGCACATGAGTGTTTGCAGGAGCAGTATCAAGGCAGTCTAGTCAGGGCAGTGCCAGTTGCCCTATATAAATTTAATTTGTCAGGATCACATAATACATTGAGCTATCAAGAGAGCATAAAGAGATCCCTTTGAGGTCATTTTCCTACAACACGAGATTTGTTTTGCCTTTGCACATCCAATGCTACAGTCTCACTAGGTGTAAAATGTCACACAATGCACAGGAGAAAATTATCTGACTTCACAGGAGAAAATTATCTGACTTTACAGCACAATCTAAAGAACTATAAACCTTGTAAAAAGGCAATCTTTCTCTTTCCTTCCTCACTCCTTCCCCACATCCCTTACTTTTTCATGCCATAATATGTATGTAAGGCTCTTGTTTTGAAAACTGTATTTCCTCTGATAAACAAATGTGAGATCATGCTGTGTTGCTGGAAAAATGATAATTAGCTTTGCTGCAATATGAGAGCCTGAGGTGATGCAGTGATAGATTAGGGCACACACACCACCTCCCTGAGTATTTTTCAGCAATCAGATGAGGAAATTATGAGATTTACAATTGGATCAGCTACAGAAATAAAATACCTCTTAATAGCTCTTTCATTGCAACTAGAGCTCTGTGTGTTTTCCTGTACAGTGATGCTAGATTTCCTTGTTCCTGCTGCTGAAATGAGTACCTCATTGATGCTGCATTTGAAGATTCCTCTTGAAATGTTTCTGTTTCAGTTAAAGCATATAAGCACTTTCAGATAAAGTGGGATAGACACAGCAGTGAGCAACAGCCAAATGTTCATCGGATATTTGAGCTGGATGTCAAAGCCACAGACCTAAATCAGTATCAATTTTCTTGCAAGTCAGCAAAAAAATCAAAGACAAAGACAGCACTGAATTAAAAGATATAGTTCAGACCAGCTGGAAATTAAAAAAAAAATAAAACACAGAAATCAGCAGGATGAAACATTTCTCCATTTAGCTTTGGTAGTGAAAGGAAGTATCTTCTCTACCATAGCTTATTAGCTTCTGCAGAGCTAGTTTATTAAAACACAGAACAATGAAGAGGTATGGGGTGGTATTTTCTTTTCTTTAAAGGTGTTGTTAGAGCCCCATTAAGATATAAGTTAATATTATATACATCACGGATCCACAAAGGCCTTTTTAAAGGGGAGACGAATGTGGCAAATTTTGGCTAAGAAAACCAGTGGCGTCATACAAGAGTCCAGAGATTGGAGCAGTAAATTTCATAGGTCTGGATGATAATTTCGTTATAAAATGTCAATATTTCTTAGTAATCCTAGAAGAACACACACAGCCTTATCTTCAGTGAATATTGAGCCTAATGACACCTTCTCATCTGGTACCCAGGTAACAGCAGACCTAACAGTCAGTGTGCAGCTTTGAAGGAGATATACAAACTGTTGGCTAATACAGAAGAGTAAAGGATTTTGAAGCACATTCACAGGATATATTATTTAGCTTCTAAGAATTAGTCTTGACCCTTTACTGAAGCAAACAGGCTTTGCACAGTGACACTCAAAGAAAATATAAACCAACTGAGATAAAACCAGAGGTATAGTCACCATTGTTCTGTGGCTTCTTAAAATGAAACATTGTGCTGGACTGCCCTCATGCCTTCTGTGGAAGTGTTTCCACTTTCAAAAATGACTAACTGCATTTTTCTGTTTGCTTCATGGAGCTCTCACCAATTGAGTTTAGTCAATTTTGAAAACCAACTAAGCTTTGTCATCTTATTGGCTAAAGGGTGGGCATGATTTGACATCAAAGTGGTCTTCAAAGTGCTGTCCTTATGCCCTTCAGAATGGTTAGATTATAGTTCCATGAAAAGCAATCAAAGAAATTAAGCCTGCCTTGAAAGGAATTGATTTGGTCAGCATCTCCAGTGAAAATATCCTAAAAGATTTGTAAATCAAAGAAAAAGAAAAAAAAAGAACATGAAACTCACAATGCTTCAATAAAATATATTTTGGAAGTATGCAGTGAAGAAACCTGTTCCTAACTTGTTGCAAGAAACCACTTCTTTTCACCAGACTCCAGGTATCTCTGATCACATCTGGCAAGTGTATGCTTTCCAGCACATACATCTTCTCCAGCATGTATCCAGTCTAATCTCAGGATATTTGTTGATCCCAGTGAACACATAGATGAGATTCAGCTGCCTTTCTGCGTTATCTATTCTCTTTTACATACCTCTCTCAATGCTTTCAGGATTTTTGAGAGTTAGGATGAGGGGAAAGAGAAGCAGGTGGAAGGGTATACCTTGCATTTAAATTATCTTGTGAAATCATGTTTGTTGGAAATCTTATATCCTCTATAATTTTTTCATCACAAACAGGAGTGTTAAAGAAATGCAAACCTACCCCAGACTGACATTCATGTGGGCGTTCCACCCATCACCAAGTCTCTCTCTCCCACCAACTCATGCTCTCTCTGTGTCACTCTGTCCTAGAACTGAGCACTCTTTGCAACAAAAATTTTTAAGTTAATATGCTGCTGTAAACATTTCAGTTTCCATACAGTGATATTCCTCAGCAAGAAAAAAAAAAAAAAAAGAAAAAAGAAAAAAAAAAAAAGATGTTGCAAACTTTTTCAGCATCTCTACATCTTTTGTTCTTCTATGCTGACAATATATTGCTGTGCCATTCTGGATAAGAAGACAGTTTCTTTTTTGGAGAAGGCTGCAAAGATGCTGTTTCACTTGTACATGCAGAAAACTTTCTGGAGCTGCTAGCTTTAATTTATTCTTTTAGCCCAGGAGTTGTATTCACAACATTGTTGATGCATGACGTGGCTGGTGCACACTGAGGTAACCCTGGCATGCTACACCTCTGCCTGTGTAGGCTGAAGGATTTCTGCACAACCAAAAGCCTTGGATTTTTTTACAAAATTAAATAGTTTCTGAAATTATTTAATATCTTCTGGTATGGGTTTTGCTACATTTTCTGGACAGAATGACAGCCCAGCGGAGGCCAATAGGTGTCTCATGGATGGTACTTTATAACCATTTCCCCTTATTTCTATCAAAATCTCTTTCTCTGAAACTTTCAAGCTGACAGGGAAGGATACAGTTGCAGCCCATCTGTCAGGCTATCTGCATGTCCCTACAACAGAAGTCGTTCATTTTGATGCAGCTCTTTGCAACCCTGAGTACTTTTTCTGGCACTGTTAATACAGTCCTGCAAATGATTCGATCCCCTAAAGTTTGTTCAGACACCTCTACGTGCTAGAGATCCCAAATGTGGCCAGAAGAGACTTCTTTATGCAGCAGCACTTGCCAAAATCCATCTTCAGCATAAGATACTACTTTTGCCAAGGCAAACAATTACAAGCATTGGGCAAGGAGCTCTCTTCAGTGCTTTGCTTAAGTTGCTTGTGACCACACAAATGGATAGTCACTTTCTCATGCTTTTCCCTCGTGTGCTCAGAGATATTTTTCTGCATTGTGTTGGTTTCTTCTCCATTGTTGTTTTGCATTTGGTTTTGCACAGTGCTGATGTTGGGGTGTTTGTGCTCTCATTGTTACCAACAGTTTATCTCTGAGACTGCTCCCCTTCTGCTCTGCATTTAGATATGACCTTTCAATTCATTTTATCTGCCAACAACTTTTGACAGAGTTAGCGTGGGATGTCTTTCTCTTTCAAACACCTGCATTTTGCATTCCATTTACCAACCTATCATGAATCAGTTTCAAAATGCGCTAACTGCATGAGTCAGGTCACCAAAACTCAGATACATTGTTTCTCCAATTCTTGATTAGACTCACTAAATAGACATCTCTGATTGCTGGTTGAAAATTCTTCTGGAATACTTTTAGTACTTTATATATACCCGCCTTATCTGCTCCACATTGGCCAAACACTCTTGAAATAGGGAATGTATTGAACTGGAAAAGGTAAGAATCTGGCTGGGGTCTTCTTTCTTCTTCCCCTTCCCCCCCCCACCCTTTTTCTTCTTTTCTCTTTCTCTTTTCCTTTTCCTTTTCCTTTTTCTTTTTCTTCTTCTTTTTCTGTTTCTTTTTCTTTTTCTTTCTTTTTCTTTTTCTTTTCCTTTTCCTTTTCCTTTTCCTTTTTCTTCTTCTTTTTCTTCTTTTTTCTTCTTCTTTTTCTTCTTTTTCTTTTTCTTCTTCTTCTTCTTTTTCTTCTTCTTTTTCTTCTTTTTCTTTTTCTTCTTCTTCTTCTTTTTCTTCTTCTTTTTCTTCTTCTTCTTTTTCTTCTTCTTCTTCTTTTTCTTCTTCTTCTTCTTTTTCTTCTTCTTCTTCTTTTTCTTCTTCTTCTTCTTTTTCTTCTTCTTCTTCTTTTTCTTCTTCTTCTTCTTTTTCTTCTTCTTCTTCTTTTTCTTCTTCTTCTTCTTTTTCTTCTTCTTCTTCTTTTTCTTCTTCTTCTTCTTTTTCTTCTTCTTCTTTTTCTTTTTCTTCTTCTTTTTTCTTTTTCTTTTTTTTTTCTTTCTTTTGCATTGGTTTACTAACTCCACTAGAGTAACATCACTAATCCAGTTATCTAAAACAAGGCCAACCCAAAGGCACCTTCAGCTCTGCGCCCCTATATTCCTTTAAGGAGATGCGAGCATCAGGACCTGCCTAACCACCCAGTGCCCAACAGTAACCCCCTCTCTCCAATGGAGAAGCTCCTGCCACCGCTGTGGCCTGGGGGAGGAGAGGGGTGCCAGTGATGCAGCCAGGCAGAGTCTTCTCCTCTGGGATGGGGAGACACGGGAAGATGGAAGGATGAGGACAGCTCTGAAGCAACTTGCAGCCTCTGCCACATGGTGACAGAAAGGGGCAAGGAATAGTCCTCTTCTACTGCCAGCCATCAGCGCAGAGTGACAGGGACACTGGCATCCAGCTCCCATTGCCGCTGACTTCTTCCCACCATGAGCGAGAGCACATCCACTCACCAAACACATCCACGCCATCTGCTCAGGGACAGGAATGCGACAGGTTGTTCAAACAATCTGCTTTGATGAGGTAATTTCTGTTTTCCTGCTTGCCTTGTTTTTAAATAGGCTTTTCAGTGGTGAGGATTGGAGGGATTTGGAGATACTCATCATTTCTAATTTCACAAACCTGCAGGAACCAACTGAATTCTGATACCATAGTTGGTATTTGAGAGACAGAGCAAGAAGGCACCGAGACAAAACAACATCCCAAGACAAAAAAAACAACTTCATAGCCTTATCTCCATGTGCAATTTTCTTTCCCACTCAACCCTGTCCATTGCTTTCCCAGTCAAAGGCTCCATGGAAAGTTTTCTGTCTCAGTCAGCTGGAAGGTGGGTCCAAAAACATTCCTCTTCACTGCAGGGAAAGCACTCTGAGTATGGGATTGGAGAGGGGAAGTGGAGCTGTCAAACAAGGCAGAAATAGCTCAGCTGCTCTTCCATGGCCTTCAAAGAAGAAATTCTTCCCCTCACCCTGCAGAGATCCCTGTCTGGCCCGGGTGCGGACTCCTGGTAGAAGAAGGACAGCCAGATCCCCTAGAGGACACTCAGGGAAGAGGCTGGGCACTGTATATCTCTGCTCCGTATAGGCTATAAACATGGCTAATGCAGTCACTGCTCAGACGCCAAGCTCTGCATCACAGGTAGCACATCCATATAAACAATACAGTTGAGAAGTATTTCCCAACTTCAGTGATAAAAAGTAAAAAGTATCTACATGCAGTAGGCATCTACATACATAAAAAGCAACATCAATAAAACTTTGGTGAATATAAGTAATAGTGGTCTGAGCATGACATAAATGGTGTGGAATAAAGGGTGTAAAGTCCTGGTTTGAAGTAAAACAGAACTGATCTTCTGTTTGGTAATTTTACTTTTCATTTAAATCTCTTCTAACTAACTGTATCCTCTGAAATTAACAGGATATTGTTCATGTACTGTTCACTCGCAGACAGGAGCTGATTGTTCATAATTTATGCCAAGGGATGGCATGCAGAGAGGCTCCTGCTTATACTTACTGCTATAACAGCCAAGGGCAGGTAATTTTGTTATTTGCCCCGTTGGAGGGTCAGAAGCAGAAAAGCACAGAGGGGTCCCACCTGCAGGGAGGAGCAGACAGGACAAGTGACCCAAAACTGACCAACAGGGTATTCCATCCCATCTGCTTCATGCTCGGTATAAAAGCTGAGGGATCAAAGGGTCAGCCTTTTTCTTCAATGGCCGGTGTTTGAGGAGGACTCTGTCTGTTCATCTGCCTTTGACACTGATCCGTGCATTACTGAATCCAGATCTGTAATCCAGTTCCCGTCTGTCCCTGAGTCCGGTCTGGGACTTTCCCAGTGCCAGCTGGTGATGTGGTCATCATCCTGGGAGCTCAATATGTTTTTGTATATATTGCATATATTTCATAATTTTCTTTTTACTATTTTATTATTCATATTTCATTAAAGTAGTTTATTTTTCTTTTAAACTCATAAGTCTGTTTCTCTCTCTTCCTCCCCTCCCTGAAGGGAGATGCTCTCCCTTGTCCAAAGGGAGGGAGATCAGAGAGTATCCATCATTCATTTCAGTGGCCAGTGCAGCCCAAACCATGACCGTCTGGGAATCTCAGGCACAGGCAGCCTCCAGGAAGGAAGCAGCTAAAACACCAGTGTAGGAAATGGGTGTCCATGGCTTGGATCCAAGCTTAGTCACTGTCAGCTTCCTTGGCTTGCAGCTTCAGCTGAACTGTGTTTGGCCTGGGCCCCTGAGGAGCTGAGGAAAAGAAGGGCAAAGTTTATCAGTTCCTAAACTGAAAAAATAAGGGGTGGCTAGAGCATATATTATGAAATTTTTTAATCCATTGGAATTCTGTCTTTTTTGTCTTTAACTGAGGGAATATTATTCAATTTCTATCAAAAGCGGTATATATTCCTTATGTGAAATGTCATACGAACTTGGACAGAAGGAATTCTGATACAGAAAATAAGCATAACCTAAAAGAGAAGTTTTGTCCTCCTTTTCTGTTTCAGTTTTCTGTCAAAACTGTTCCATTGTATTCCTTATTTTACACTCCTAAAAGCCAAGCATGGATGAAATACCTAGTGATAGGGCCTGGAAAACACAGGGACAAACACAGCCCACTCCAAAGAGGTTTACCCAGACTGGCTGTTCCTGGCTTCCGTCCAGTCTCAGCTGTGTGGGGCAGCTAAAACAGCAGTTGTGCCCCCACAGTCACACTGCCACATTGCAGGTCCCTGTACCAAGGGACTGGCCCCTCGTCCTTACTTGGACTGAAGGCACACAACTGCTCTTTCATTTCTTCCTCCTGTCACAACTACTCCAGGACAGGGCAGGTATCCATCCCCTCCATCAATGCACAAAGGAGACCTGTTAGTAGAAGGAGACAGACTGAAAAGTGTGTTTTACCATCAGGGAGCACATCTCCCGGTCCAGCTCTTCTCCATCTCCTTCCCCCCTTGCCCAGCCACGTATTTGCTCCCATTTTCCTCCTGTTCCATTCCCAACTGGAAAAGTGACGATCTCTTTCTTTCCCAAAGGGGATCCTGTAACATCCCTCTGGCAATGGCACCAACCGAGGAAGGAAAGTAATATTAGGAAAATGTTAATGGAGTTTAACTTCTTCTAATGCAATTTAGAGCTGGAAACAATGAAGCAAGCCTGAATGAAGCGCACTGCCAGCTCCCCATGAACCAGCAGTCAGCGGTCCCAGGAGCCCTGTTCAGGAACTGGTGACCCAAGGACAGGAGGGAGAAGGAGGGAGACAGCGAGGGCTTTGGAAAAGATTACTGCATGCACAGGAACTGACTTTCCAGCCCGAGAGCAGCCTTAACTGGTGCCAAAGGAAGAAGTAATGAAAGGGATTTGTAACGACACAAATAGGAAGGAGCCAGCAAAACGACATTCTGAGTTTAACCCCGAGGAAAGTGCTTAATGAAAAGAACAAAAATATGTGCTGAGAGGCCATAAGGCCAGGAAGACAAACTGGGAGTACTTGAATGGGTCTGTCGTGTCCAAATCCAGAGTACTCCCAAAGACTTTGGTAGAGTTACTTACAGAAACAGGCGCATTAGTAACTTACATAAGATCTCCATCAACATAAATAAAGCACATTTGGTTCTATACATTGACAAGCATACAGCTGGAATTCAGTTTCGTAAAAAATTTCAGGTCAGAAATACCTTTATAAATGCTTCTACAATTATCAGAAGGAGGTACATATGGAAAGAGAAACAGTGCTCAGGATTCGATGCCAGATAGCACATACTACTGCTCAGTGATAATTAAAAAGCTGAGTGGGTCTGGTCTTGGTCATGGAAATACTCCTAAGTGAAGTAAAATAGGCTTGGGGACTTGACATTGAAAAGGGTGCTATTTTTTGTGCCTTTTCTTCAGGGTGTCATCAGAAAAGTTGGGAAGAATGTGTTGATCCAGGAAAAATATTTTGGTAAACACTTTTTTTCAGTTTCTATGGCCATCAGAAGTCATGGGCACGTGTTTTCTCAGGTGATCTTTAGGAAAAGACTTCTCTCCAATGGCAGTGTGTGCCTTCAGCCAGTAACTAAAGATATTCATAAAATCAGGTAAATTCCCTGTCTGAGATTTTAATATCAGCCAGCTACAGAGGGGTCATAACTATTAATGTAGCATCACTCATAATTACTGTAGCCCTGACAAAAGTGATGGATCATATATACCAGGCAATCCTTTTCTGTTGCAAGCTGTTGCGAGAGTAAAGCATAGAGTTATTTCAGATTTACTGTGTGGCAGATTTTGAATGGGGAAGAGTTGAGACAAGTCTACAAGTTCATCAATATTCGTATTTCTCTCTTTTCAAAAAGATGAGTTTTCCCCTCTACACAGGCTTCTTCACAGTACATTTAAGATCAATATAAATCTGTTAGTTGTCTCTAGCACAGACAGCCAGACTCCTTACTCTCACTACTCCAAAACCAGAGCTATCCTTTTAGGTCTCTCCAGCTTCCTCCCCTCAGCCCCGCTTCAATACATGCACTTTGACATCAGGCTGTCATTGGAGGCCACACTGCTGCAGGAGACATGACACACAGCATCAAGAAAGTCAGCATCACAAGGTATTTCTTGGTAGAAGATCCTGCTTTCTTCACCTCCTCACCACTGCCCAGAGACTGCTGTCCTGAGGCCTGTCCTCTAAAGAGAGAGCAGGGGAATGGTCATAGCAGAAATCCATGCTGATTTGTTGCCAGAGTTTTTGCTCAATGTTTATCTAGATTTTTAGAGGATTCCAGTCTTTACCTCACAATTTTCTGTCAATGCACTGAAAAGTGATATTAACTCAGATGACCAATTTGGACAGGGAATTCAGTGTCAGATGTAGCTCAGGAGCCACCCCAAGTGTCTACAGGTTTTTTTCTTTTTTGATACTTTATCAAGATCAATTACAATCACTTTAAACATCTTTGTCATGATTGCAGGACTGATGAAACATAGTTCCATAAACTCCTTGCAGTAGGAACAACAAATTTTTTTTTTTACATTCATAAATATCATTGCAAATATACACTGAACATTCATTTATCATACTGAAGTAGAACAAATGTATGATTGGAAGCAGGATGAGCTGTAATAACTTCTGAATATGTTCCATATTTTTACACTCTGTGTAGTCCATGTTTGTCAATTTACATTTGCTATGCTGGAACTGGAATTTATTAAGGTAAATCAGGAGCAAGATGGGGATTCATATTTCAGATTTTTGTGCCATTCTCCCACGTGAAATCAGAATATAAGTATATCATTGAGGCTGATTATTCCCACCACCGCTTTCCGCCGTTTCACTGATTTCCCATCCAGCTGAGAAAATATTTTGCTGTGAAACATCTGGCTAAGGAATGCTGGGAGCTCTGACATGGCTGGTGCATCCTCTGTAGACAGCTTTGAAGCAAAGTAACATAGTATTAAACAATTCCAATAGACTGAAAAATATTTAACAAAATCTCACCAGAGACTATCCAAGATCCTGTAGCTGTTGCCATAGACTTCTCCGATTATGCTGCCCTGGCACATGCAGATGTAACTGAAGCTGTGAAGATACTATGGGAATAAAAGTACAACCACAACAGAAAATCTGTGAGGAGATGCACATCGGAGCAAAGAAGGAACTGTAAAAATAGAAGTGGAAAATCAAATGCAAAGAAAATCTGTTTTGTCCAGCTTGCAGTTTTCTCTTATGAATGTTTCTCAGAGAAGGTGAGAACTACCCAGCTGCACTGCAGTTAGCCCAGAAAGAATAGAATAGCGACATCTTTACCAACTTTGTGCTTAAATAATAATAATAATGATTAAAAAAAAAACCCAACCAGAAAACAAAAAATGAGTAATTGAATATAACAATAAGTCCAGTATTTATTTCATCCGTGGTAGTCTTGGGCCAAAGGTTGGAGCAGAATTCAGCCGAGCACTTGACCACATGTGTGGTTACAGCACCATCAACCAGGGATGCAATCGCCTGCCGAACTTTAGGCACCTGAGCTGCCCCTTCCAGCCCTGTGCATAGTTAGTTAGGCCTGGCCAAAAGAGAGCACTTATCCTTTCTTGAACTCAAGATAGTTGTTCTGATTGTTATTCCAAAAAAAAAAAAAAAAGTTTTTCTGCCATTGTTCCAACACAGTTCCCATTAATAGAAGCAGCAAGTGAGCATGTAGAAGCATGTGGACTGATTACAGACAAACTCCAAAGTCAACAAAGCAAGCCATAAAACTGCCATGTGAGGTCCCATGAGAGAACACGTCAACAAGGAAAGGGGTTAAAAAGCAGGGGGGTCCTGAAAAAAGGCACTGACATAAACTACATCACCATGAAAGAAAGTTATGAAATGTTGCAAGGAATTAATTTGGCGAAGTGAGGAGTCCTTCATGCCTCTTACACATCGCAGCAAAGTATGCAGGCAGGGGAAATAGGGTCAGATTACAAAGGAGAAGCTTAAAAGTACAACATGTTGAAACAAGAGTAGCAGGTAAGGACATGAGAAATGTTCTATTAATGGTGAAGTTTAGAAATTGTTCACAGATAAGAGAAAGGGTGAAGAAAAGATTGATCCACTAAGCACTTGAGCTGAGAAGCTATTAAGACATTGCTCTAAGAAGGTATGAAAATCAGCTGCAATCAGGTAGAGAGTACAATTAGTCCTAATAAACAAGCAAACACATCTACTTTTGGTAGGGA
>NW_009661369.1:1841713-1917310 GCF_000708025.1 Charadrius vociferus
AAGAACAAGTTAAAAAGTATTTTGAGAAGTCAAATATTTGCAAATTGATCAGTCTTGAGACAATGTCATCACAGAGAATTTTAAAGAGCTGGTTGGGTAAATCTCCAAGCCATTAGCAGATACATTTGAAAAGTAATAGAAAAAGGTGAGATACCGGAAAACAATTAGACGGCAGACATGGCATCTACTTTCAAGAAAGGAAAAAAAAAAAAAAAAAGCAGGCATCGGGGAGCTACAGACGTATCTACTTAGTTCCATTTTCAGGAAAAATACTGGAACAGCTAAATGAATAAATGATTACAAGCATGTAAATGGAAACAAAGTGTTGAATAATAACCCATATGGATTTGTCAGGAGCAAGTTCTGTCAAGCCAATCATCTCATTTATTTATCTGACAGGGCAACAGGTCTGGCAAAGAGAGGAGAAACAAAAGATGTGAGGTATTTTGACATTAGTTGGGAGTTTGAATATTTTATACAACATTTTCCTAAGCAGACTAGGGAAACATAGCTGAAATGCCACATTCTGACAGTAATTCTATGCACTGAAGACACAAAAATACAGCCTTCCATTGACATGATCAAACCAACGGTTCAAGGGACCAGTGGTTCCATCTCATCTATAAAGGTGGGCAAAGATAGATCACAAAGGAAGAATGGAAGAAAAATCAAAAAATACCACAATGCTTTACCAGAATACTCTCCTTGATTCAAACAGCTTGTGGCTCAGGGACTGTCTAAGCACAGAGTGATGTCTTTATACTTTTTCTTTGTGAGTTGTTTGGTTGCTTTTTTGAACCAGCATATTTTTCTGGCATCCAAAACATCCTTTGGCAAGAGACACTAAGAACTTAACTTTGCAGTACGTGACCATGTCCAGTTGTTTTGAATCTGACTCTTACTATTTAATTTGATTTCCCCTACTTCTTGTTTTGGAAAAGAGAAAAAATAAATCTGTTTTCCCTTTTTCTACGGTACTTGTGATATGACAGATCTCTACTATATGCACACTTAGCTACTTTTATCCAATCTGAAGTTTCGTAATAGGATTAGCTGATTTTCAGAAGCTACTTTGATCATCTTCTCTCAAACTTCTCCAATTGGGATGCACCTTCATTTTGATGGCAGATTAAATCGGCTCTCAGTGCATAGAATTACTATCAGGTTGCATACTGTTCTGAAGAAAAGGATTTGCGTCATTATTAATCAGAAACCAAGTGTGAGTGAAAAAGGGCCTGCTATTGCAGAAAAAGCAAACCCATACCAACGTGTACAAACAGAGATGTAGCCTGCAAAACATGTGAAGTCATCTATCTGTTGTGCTCTTTGCTGATCAAGATGTATCTCTGGACACGCTCCAGCACCTCTGTGTCTTTCTTGTAGTGAGAGGCCCTAAGCTGAACACAGTACTCGAGGTGGGGCCTCACCAGTGCTGAGTACAGGGGGATGATCACTGCCCTAGTACTGCTGGCTTGTGGGAATCAGAACACCTCATCCTGCCCTGGGACAAGTGGATGGAGAAGACATCTCCAAATTCCTCCCATCTCTGGAGTTTTCTGAAGCCCTCAAAAGTGGGGAATTAAGAGAACAGCTAATGCTTTAAAGTCCTTTTCTTTAAAACATTGCTAAATTACCTTTACATAAAATTTGTCTATCTTATTTAACTTATGTGTAGAGGGTTTTTTTATATCTCAGCAAAGATCACTGAAAAACTCACTGACCTAACTGGACACTTCCCAAAGTCCGGTCAGCAAAGCCAAATACAATCTTGTAAGAAAAGTAGAATTGCTCCACTTACCGTTTTCTCTCTTGGAAGTCATTAATCTGAAGTTAGATTTTATACCTTGTTCAGCACTATTTATGGGGCTTTGTGTGACTCGTGGTTTCTACATGTAACAATTGGGAATGATCCTACTCTGATATCACGGCTAGCAAAGCCATCAGTCTTCGGGGAGAAGGCTCAAAAACTCATTCTCAGATTTTCAGCTCATATCTGTCTCTATTAATGCAAAACTGGTTTTGTTGTTTAGCCACCCAAGAGATAAAACAGCGTAGAGATATTTAGTAAATCTGTTCATATTTTTATTTCTGGTTTCCTCTTCTGAATTTAATTTTCCCTGAGGAAAACTGGTACAGAATATGCTTATGCTTTCTTTTCATTCTTCAGACTGCTCAGTGAATGAATGTTTTTTTTTCTCTTCTACAGGATTTCCCACTCAGTGTATAATCCATTAATAATGTTTTTCAAGAAACAGGGAAAAAATCAACATTTTGTCACACTTAAATCCAGCAGTTTCTACAGAGAAAGAGTTAATATTACAACCTGACTTAACATTTCCTTTTTAGCACTTGCAAGTCCTTGACTGGAGAACATTACAGCTTCATCCAGAAAATAAACACCCTTCATGTTTATATAATATTTTAAATATTCCAGTGTGGAGTGGTATTAAAAGGAAGCACTAGGTGAGGGCACAAAGGGGTTAATGGCCTTTCTTGGGGAAAGTGTTGCTTTGGACTTTTCCCACAGTGTTTGCCAGCAGTGACAAATCTGGAGGAAGGGGCCTTCCTGTGGGGCGAAGGAGGGGAGGGGAGAGAGCAGCGAATAAAGACCAGGAGAGAGGAGATGTGCCGGAAAGGAGTCGGAGATTTTTCTGGTTTTAGTGGCTACATGGAAAACAGTGGGAGTATAAGCAAACCTGTTCATATGCCCACATAGCCTTATCTCTGCTGTACAAAAACAGTAACACCGAACTGTGGCAGCTGTGCCCTGTCAACCCTGCCAGATGAACTGACAGATAGGAAATCTCTGGTTTCAACCCCTCTTTATCTGGTTCAGCATTTACTTCTAAGAATTTGTAAAACTGTTTAGTCACAGTCCCTCCAGACGTATTTTTCTCTTCTGAAAAACCAGTAGTGGGGGAGGCATTTAACCTCCTCCTTGGGTTTATCATCCTGACAGGCATGTGTCAGTAAGGTGCTTGACTCCACACCAGCCGACATAGAGTTGGTAGCTGCCGCCGCTCCAGCTAAAATCCTCAAAACATCTTTCCGTGCTTTCCTCCTCAGGGCCCTGTTCAGCAGAGAACTCAAGGTAAGCACAGATAAACACCATCTACTCTTTTTTTTTTTATTTTATTTTTTTATTTTTTGGGGAGGGGGTGGAAAGCATCTACCCTTTTCTTAGCAGCTGATTTGCCCATATTGATACATACGCCTACACTCGCCCCAACCTACAGGTCGGGCCAAATTGTAATGCCTGTGGAGATAGATCCTTGATGAGATTTTCCAGAGTGCCTTCTCATGACATGCCCATTGTGCTTTGTGAGATAGGCTTAACGTGCTCCATGCCTAAGGTAGGGTCTTGAGGAGGTACACGTGCACAGTTTCCAGTGGGAGTGAGGAAGCTAAAGGAGAAATTACCTGTCCATTATTCAATTACACCGCATTATTGTGAAAATCATCTATTATACAGGATCATTCAAAGCATCTTCAATTTTCATCAGATATTCTCTGAACTTCATAAACGTTTGAGCAATCAGTTAGTCCTTAAAGGGAGCAGAGGAAACCTATAAAACTAATACCCAGACTTTTAAAACAGCTTCCCATAGAGTGTTTTTGCAAGTACTAGAGGAAATGAAAGGGAGTCTTTCTGTACTAGGAGATTATATTTCTTCTTTTCATGGTTAAATTTGAAATGACTGGCTCCAAGTAAACATCTGAACTTCATCTGGATTTGTACTGAAAAAAAAATTGAGATGTGGATTCATTTAAGCAATAAAGAACAAGTAAATTGTGCTCTTGTTAGAGGTTACAGGTTTGGATGAATGTCTGAATTTGAAATGATCAGCTTTCACACTGCAAATAATATCTTTTGAAAAATTAGGGGTATTTTTCTTTTGACTCCTTCAAGTCAATTTAGGTCTGGTGAAAGCTGCTTGATTGACATCCCTGGAAACCAGCACTCTGTGCTCATAAGCAGTCTGGGCAGAGGGATGTAACATGCATAAGTAGCAGCACAAATTTTCCCAAATTGCTTGTACACCTCAAAACGAACTTCAAGCATTTGGCTCCATGGGACACGGCCAATCTGCCCAGGCAAATGTTGGTCTTCAGGCCTAAAAATAACGGTGCAAGTCAAGGAATTCCCATTTTGAAGCATTTCTGTGAGAAGTCACATGGAAATACTGCTGAGAAATCCATCCTTCCAGGGATAAGAGAAGAAAAAGAAGCAAAATCAACTCTGAACAATTTTTTACAGGCTGTCCAAATTCCACTTTATGCAAACTAGTGACAACTTTCAACTCTGTCCACCCACCAGTAATTCCTGTTTTGCAGAAGGGTGGAGGGAAGGGTAAGAGAGGCAAGGTTCATTTCCCATTTGCATCACTAGTGGAAAAATATTCCTGCAGCTTTTATTATTATCACCTGTGCATGCTGTACAACTCAAAAGCAGATTCATCTCTTCTGAACAAATTTAATTTACAAAGCTGCACTACATCAACACCTAAGTAGAAGGATGAGTGGGTGGTCAACAGCTCCCACTCTAAGGTATTACGTGTAGTTGCCAAACCTTTCTGAAGAAATTTCCCTGTGCCAGTGTCCCAGAGCAGCGTTGTGCTGACCAAAGCAGTACAGGAAAGAGATTTGTTACATGTCCAAATTTCTGTTGCTGTCCCAAAGATGGAACCACCTGCACTGGGGTTACTGCCAGTGGATTAGTCTATGGGAGCCGTGAGCTCGTCCTTATGACCATCGGAGCCTTCAAATAATGCCAGACAGACACTATTGTATGAAGGGGCATGTGAGGGAGACAAAAGAGCTGGAAGTGCCCCTCTCTTACCATGACAGCAGTCGTAACACTCTCACCCAGCCAAACATCCACTGGTCACAATCAGAAGGGGTTGTTACAGCACAGTCTAAACCCTTTAAATGATTCATACCTGAAACACTCCTCAGAGGGCAGGAAAACCCATCCTGCCCAACACAGGTTGTAAGGGGAGAGAAAAAGCCAGGGCTGAGCCAGGCTCTGTAGTCTCTTTTATCTGCTCCAAACATCCAGGAGCCCTCTCTCCAGAAGTGATGTTATGATGTGAGCAACTCTTGTAATGCCCTGTGCCCTATACCTCAAGCCTATGACTATGTGATTGTAATAGGTATAAAACTAAGTATATCTCTTCCAATATCCTCTGCATGTGTATACATACATACATAGATAGATTTATACATATGTACATATACACAGATATCATAGAATCATAAAATGGTTTAGGTTGGAATGGACCTTAAAGATCATCTAGTTCCAATATATGTTCCATATATGCATATATGTTGCTGCATTGCAAACAAATTCTCTGTACTTCTCAGTTCCAGTTGCTACCCTTTTGATGAAGCAATCAAATCACTGCATTGTGAATCAGGCTGTTTTTACTGGGTATTAAAATTAGAACAATATTTCCCACTCTCCAGTGGGAGATCCCAATCCACCAGTGATGTTCAGAAGTGTATGAAAAACGGAATTGTTTTTCAGTGCAATGGGTCATATAACAAAATGGAAAGAATAATCATTTCAAGGCAAATGAGATGTTTCATTGCCCATAGAACTACATATATAATTTTGTTCATAATTTTACATTTAAAACCAATAAATGGGAGGAAAATCTCAAAACAGGATTATTGTTTCGAAATGTTTTCTTTGAAAAATTTCAAAATCAATCTTTTCAAGTATCTTTTTCTTCCAAATTAACCACCGAGTTCTGGCCAAATAGATACACATTTAAAGAAATCTTCTGAGTTCCATTGCCTGTTTTTGCATTCATATTAACAATTATCTTAATTTTTTTCTGTGTTACCCTTGATAGATGAAGTACATTCTTCAAAAAGATCTATACTCTGGCCCCATCAATATCCACTTTTATACCGATGCCTTTAAGAAACTGTCCGTCAGGAATAGCAATATTGTCTGGTAAGCAAAACAGATACTGGTGAAATTCTGTCCTAATTAAGTCAGTGCCAATGCTTTCATTAACTTCAACAGACATAGAATTTCAGCAGTAACGTTTCTCTTGTTGCTGATGCATCAGTATATGCTTTTATCATTGGCTTCCTTCTTACCTGTCTTGTATTTTAGTCATTCACAGCACTTATTTTTCTGCTTTTTGAGATGGGTTGTGTGCCAGTAGTGTCTTCAGAGTCCTGTTCGAACCCTAAAGACATCAGGACGGATGCATTTGCAGGATGAGTCTTTGGCTTGAGAGCAATTCAGAATGGGAAACTTTTTTTGTCTGTTCCTGTACAGCACTCAGCGTTAAGGTTGCCAGACCTCATCAGGACTTGGTTACCACACAAGAAATCATTTACAATAACTACTCTGAACAGAAGAATAGTGCAATGTATAATGCATAGCACATAGCACCTCACTAAACCATTCAATAGGTAGTAGTGATGGGTGGTGTATACAAAGAGTAGCAACATAATCAAAGAAAGTTTATGCCCTGTGCTTACTGGGAATTCCTCATTTATGAGGAATAATTGCAATCCCCAATCCCCATCACAAATACACATGTTGTGTAATGCACAACACATTTCATTTTGTCCAAATGCCCTACAAATTAGGCTTGTGCAGTATAGTATTCGACTTGTTACCACAAATGGCCTGAATGTTTTTCAGTGACGTGTCTGTTGTCACCAGAATTTTCTTGTTAAAACTGTCCTGTGATACAATTACCCACTTTAATTGTCAGATCAAACAAGCAAAAGGAAAGAACTGTTCTAGATCAGCTAATGCTTATACATCTTGCTATTGCTTTACTTGCTTCTCCTTGCAATACTTTGTCAGCTCTCGTTTTTTACTAGAAGCCTACTTAATAGATTTGTTTACCTCTGCAATACTGAGCTTGATTGTAAAATAATTTCCCATTCACTTGTGATCTCCACCTGACCCCTCAGATCTGGCTGCCAGCGAGGCTCGGGTGCCGGGCTGTGTACCAGAACATATTCCCATGGGGGCAGATGGGACACCAAGAGATCGTCAAGTCTGATTTCAGAAATTATGCTCTGTTCCTTTTAAAGCAAACTGAATCAATAGGTTCAGCCATCATTTCAGGCTTGCCCATCTGAGACTTGAGCGGTTCTCCAATGGGCAGGGTGCATTTACCACTCAGCAAGAAGAGAGATTCATGTCTGTCAAACTTTGCTGTGGTTCAGTAGAGAGGAGCTTAATTAGTAGCAGTAGCAGGTCACTTTACTTTGATCAAGAGCAAATCTTACAGAAATACTTCATTGGTTTCAGTGAGATAACTTGCTCCAATGAGGTGAAAAGGAATTGGCCCTGGAATTGTAAAATAGACTTAGATTGACAACCACTTCTATATTTGCTTTCTGCCTTAATGAAAGCTAAATGATACTTTAATGAGATCACAACAGGGCAGGTCCAGGGGGACTGGCATGTAGAGTCAGCACAGTTTATTCATAAGGTTACTTGCCTTCAGATATCTAAGTATCCACCATACATTATGCAAACAGCAATGAATCCTGGCTCCACATGCATTTCCATAAGAGATACTCTCAATTTTCAAAATCCAGGAGGGAAAACACTTATCTTCCAACAACAACTATCCATCCTGTGCCCACTATGTTGTAAAAGGCCTAGTGTAATAACCTAATCTGAGGGTTTTCTGGGGCCAAAGCATAATGCAATAGGCAAAGCTAAGCTATTACATGGGAAGGTCAGGCATTTTCAGTGAAACCTGAAGCAAGCAGAGGCCTGCCTGAGGACAGGACAGACTGTGAAAACTCAGAGTGGCACATGGAAACTAAAATACAGATGGATTCTGCACTCATTACGCACTGACATAGGGCAATTTGCTAAGGATCTCTTTTGGAGCTTCTCCTAGCAGATAACGTACCTGAAAATTAGGCAGTGCCAGAAATGATGCATTTTGAAGCCATCTGCCTCAGCATAGTGATGATGCAGTGTAAAAAGCTGTGCTACTGCAAAATAACTGCTTCTTACAGAGCTTGTCATTGCTATGTGCTGTTCTTCAGGTCCTGACGTGGAAAAGCGGATTTGGTATCTCAGCTTTGCATCTTCCCTGGCAAGATGATACCGCCCTGAAATGTGTCAGCAAGCAAATCCCGCCTATATTCCACCTCTTCCCTGACATGTGCTTCCAGGGTTCATTTTCTCACTCATACAAGTGAATTGATAAGATACGACCTGTGAATCTGCAGAAAAAAGATCTAAAAGATCCATAACTAACTAGATTTGAAGCCAAGGGTTGGCACAGCGTGCTGGTTTGGAGGTTAACTGGTGCCTCTTTCCATGATAGTCCCTTTTTCCTCTATGAAGCCATGCCAGTGCAGATTCTCACAAGATCTGTCTATCTGAAATGGCAAACATTTTATATGAACAGAGCCAGCAACCTTGGGACATGGAAACCTCTTCAGTTCTGTCTGACATCTATCCCTGAGTATTAATTTCCTCTGCCTTTGTATTTGGATATTTTCTTTAGATCTTCCATTCCATATTAAGCACAATGCTCAGATACTCCTGAAAACCTCTTCCCTTTCCAGTCCCTCAAAAATATCAAGTTCACCACAACTGGTTACTTTCAATACCTCACAAAGAAAGCTCTTTCTCTGCCTACTCATTTTCCCATCAGCTACTTCTTCCTTTCCACTACGCTCCTGGCTTTAAACCTGTAATTTGCCTCCGTGAATTTTTTATTGGTAGGTGCTTTTTGACACAACTGTGTGAAATACTCTGCTTGTAGCTATGATAATACTTTTTTTCTTTTCCTACTGATCTTTTTTAGCCCTTCCAGTATAGAACAGAAACTGATTTCTCATTTTGTCAGATTTTTTTCATTAGTCAAAGAAAGATTTTGAACTGAAAAATGCCCATTTAAAAACTGTTGCAGGTCAGTAGAAAAATAGATCTCATATTTTCTGTGTGGAAAAAAAAAAAAGACTTAAAAAAGAGAGGTATAGTGAAGGAAAACCACCTGTCTACCTATCTGGTTTTTGTCCTCTCTATTTTTTTTGAGGTGGAAAAAGATTTTTAAAATTAATGTATCCTCAGCAAAAGGAAGTAAATCTACCTTGGATGTTCCAAGAAATGAACCCTTTCATTGTGTGGAGTTTCAGACTTGACAATAGTCCATATCTTTTTAATAAAAGAAAAAACACCTGGGATTGCCAAGACACAGCCATCCCCACCTCTCCATTTAGATTTGCTGTGACAGGCAATGGGGTGACAGTCCCCATATTTGTACCTGCAAGTCCTGTTCAGCTCCTCACAGCCATCAGTGGGAGATGCCACATGATTGCACAGACCTTTCCACTCACCTGTATATTTTGGTTTTCCACCCTGAAGCACTAAAGCTTTTTATAGCAGAGGTTGTGCTTTTTCCATGAGTTTGAAAAATGTTTAACGCCACCAATAAAACACAGTTTGTTACATTTCAGCAGACAATAGGTTAACCTGACATTCTTTGCACTATAAATTTCACTCTCAAGATCCCAACCAACATTTCTGTCTTTGCAAAGATTGCTTTCGTCCAAATCCCATGACACTTGAGGAAAGCACATACAGAGGGTGAACCTTGCCTCGCATTTCACTCCCTCTCTCTCCTACTCTTATCACATTGAAATAATAATGCAATTTTCCCTGCTGGGTAGCCTTTCAAATTTGTACCTTTCTTACAAATAGAGGGCGGAAGGTCACAGACCAACCCTCCCAAGCTTTACAGAGATCAGAAATTACAGAGAGGGCTCAGGAAATGCTGCACTTTCTGGCAATAAGTAAAGATGCCTGTGGACCACTGCATACACCAGCCTGGGGCTTGTATTTATGTCCCTATTCCAGTACAGAGCTCACCAACCACATTGTTGGAACAAAAACTTGCTGAGAAGACAGTTTTAGGAAGTTTGGCTGCCGTATCTGTGTACCTCACAGTCCCTTTGTCCCACTACCCCAAAATTACAGTTGCATTTCCCCATCTTCTGTGAGAAAAACAACAGAAAAAAAGGCTACTAATTGATTCAGAAAATCTGAACCCAGCCTGAGCTTCAGCAATGAGATATATGGGCTGTTCTGTCTCAGCACTATGCTGTGTGCTAGCCAACATTCAAATAAGCACAAGGAGCTACAGTACCGTTGGCCAATTTATAAGGTAGAACCTGCTTTCTGTAACTTTATAATATTGATTTTTTAACTCTCTTCATGTAAGGCTGAACTATTATTCTTTCAGATCCAGGGTCAGCTTTGAGGAAAGAGAGGAAAAGGTAGCAGTACTGGTCACACCTGAAGGTACCTTTACACAAAGGGTTTATAGATACTATTCTCGTAAGTTTTGAGTAGCAAGCTTGAGCTCTTTGTTTATCATCTCTCAGCTCGAATTTGCTTCCTCACATGCTTCTGCCCAGCATCTATCTGGCATTGGGCTAAAATGAGCCCAAGACTACGCATTTCTGGGTAGGGTCCTGTAACTGACTCTTTGGTAAGTCCCATCCCAAAACAGTGATCTTTTTTTTCCTTTTTTTCCATTACATTATAGCCCACAGAAAGAGTCATGTCCCAAGCCAAACATCAATGCCAGCCTCCTTACTGTCTGAGGCATTTCCCTCTTTGTGGCAATTAATAAGCATTACAACATGTTCCCATCCCTCTCTATCTTCCAAAATCCTGGAGACACCTTTTATTTTTTTTCCCCTGAGGTAATACAGCATGATCCCAGGCAGAATATCCCACTGAAAACCAGTCATTTCAGCCCTTGGATATTGGAGGATTGTGGCTAAAAAGTCTGGTGGGACACAGGCAACTTGAATACTTTCACCTCCCAGAACTGACAGAGTTGACATTAACCTACCCCTAAATGTGTTTACAAATGTACAAAGCTAAGAGTATACCTGATATAATCTCTTTCTTTTTACTCCCTAAAGTGCCTGGGAGCTCCAGATTTGTGGTATGACTACAGTGTCCTTCTACACACTTTCCGGCAGATGTCTGGGTTTTGCCTACATAACACAATAAAACTGTTGAGGGCAACAGTGATTCTTTCCATTACTTCTAGATGAGACTCATGGGAAATGTCTGCTATTATGTTCTAAGCCCTTCAACTACTTCAAAAAGCAGGTCTTCTAATGACCTCTGCCTCATTCAGTACCATGTGCTGCTTGTGGCCCAGGTCTCTTCCCAGTAAGTGGAAGAAATTAGGTTATCATAAGGTGAAGAGCAGGCTCCTGTGTCATCTTTAGCTCCCACTTGTTTCACATCTTCCAGCATTGGTTTCTGGTGCTCTGTCATTCATTTCAGTACATCCTGCATATTCCCTGTCAGGGCAGAAGAAGCGCGGTCCCATACATACGTATGTGGCACTCCCAGCCAGCTCTGAACAGAATATACACATTCGTTCTTCCCCATATGTCTCCTCATCGTATTTGTTTTCACTGTGAAAGCAAGTAATAACGAACTGTAAACCAAAGTGTCGACAAAAACATGGAGGTTCCTGCCATTCCTTTAAAAAGACCATACTGTTCCAACTCTATTTTAAGCTGACAAGAGACACTCTAGTGTGTACTATACCCTAGAGGTGGTAGGACAAAAAAACTGAGTAAGAAAAACTAATAAGATTTCCACGGAGTATTCAGCATATTCTCTCTCAAACGGGAGAAAAAAAGAGTTGCAGTGAGTTTCTGTCAGTAGATGGGGCCAGAACTAGACAACGTACCTCTAATTGGTGTCAAGTCTCAACTAAAAAACTAATCCAGGAGAAACCATATCTTTCCAAGTCTATAGGAATATTTTCACTTCAACAAGCTTTTTAATAAGCTCAGCTAGCATTTGAGATTTACGTGTGCTGAATGGCAGAAACATTTTTTTATGATCACAGCTAGATACAACTGCAATGTGGTCAGGAATGGACAGTGGTTAGTCATCCTGTGACCATTGAGTATCGCCTTGTACAAAATGAAAACATCTGGGTTTTGCTTATGAATTCACTGTTAGCAGAGATACTGCAAAATGACTAACCTGCTTATATGTAAGAAATTGTGTTGTGATCATTATTAATAAAATAAACAACCACATGCTCTTATGACCCACAGCTACACAAAATATCGATGTGCAGATAACAAAATTTTAGTCTGGTTCAAAAATACCGAGCCTTTTTTGCCGCCTTCTTTTTGTCTGTGTACTTTACTTTGTATTTGCTCTGACATACTCCAGCTAATCGTTGTGCTGGCACTTGAATAGAATATAAAAGCTACAAATACCAATAGAGGATTTTTACAGGTATCACGTGACAAATATTTTATATTTGGTTTTAGCAACTATTTCAGAGAATTCTACATCTACCTAATTCATTACCAGTGATATCATTCCAAAATCAATTACAAAAAAAAAAAAAGCACTCAAATATTCCATACAGATTGCAGCCACAATTGACAAAGCATATATTTCAGAGGCAGACTGTATCTCTGGTTAAAATATACTCATAACTGTCATGATGAATGCTAGTAAATCAAGTTCACAAATGTGTGTGCTAAGATTTGAAATGCTTCCATGAATAAATCTATATTCTGTCTGTCTCCAGTCTAGATGTCTTAAAAAAAAATACTTCAGTGAGCTGACTGTCTCTCCCTAGGATCAGTTTGCTGACGGGGTAAAGGCCTTGGCCACTGCCTTGCAGCCACTGAAACAAGCCAGTACATCCCATGTGTCTGAAAAGAAAATTGGTTCTGTTTTATCTCAAACCAGGACACCATGCATTCATGAGCAGTGAATGAATGCACGGAGGTGCCTACTCAAAACAAAAACTTGGAAAGTTTTCTTAACATGTGATGCCATTGTGCCCCAGTGCGACCTAGGCAGAATCAGAGACATAGGAAAAGAGTCGGAGATTTCAAGATGCAGGCTTCTGCTTCGTTGCCTTGTAAAGTCACGTGCAGTCAGTGTTTAGCTTAGTATACAAACTTCCACTAAGGTCAAGAGTTTCTGCACAGCAGATTTTAAGTTTGACCAATATATGCTTTTTGTTTCTTTCCATTGACTTAATTCTCCCTAACAAGTTACAGATTCAAGTGCCCCGAAAATCATATATGGTAAGTGCTTGCTGGCATTTTGAGAGAAATGGTTAGTGGACTATCGCTGCAACTGGACCACAAGTGTAGATTTACCAATAAAGCTGTGATTTTGCTAAAATCAGAGCAGGAAGAGAGTTGATTTAGTCCTGTAAGCAGAGGAAATTCTCCTCTAAGGCCTAGGCCAAGTTTGAGCACGTAGCAGCTTCTGGGAGTGGTGAAACAGCCACTACCTTCTTCTGCCAGTGCCCGAGCCACAGGGAGCCAGACTGGCTGGGTCTGTCCCAGCCCCACGCCGCTCTACCGGGGATAAGGCAACACGGAGCAAGCAGGATGGGACAAGAAACCCTGCAGCCCCAGGGGGGTGGCAGTCTCTCTGCCTCCTCCCTGTAGCCTCTTGCCTACACTTTTGGAGAAACCTGAAGCCACGTTTGTGATGTGACAATGGCCATGAACACAGCTACTCTTTGGGATCCATTTAGGCAGGGCTGAGGAAGATGTAATGCCCCAAATAACATAGATCTGCAGTCACTCCTCGTGTGACAATCTATGTCAAGTCAGCCCAGCTTTCCGCTGGGAATAAATAATCTGGAGCAGTTCTCAACGGCAGCCAGCCAGCCTCTGTCTCAGGAAAAGTCAGATGTCTTTGAGGTTTCGTATCCCATCAGGCACTAAGATTGGACATACATATTAGCAGCAGGGTGACATCAGAATAGCTTGGTTAATTATAGGGATTTGGAGAAAGCCTATCCAGCAGCTGGCTTTTAGCAGAGCTGGGGTGTTTCTTCGAGGGCGAAGGAGGTTATTTTGAGTACAGCTCTGTAAATACAGAGAGTAATGCTCTGTAGTTAAACAGACTCAGTACAATCATAAGCCGCAGCATAAGATTTAGAAATTGGTTTTCTGATGTCTTATGTCAGTGAGACTTCATGACTGTCTTAGTCTGAGGGCCAGGTGTAGTCCTGGCTGCTGCTGCTACAGTTTCTGGGAGTGCAGGGGTCCTCACTGTATATGTGTCCAATGTGGCCTTAAACACAAAACTGCATAACCTCAATTTTCAGGTGTGAACATACACGAGAGGCGCTTGAGTTATCTGAAATGTCCCTCCCTTTATACTGTCTCAAACCAAAGCACCCCGAGTCACTCGTTGTCAGGGGAAAAGGTATTTCCTGGACCTTCTAACAGATTCTTGAGCAAATAGCTAAGGAGGGAGGACATGTGTAAACAGTTGGCTCAGACAAATGAGCATTAAGGAAAACCTCTTAATGAGGCATCATCATCCACTTTAAATTTTGTAATGATAAAGCATTTAGAAAGTCAGCACTGCAGCTCAGAGAGGTCTGCAGTGAATCATGTCTGCCAAATCTTATTTCTCTTTTCAAATAGCATCTCTACACAGATCCCCATTTTCTCCAGTGTTTTTGTCAGCCTGAATGGTTTATTTTGTGCCTTGTACCTGATACTATAGAGGAGAAATCTCTGCTTCATTGTCTTGCTATGATTGTCTATGCTCTCTAGTTCAAAGAAAAACACATTTATTCGTAGGTTTGGGGAAACACAGTATTTAATAAGTAAGCTCATTTTCCCTAAGTCACATAAGTCACATTTTCCCTATGATCACAGGAGCATAAAACTTGCTTTCTGTGATCATTCATGCTCATAAAATTCAGTCACAAAATGCTTGAAAGTAGCAAATACTAAATGAGAGGAGACAAAGTCCCTACAAAGTCTCATTTACTTTCAGACAAATATTGGCAGAAATGCTTTGCGCTACAACTTCCATCGTAGTAGGAATATAAATTACTAGAATTGAACACATTTTAATTGAATTTGCTTTTGACCATGACTGTGTCTTGTTTACTCTATTTCCCTGAACCTGTAAAATGAGAGTTTGTGTGAGCACATATAGGCCCTGTGAGCGCAAAATTCTGCATGTGGTGCAAAAGCTGAAAGAAAACATTAACATATGCAGTAATGAACATAAGTAAAAGTTTTCAGGTCTTATTTTTACTGACCTTTTTGACTACTGAGTCCCCACAGAGATACCAACCTTTCTGAGACATTATGATGTAGTCAAACTGTCATTCATTAACTTGGAAATCTTTGGGCTCCAGAACTTTTGTTTGGGGGTTGAAACAATACGATATTTGACTGTAAGATTCACTGCTAATTCTTAAATGTATGTGTCAGAAACTTACTGCTGTTCTGCACTTGTTAATTCAGTTCCTACTGAGAAAACAAGAAATCTGTTTCTCCAGCAAATCACTGCAAGGACAAATCAAATACTTGGCTTATAAAACAGTATTACTTATTGATTCCTCTCTGACTTGGCTTGATCTCATTTACTGTTCTGTATTCAGGTCTAACTGCCTTCACATATTAAATATACTTATAAAAAAGGAAGGCTACAGATTTGTCTTATCATTTCATTGCGTTAACTGCACATTAATAGATGAAGAGCAAAATATCCCCCACCCTGCATACATGTGAGGCAGCAACCAATTGTGAGCTGCCTCTGGGCTCGGTGACCTAGAAACCAGGAATAAGGCTCATAAAAATCAGATGCTGAAGAACAGCATCGGGGACAGCCTCAGAAAGGGGATCATAAATCATTTGACAAGGCCATAAGATGTAAGCGCTTCTGAAATAAAAAAAGATAACTCTTTAAAAATATTTTCCAGCTCTATTTTTTTCTGTCATTTATGGCTCTTTGAGCATTCTCAGAAACCCCATCTTGTGCACAATACCACACTGAATGTCACATTTTTCATTACAGAATTAGGCATTTTACCTAGCCTTTCTCCTAACTCGTCTTCTTTCATTCACATTACCAGGAATGGTAGTTGTTAATGCAAAAAATCCATGAGAAAATCAAGATTGTGGAAGTACGCAGAAGAAAGGTGCTTAGCTGTTCTGATTCAAGACACCATAAGTGGCTGATAAGGCAGTTTTCAATCAGTGAGGCTTTCAAGTATAGGCATACTCCTGTCAAAGACCCTGGAAAACAGAGAAAGAAAGTCACTTGAGTACAAGCAACTGGATTTTAGCTTTCACATAAAATGCTGCTGCTCTTAACCGGTTTCATCCTCTGAGCTGCAGCAATTAGAGACACAGTGTCTGTAGCATGTGATCTATAGCAGTCGAACAGTCGTGAACCTCAACTAAACTAAAACAGAAAAATATATCACTTTGGTTCATAATTCAGACAGAGGCATTTCTGCAAATACATAGGAAACCTGAGGAGATTGATTGGGAGTTGTGGGGTAGTTAAAACTCTGACAAAGAGTTATTTCTAGGCTGGTTTGGCATTTTTGCAGGTGGGAGGTATTTTGTGGTTCCAAGATTTTACACAATTTTAGATGACAAGCCAAGAAAGAATGAGGTAAAGGCCTGATGTCAATACATTGTGTGGGTACTTACTGCTAGTGGATTATCTCTTTACTGTAAATTGCTTAGATCTATTATGCATGGATCATTGTTAGTACTGTCGAAATCTGAAAAATAATAGCTAACTGACAAGACACAGAAATGATGTTGTAATGACAACAGCCTTACTTCCCAAAAAGAAAAGCTAAGCAGACACACTTCCTAATATTTTAGATGTTTCACACGCGGTAGTAGCAATGATGCTCGTTACCAGAAACCCCAGGGACAACTCGGGACCCCACTGCGCTGAGTGCTGCACAAGCACAGAATAAAATGAATTACGTCATTCTCACACAGGAGGGGAAACCTAGCAAAGCCAGTTTTATATCAGATCTTAGCCATGCACTTGTGTCTTTTCATGTCTGTGTATGCAAAAAAAAAATACAGGCAAGAAATATCCAAGGATTTGGTGCTTTCAGTTTTAACAGCTTAACAAGCCAATTAGGTAGGAGCAAACCTTGGGCTTCTGGCACTTCCTCAGTGTGATTCGCATTTCTCATCAGCATGTGCTGCCCTTAGCCTGAAAGAATCGAGTACATTAGGCCATTTTTAAAATGCCTTCTTTCATGCCTTTTTCCCGTGTGCTTTGTTTCTGCCCTACCCAGAACAACCTTCGCACCACGGGAGGTAAGTAGATAAAGGCTCCGACAAGGTACTGGATAAAGGCTCCAGCTGTCCCCAGAGATTTGTTTTCCTCCTCTCACACCACCTTCATCTGGGAAGGTCTCAACAATAGAGACACAACCAGCATTTGCCACCATCCCATGCCATCTTTGCAATTCGTGCTTTCATTTGCTTAGTAGTTACATCTCTATTTTTTGGAACTTTTTAATGTAGACACTACTGTCTGTGAGTAGGATGGAGTGGGAAGGCACCTCACCAGTTGAACTTAAGCCTTGCCTTGGCCACCTCAAATTTAGAATAAATGCAAACAAGAAGAAATAGATGACAAGTGTAGCTACCTCTCTTGTTTACAGTATTTGTTTTAACTGTAATTGTTCTGTGACCCAGCCTGACTGCCATCAGTTCCATGCCAGTGGCTGAGAAGGAAAATGAAAAAGATCAGTCCAGCTTTCCCACCCAGTGCAGACAAGTAGGTCTCTGAAAAGAAACTCAATGTTCCTCAGCTGACATATTGGCTTTGTAACTAATAATGACATGGGTGAAAGAGGGGAAAGCAGGAGGGAGAACTGGAATGAAGGATCCCTTCCTCTTCACTTCCTTCTGCTTCTGCTGGCTTCTGTAACGCCATGTACAGAAGCGTTTGCATTTCATGGGTGGCTTTGCCATGTGTTATTTCTGTCTTGACCAAAATCAGCAAGTGTTCAGAGTTTTCAGAAGCAGATTGTTTCAGATTTTTCAGCTTGTTTTGCAGACAAAAGAATCAAAACCATTTGAAAGGAGGTCAACAGAAGTTAAGTATATAATCCGTTTAGGATTTAGCAAATCCTACACAGACCTCTTTGCATTTCTAGGCACCTAACTACCCCCATAAACTGGACCCTATAGAAATTTCTGAAGTTCAGATGCTGAAGAGAATTAAACCACTGACTCATCCAGGTTTGTTTCACCACTCCTGCCACTGCGGAAAATGTCCCACCGGCCTGTGGTGTCTGGTGGGTTGTTGTGGGGAAAAGTCAGGGAGAGGGAAAGGGTGCAGAGACTAGGCTGTTTTTAACGAAGAAGCTGAAGCACCTGTTTCATTCTGCACATGTAGGTTAGAACTGGCGATAGCAGAGTGTCATAATGTAAACAGAAGAAGGATTTTTTAAGACATGCTTGAGAAGTAGGATGCTGTCATCAGTTTTACTGATCTCACAGTGTTCTCAAATCCTTTCATAAGATACTGGCCTTGGTCAATGCAGTTGAAGAAAATAAACATCTGGTCAAAACAACAGCAGTTTGCTACATAAGAATTACTAAGGCATTGCTGACAGCTGTTAAATACAGATGGCACTATCGTAATAGCTGTGACAGCATGACGGTAAGTTATGACAGTAGCTTAGCAGTTATGACAGCACAACTAGGCAAGCATTTAATCACATTAAAGGAAATACAGGATGAAAAAATGTAGTGATTCCAGGCCAAAATGAAAACATTTCCACATGTTTTCTAAAAATTAAAGACAATTGTACCGAGAAGTTAGTTAATACAGAGAGGTTATTCTAGTTGTGAAACGGCAGCAGTCCCCAAAAGCACTGATGAAATAGTACCACCTGAACACATGTGCAGGCTGCTGCAGAGCATCTCTTTCATGTAGGTCAAAAAAGATTAGCAGCAAGCCCCTCGTTCTGGGTGCCCATAGCCCAGATTTCAAGGTCTAAGGGGAAGGCACCCATTTCTTCATAACCCAGATGAATAGGCAGATGTACAGCAAGCTCTTTCTTTTCTCTTAAGGCCATCTTAGGCCCAGTCTTTAGGCTTGATAAATACCTCCAGTTCACTCACAAAGGCTCGTGTTTTCGCAGAGGAGAGCAAACAAAACCTCTGTAAGGCCTTTTTAAGATGGAGACTGAGCAGGGCCACAGGTCCAAGGCTTGGGTTGGTGAGACACTGCAGCCTGGTGAAGGCGCACTAATTCAAGATCCCAGCCTGACTGCAGTCCTCTGAGGAGCTGTAGTTTATAACATGCAAGCAAAATGAGTCATTTGATACCTCCAGCTGCAGGTTACAAAATGATAGTGTGTGATGCTTTTTCTTGGTTGAGATTAAAATGTGTAAATTCTGCTGGCCCTCCCACACACACACAGTGGAATGTCAATCAGAAGATGAAAACATTGTTAAAATGGGAGTTTTCACTGTACACTGAAATTACCTTGAAGAGTGATTTATATTTTAATTCATCCTCCCCCCCCAAAAAAACCCACCCAGTTTCTGTTATTTAAAACTGCTTTTAGTGTTGTGTATTAAACATACACTTAAAAAGTTCACTCTGCTTGTTGCTTGGACACTGATAAAGGCATATAATTCAACATACACTTGATGTTTTTGAGGGATGAAAGGCAAAGCAGACAGCTGAAACGGGTCAGAAAGGAATGACAATTATTTTGAGCAGTGCCTCCATGGTATCTGACTGAAGGAGCATGGCTACCTTTAACAATATATCCTTCTTTGCAGTATTCTACCCAGAAAAACAATCCCAGCTTTTAGCTAGTCCCATAATACTCTATAATTGACCTGCAGAGTGCTTGGGTCAAAGAGCAAAAATTAGGGCAAATGCAATATGAACAAAAGCCTGTAATTTTGGGGGTTCATTTTTTCTTTTTGCATGGTAACATTGAATAAAACTCTGTAGCTTGTCAGACTTTCCTCATTTTCTAGAGCTTTACTGTCATCTATCCTTAATTATTGCCCTGAAGTGAAAACAGGAGCCACAGTGGGAGCATGTATAAATGACCGCAGCATGCCGGGGAAAACATCTCACATCTCTTGGCAATGCCGGGGACTCCAGGCTTTGCTATGGACACAGGACCTTCACTATTTGCCAGTTAAGAGAACAGGATTTTCTCTTTGATAACAATTGTATTGGGTTTGCGTGACAAGGTTTTAGAAGCAGGGGAGACACAAGGGATGGCTTCTGTGAGAAGCTGCTAGAAGCTTCCCCTGTGTCCAACAAAGCCAATGCCAGCCAGCTCCAAGAGGGACTCACTGCTGGCCAAGGCCCAGCCCATCAGGGACAGTGGTAGCGCCTCTGGGATAACATACTTAAGAAGGGGAAAAAAATGCCATGCAACGACAGCTAGAAGAGAAGAGTTAGAATACATGAGAGAAATAACTGCAGACACCAAGGTCAGTGAAGAACAAGGAGGGAGGAGGTGCTCCAGGTGCCGGAGCATAGATTTCCCTGCAGCCCATAGAGGACCCCGTGCCAGAGCAGATGGATGCACCCAAAGGAGGCTGTGAGCCGGTGGAGAGAGAAGCCCACATTGGAGCAGGTTTTCCAGCAGGACTTGTGACGCTGGGGGGGACCCACACTGGAGCGGTCTGTTCCTGAAGGACTGCACCACATGGAAAGGACCCATCCTGGAGCAGTTTGTGAAGAAATGCAGCCCATGGGAAGGACTCATGTTTGAAAAGTTCATGGAGGAGTGTCTCCCATGGGAGGGATCCCATGCTGGAGCAACGGAAGAGCATGAGGAGGAAGGAGTGGCAGAAACACGTGATGAACTGACTGCAACCCCCATTCCCCAACTCTGTTCCCCACTGAGAGGGAGGAGGTAGAGAAATTGGGGGTGAAGTTGAGTCCGGGAAGAAGGGAGAGGTGGGGGAAATGTAGTTTAAGATTTTATTTTCTTTCTCATTACCCTACTCCCTGAGTCAAGTCTGTTTTGTCTGTGACAGCAGTTGCTGAGTGACAAATTTGGTGGCCTTCTATGATAGCATTAGAGCGTTGGTGGATAACGGAAGAGCAACATATGTCATCTACCTGGACTTGTGCAAAGCATTTGACACCATTCCACGCGACATCCTGGTTGCTAAATCAGAGACATGGATTTGAGCAATGGACCACTCGGTGAATAAGGAACTGGCTGGACAGTCGCATTCAAAAGGTTGTTGTCAACTGCTCCATGTCAAAGTGGCAAGCAGTGACAAGTGGTATTCCTCAGGGGTTGGTACTGGGACTGGTGCTGTTTAACAGCTTTGTTGACGACATGGACAGTGGGATTGAGTGCGCCCTCAGCAAGTTTGCTCACAACACCAAGCTGTGTGGAGCAGTTGATGTGCTGGATGCCATCCAGAGGGACCTGGACAGGCTGGAGAGGTGGACCTGTGCAAACCTCATGAAGTGCAACCAGGCAAAGTGCAAGGTCCTGCATCTGGGCTGGGGCAACCCCAAGCACAAATACAAGCTTGGCAGGGAATGGCTGGATAGCAGCCCTGAGGAGAAGGACTTGGGGGTGTTTGTGGATGAGAAGCTCAGCATGAGCTGGTAATGAGTGCTCGCAGCTCAGAAGGCCAACTGTATCTTGGGCTGTATCAAAAGAAGGGTGGCCACCTTCTTTTGGGAGGTGATTCTGCCCCTCCATTCTCATGAGACCCCACCTGGAATATTGCATTCAGCTCTGGAACCCTCAGCAAAAGAAAGACATGGACCTGTTGGAGTGGGTCCAGAGGAGGGCTACAAAGATGATCAGAGGGCTGGAGCACCTCTCCTATGAAGACAGGCTGAGAGAGTTGGGGTTGGTCAGCCTGGAGAAGAGAAGGCCCCGAGGAAACCTTACAGCAGCTTTCCGGTATCTGAAGGGGGCCTACAAGAAAGCTGGAGAGGGGCTTTTTAGAAGGACATGTAGTGATAAGATGACAAGTAATGGTTTCAAACTAGAAGAGGATAGATTTAGATTAGATATTGGGAAGAAATTCTTCACTGTGAGGGTGGTGAGGCACTGGAACAGGTTGCCCAGGGAAGTTGTGGGTGCCCCATCCCTGGAGGTGTTTAAGGCCAGGCTGGATGAGGCTTTGAGCAACCTGGTCTAGTGGAAGGTGTCCCTGCCCATGGCGGGGGGGGTGGAATTAGATGATCTTCAAGGTACCTTCTGACCTAAACCATTCTATGATTCTATGATCTCTCCCTGTCCTGATCTCAACCCACAAGCCCCTGTCCAGCTGAGGAGGGGGATTGATAGAGCAGATTGGTGGGCACCTGGTGTCCAGCCAAGGTCTGCCCACCACAACAATCAACTCCTAATTCAGCCCAAACTTTTTCTGCTTCTAAGTCCAGCAGTTCGTGGTAGCCTGCTGATAAACAGGTCCAGTGACATAAAGGTCCAAATTTCTACAGCATTCACATAGCAATTTGACTTCAGGATTCAGCTGATTGTGTTTTGGTTGAATAGCAGCAAAACAGTTAGCAGCTGCTTATGCTTTGGATTTGGCATCCCTTGAAAAAAACCACATTATAAATTGATAAAGGAAATACGTACCCCAATGCTGGTGACATTTCTTCATTTCCATGTATATTGTATTTACAGCCTAATTAAAAAGATTACTCTCACGCTATGCTTTGTCAACACTCAGTCCTTCAGAAATAAGATCACTGCAATAATAAACAAAGAGTTAAAGCTCATATGCAACACAGGGAGAGGTCCTGCTGGTGTGAAAGGGTTTTTCTTCAACAAAGGAAACAGACACGTAAACATCTCTTTTGCTAGCAGCAGCTAAACAGATAGACTTTCTAGTAACAAGTTTTGAAAGGAAAGACACAATTTTAGAAGTTTGCCAGAAAGCAAGGGAAAGCACAGCAGCTAAGTTAGCTGTCCACCCATGTCTTTGCACAAAATTTCTACTGAATTTGAACTTTATTAATCACTCGTGTGGTACATTTGTAATTTTCCTATCAATATGTGCATAAAATTCTCTAATTAATGCTCATATAAATGTTTAGTATGGAAGAGGGAGAGTATTTACACTGTATTTCTAATTTAGCTAAACCAAATCCCATATTCTGTCCACTTAGACCCCTAATACTGAAAAAAAGATGGGTTTTATTTAATATTAAAATTTTAAAGGATTTAAGTGGCATAAGAACCCACACTCAGATTTCAAAAGTGAAATGAAGAATTTGTGTCCTTTTACATTTTTTTTCTGAAACTCTAATGTAGAGGTAAGCCACTTTGACTTGAGACTACACAGATATTACTACTTACTAACTGCCAGTTGTTTTCCTTCTGCATCCTGCCAACAGAGTGCTTCCCCTTCAAGCAACCCTGTGTAGCTCATACTGTGACATGAATTCAAAAGGCAGTGTTGCACTGTGTAATGAAAAACGTATTGAAGTTTTGATAAATTTTAAAAGTAATACTCTATAAAATCTCATAAGAAACATTTGTATCATATCTGAAAGAGAAATAATTGCACTGCTGGTTTAATGGAAAGGAAAATATCTCATTTTAATTTATTCACTCAGTAGATATTCAACAAGCTTAAAGTATAAAAATGTTAATTTTAAACTAAATATTAAGTTAGTGTCCCCAGCATCTGGAGCACATTTCAAGGCTGCAATGAGGCTAACCAAGTGAACAATCTAATTCTTTCTGATATATTCAATTTGATTATAGATTTAAGAGGCAATAAATACATAGTTCACATTATCTCCATAAAACTGTTCTTTTCAGCTAGAGAAGAAAGTAATAAAGTTCAGAGTTATTCAATTTAACACTATTGAATAAACATTTATGCCCATATAAGAGGACAAATGATGAAAAAGAAAAAGGAAATATTCCTTTCATTGTTCCCTAAAATGGACATGATGATCACTTTAAAACACTTCTGGTTTTACCTAAGGTGTATCTATTGCCTGGGAAAATACATGTATTGGTTGCAAGCATTATTAGGTCTATTCGTTGTTTTCATAGAACTTATTAGCATTAAGTTATTCTGTTGTTCTTGGAGTGCTATCATGAGATTAAAAGTACGTATTTATTTTTTTCCACGTATTTGTAGAGGAGTCTTTTTTAAAACAAAGGCTGTTAAGGCAATGGTACAGAGTACTATACACACTATACACATCCTTTCTAAACAGCATTTGGAGATAGTTTAGCAAAAGACTTAAACCTGCTGTTGTGTCTCATTCCACTTTGTCAACCAGTGGTAAATACTGCAGGAATAACACCAAACCCAAAAACACAGTAGAGGAAGTGGCACGGAGAGGACGGCGTGAGCCTGAGCCGCACAGTGGCTACAGCTAGATGTAGGGTCCCCTCCATGCACCAGAGCAGAGTAGGAGCCGCAGCCCCTGCCCAGCTCTGCTCTGAAACCACTACGGCACTCAGCTGCAGTGTTATATGAGTTTAATTACTTTTCTGTAACTTCCATGCTCTCGGTAGGTATATGGCCCAATGTCCTGGTTTGAGGTAAAACAGAACCAATTTTGGTCAGTAACTTCGCTTCTTAGCTGGGCCTCTCTAACAACTGAAATTAACAGCATATTGTGCAGACAGTGTTCACTCTCTCAGGGTGATAAGACCTATGTTTATAGCTGATGCCCAGGCATGGTATGCAGAGAGGACCTTGCTTATACTTATTGCTATAACACCCAAGGCCAACCAAATTTGTTATTTGCCCCGTTGGAGGGTTGGAAGCGGAAAAGCACAGTGGGGTCCCACCTGCAGGGAGGAGCAGACAGGACTGCTGATAAAGTCCGAGAGATCGAAAGGTCATCTCTCTCTCTTCCTGCAATGGCCGACGTCTGAGGAGGAATCTGTTCGTCTGCCTGCGATCCCGATCCTGAATGCAGATCCGGAATCCAGTTCCCGTCCGTCACTGAGTCCAGCCTGGGACTGCCCCAGTGCCAGCTGGTGTCGTGATTGTCATCTCGGGAGCTTGATACGTTTTTGTATATATTTCATTATTTCTTTTTTATTTTATTATTAATATTTCATTAAAGTAGTTTAGTTCCTTCTAAACTTGTAAGTATCTTTTTCCTCCTCTGCCCCTCTCTTTGAAGAGGGGTAGAGGAGAACATCTGTCGGTCCCATCTCGGGTCCTCCAGGTCCCCAGTAGCCGATTTGGCCTAAACCACGACACCCAAATACACAGTTTGGGATTTCTCTGTCATCAAAATAAAGAGATAAGGACACAAGGGGGCAAATCAGAGCTATGAGGTCAAAGCAGCTGCTGGATGAGCAATACTCTTGAGGTACCTATAAAGCACCCTGGAAACCCGCGCAGGGTGGGGAGACTTGTTTTGGACTGCTGAAGACACCAGCAACATTTGATGGGGCTGCTCCTCGCTCTCTCTCAGCTGCCAGCTCCTACCCAATAGGGCCAGTGGGGCAGCCAGGTCATGTACAGGTGAACAGCATTAACCTAATTCTACATAAAGTAGAGCAGCATTTATTTGCTTCTCTTACTTGCCGTCTGGTGGCCTTATTTGCTGCTCTCCAAATGAGTGTGACTGAAAGGAGATAAGGCAATGCCTTGGTATTTTATAATTTTGAAATGGATCACTACACCACTGGCAAAAATAATAATGTTCTGTCACTTCTAGTCATGTCAGCCCTGTCAGATCACCATGTGTGGCCGCCCTGCTGTTCTCTCATTTAACCAAAGCTTCTCACTCTGCCAAAACCAGGCTGCTGGGGCAGAGAATCTGCTGCAGAGCCTCTCCTTTTCTACTGATATCTCAGGAGTTGTTAACCAGCTCCCAGACTTCAAAATATACCTGTAGCTAGACCAATATTCAAATGCAGACCAGTAAATGGGGTTCTATAAGCAAACAGTTCTGCACTAGATGTTAACTAGTATATATCCAAGGAAACTGGCATCAGCCCGGCCAATGATCTAAAGACATCTTCGCTGATGCTGTATCTAAACCTGCAGACTGGAGAGTGGATCCACACTGAGGTGCGCACCCTCACCGCATGCTGACCATATGCATGGGAATGACCCAGGCAGAGATCAGTCCTCTTCCCTCTTGCGCTATCCCTGCTGAATTGCTTCCATAGCAGGAACTTGGACACCTGGATCAGAAAGGAGCTATGGCATATCCTAGCTGTACCCCCAGCAGAGAGCACCAGGACAGCAGGGTGAGCTGAAGCATGCTGTGGCTGCACAGTCTAGCTGTAGCCTTCTGGGCCAACTCTGGAGAACCAAAAGTGGACTATTAATCTCTCAGATGTGCTGGATACAGGAACCACCATTCCTGTCCTCAAAAAGAAAGGCAGTAAGACAGTAGCTTGCACTCTGGAAATACTAACAGTAAAGCCAACGAACTGTTTTAACTATCTTGAAGAGAATGTGATAAATTTTCCAGCCTTTCAACTCCTTAGCTTGGGAACATGTGTCTTCCTGAAGGGGCTCGTGTTCTCGTTTCACAACCTGTTCCTGGGTAACATTTTGAGTGGGAATCTATGAACCCCACACTGCAAAAAGTCAGGTCCTGCCTGGTCCTACATTTATAAATGAATATATGGTTGTCAGGGCTAATGTTCATCCTGAGGAGGAAGAGAATGCAGATTTTTAAAGAAAAAATAAGATTTTAAAGGTGTTGATTTTTTTAACTGCTGTTTCCTTTCCTCTCCACCTCCTGAGGTACCCCAGAGAGCTACATATGGTTCAAGCAGATGATACATTTCATCAGGAGAGGTGACAGAAATGAAAAACACACCTAGACACTTTAGAGCTGCAGAAAAAAGAAATCAAGCTCATTCCATAAATTTCCCTTCTAGAAGACACCTCTATTAAAATATAGGAGCAAAGCCATGAAATACTGAGGAAAAGGCAATGAAATGTGGAAGCTATCATAAATCGAGAGACATAAAAATCTTGGAAATACATAGTAAGAACAAAGTTCAAACCTTATTAATGCTTCTATCATGGTTTACTGTACATTACAAAGTCTGATTTGCAAAATGTATGACTCCAAACCAATTTCTGTGAAGCTCTTGAAGACTGTCTTGGTAAATAAGATTTTCAGCTATTATGCAAAATGGTTTGCACAGTAACAAATACAATTTTACAAGTATTTAGTCAAACCCTGGTATACATGTAAAGATAATAACAGTCACATGATCATTTCCTTTGGCTGGATACATGGAAGTAAACAAATATTTGAAAGTGACTACTATCTTTTGATTAATGCAGAATAATTCTTTCTTTTTAGTACCTCAGTGAATGATAAATATGTAACTGATGAGAGAAGTCAATGCTTCAAAAAACACAGCTCCTGATGGAAACACTTGTTATTTTGTGTAAATTCTAAGACATTACCACAAAGGGCAAAAAACAAACAGATTATATTTGTACAGCTTGTGTTCAGGCAATTCCCTCATCACAATTACGTCTCTCCAAGTTGCCACTAAGGCTAGTTGCGTGGGAACCATCTCTGCAAGATTCATCCCTGCATGACAGTAAAGCACAGGGAAACTCCAGGGGCTAAAATAGCCAGCGAGGGCCCCATCACTTTTGTTGTCAGATCTATGTGCTCCCCCCCTAACAATCTAACACGGCAATTAAACAGCTTGATACCAGGCACTATTACCAGTATGACAGCTAACCTTTCCTTTTATAATTACCTTCCATTTGCTTTTTGCATTACGTCTTCCCTCACATGATCTTACATGTTTTCCCTGATAAAAACATGACAAGTCATTGTTCTGAATTAGCCATTGTGCTATAAATCACAGATTTTATCATTTATGATATTTTGACTACCTGAACCCCCCCTAAAAAACATTTAAGACTTCTCATCTCCTGGTGACACATGCTTGTGAAATGTCAGCGTTTCCAGCATTTGATCAAGTTGTGAGAGGGGTTGATAAGCGCTGGAACTCGTCAGTCGCCGAGGGTGTCAGCTAACGTCTCTCAGCATCGTTATTTCTATTTCATCTGAAATTCCATGGTAACGAGTCTTTAAACACTGGCAGTAGGGAGGAGGAATAATGTAATTTGTAATTCAAAAACTATGTAAAATGGGACAAGTTGTAGAGTATTTGAGGGGATATTCTCATCTCAGTGCACCGGGCTAAAGCAGCTCTTTCATTAGCGCAGGGGAACGCAGAACGCACGGGGCTGAAAACGCAGCACTTGCATAACGTAGCCATTCTCAGCTGAAAGCCAAAGGGCACCAGGAAGACTTGAAAGCAGAAGGCAGTGACATCCTCGCTAGTGGCAGTATTCTGTGTTGCGCTGGTGCCAGCATGTCCTGCCAGCAGGGCAAAGGCACAAGTCTACAGAGAGCTCACAGAGCAAGTGTCAGAGGCTAGTGGGCTGGGCGGCCAGGTTCCTCACCTCCAGGCTCATCCCGCTGCACTCCATCTCTGGAGGTGTTAAGTGAGGATGGACCGCAAATCTGAAGCAATTTTAGCTACATCACACTGGCCAGCTTCAATGATAGTAAAACCTGAGCCTAGCACACACCTACTGTTTCTAAATTGTGACAATTGCTGTCTGTTTTCGTGTTCAGCAGCTTGCCAGAGATGGTCAAAATGTTCATCATTCATTTGACGTAAATTAGTGAGGGGGGAAATGTCATCAAAAAAAGTTGTGTTTTTGACAAAAATTTTGAAACTAGTAGTTAATGAATATTAGAAATTTCCATCACAAAGCCATAGTTTCCAGCTCTAACTGGTAGTGATTACATGCATGCAGCATAAGTTGTTGAATCATCTTCAATTAAATTCAATTAAAATAAACAAATAAATAGAAAAAGTTCCAATTAGCCTTAAATGTATTCCACAGATGTCCATTTAGGAATAATCATAGTGATGAGGCTATTAAACAATCTCTCGTGAACTTCTTGATTCAAGATATATTAAATACATTGGCAAAGCGTCTTTGTAAACTGAAATGCACTTTTCTACAGTGCCCTTTTCTCTGTTTATTGTGAATATTAGCAGAAACAATACATGTGAAATCTTCACCTAAGACTGTGCAGCTAAGGAAATGTTTTATTCTGTGATGTTTTAGTTTGGACTTGCCTTATTGTGTCGCTGTTTAAAGCACCATACAACTTACTATTCATTAGTATTCATGCATTGTTATCTCTTAAGGCTTATGAATATTTCAGCAATACTCTCTGAATGCCTGTTATGAACAAAGGTGATTGTGGGAGAAACATCTGTTCAGTTTTGGATGCCCTTGATCAAGAAAGATATAGTCAAGATTGAAAAATTCCAGAGACACACAAAAATATCAGTGATTTAAGTTGCAATTACTTAGTCTAAAGGAAAAAAAAAAAAAGTCAAATCTGATCTAAATCTGGGTCCATTTGGAGAAGACACCCGTCTCTTCCAAGTGGACCCTCAAAACTCAGAACAAAACCAAGGGCAAAAGCAGGGTAAAACCATGAAATAAATAAAGGCACAGTGCTCGAAAATAGGTCAGTGTAAGAAGGAATCATAAAGAATGGTGAGTTAAACCTGCCAATCCAGGTCCGTTTTGTTGCAGAATTACCCCCTCCCTTGCTTTTAATAAACCTATTCATGTGCTAGGCAGTAGGAGCAGGCAAGACGACTTTCTTGGAGAGGTAGCGTACACAGATCATAGAATCATAGAATTGCTGAGGTTGGAAGGGACCTTTAAGATCATCAAGTCCAACCATTAACCTACCCTGACAAAACCCCTTCTAAACCATGTCCCTAAGCACCACATCTACCCTTTTTTTAAACACCTCCAACTTTACAGTAAATCAACAGAGATGGGAACTTCACTTTTTCCTTTTCATTTTGCTTGTCTCCAGAGTGACTGTTTGTCATAATAATTAACCAGTGCCCAGAGTCCAGAAGCAAACTATTAGTAGACAAATAGTAACCAATAACAGCATGTTCCAGGAAAACCAGGGGAATTTCACATGTTCCTTGGCTCAGTTTGGAAGGAAAATCACAGCTTTCTGAGAGAGCTACAGTGGAAAACCAAGACTCTGAAAATTTATCTGGCCTGAAGGTCACAAAGCAGCAAACTCAAAGCAGACTGAATTGGAGGGAGGGCAGGAAAGAAAAAGTAGCAGCTTGGCTAAGGGAGAGAAAATTTTGGATTTCCTACTGTTCCTCAACTACACTGCAAAGTTTCAGGCTTGCAGGACTTCAGTTTCTTTCACTATAAGATATCTTGTTTTGTGGCACTATCAGTCCAGATCTTTTCTTCTGGTTACCCTATTTCCAAATGAGCTTAAGGAAGCAGTCTGTCTTACTGGCAAAGGGATCACACCCCATTTCAAAGCTTGCAGAAGTGGTGTCAGGGGCATTAAACCATGTCAAAGTGAGACCTCGTTGAAACTTAAGAACTCTATGTGGGATACTCTTGTGACTTTGCAGAGATTTCTCGCTGATATTGTTTTGTTTCTAGCGATTGTCTGTTCTGGAAAATTCACAACTGTGGTGAATATTGGTGATATGAGGACTGCTGAAAGTTAGCTGTGTTGTTTAATAGCTGCTCATCTTCTGAGGCAAGTAGTAGAAAGATTACAGTCAAAATTTGCTCTTAGTTTCTAAAAAAAGATAAGGGTCTCTGAAGTGCTAATGTTACACATTATAAAATCCTAAGCTAACTCTATAAAGAGAATTTGAAACAGGCATTAGCTGCAGTATTCTTGTTTCCCAAATCAACTACTCTGACTGATGAGCTTCTTCACTGCTTCACAGATGTGCAAATGTCCCCACAGTGCTCTTGACATTTCCGACCATCCAAGCCTCTCCTGGAGGAATAGCACCAAGGGAAAAAGAAAAATGTAGTATTTTTGCTCATTAATCTTTTGGCCTTTCCAAGGTGAAAGTCAGAGCCACTTTCTAAGGGAATGGTCATGACATGGACATTTGTCCCCCAGGAACACTGTCTCAACAACATCCTGGGGAGCACAGGGTAAGATTTTGCTGCACGTGCCACTTCCTGGAGGGATTCCCAACCTAATTCCCAACCAGCGCTCCCTGAGAAAAGGCTTTTCCTCCTATTTAGTCATTCCTGAAAGAGAGCAAACAATTTAAGAACCAGATCCTAAATGAATCTTCTTGTCCTTTAGCAGAAAGATCCTAAAGCAATCTTCTTATCAAAATCTTTTTCTACACCTTCTGTTCCAAAATGATCCAGACTAGAGGGTAAATAGTCTGTGCTGAATAAGACCACAAGAATAATTGCTATTGTTACATGGTTCCACACACAAGTTCCTACATGTTGATCATGTTTTTGCTTAAAAAAAATAGTGACTTTTTCACTAAGACACTTGCAGATTTTTTCCATTCTCATTAAAAGACTCTGTCAGCATCTCACTTAATTGTAAAAAATTGCCAGGTTTTCCCAGATTGTTATTCTAAGTAGCACTTTTGGTCATTAGAATTTGTCCATATTTTAGAATTTTCCTGCTCTTGGTTGAAGAGGAAGAAAATCCAATCAAAACAAAGACAAAAAGATCTTTTCTTCATTTGAATTCCAGGTGATGCAAGCATGATATTACCTGATTGCTACTTACCTAGGTGTAAAATTGGTAATAAACAGAAGAGACAACCTCCTGTACTATCCTAGCATTTCTGTAACTTCACGATCCATTTGGAAAATATAATTCTGAAAAAAAAATAACACTCAGCGTATTTGCTGAAGTCTTTTGGAAAGTAGAACTGGAGTAGCTACTTAGGGGTTTCAAGAAGTCTTCTGGAATTTGAATACTGAGACCATGTTGGACATTGCCTAACACTAGTTTTCCAACTGTAATTTCAGATATTGATTTTATCTAATAATGCTCCAAACACTTTTCAATTAGTAATCTGACATGGAAGGCACCATAACATAACTGTAGACCTACCAAATCCAGAAGCCCAGGAGTTGGCATCCCTTTGAGTTCACAGAATCATATAATGGTTGAGGTTGGAAGGGACCTCTGCAGGTCATCTCGTCCAACCTCCTTGTTCAAACAGGGCCACCTAGAGCCGGTTGCCCAGGGCCATGACCGGAAGGCTTTTGAAAATCTCCAGAGATGAAGACTGCACAAACCGTGTCAGGGCTCGATCACCCTCACAGCAAAAAAGTGTTTCCTAATGGTCAGAGGGAACCTCAGGTGTTTCAGTTTGTGCCCACTGCCTGGCCCATTGCCTTTGGGCACCACTGAAAAGAGCCTGGCTCCGTCTTCTTTGTACCCTCCCTTTAGGTATTGATATACCGTGGTAAAGTCCTCCTGAGTCTTCTCTTCTCCGGGCTGAGCAGTCCCAGCTCTCTCAGCCTTTTCTCATAGGAGAGATGATCCAACCCCTTCATTATCTTAGTGGCACTCCACTGCGGTCTCCCTAGTAAGTCCATAATTATATGTTTCGGTTAAAAACAATGCTTTCCACTTTAAATTCTCTAATTTGTAGGCTTTCTTCTTTGTGTTGCCAGTCCTTGTTATCAAAGCAGTCCTGCATTAATTTCCTACACATTCAGGAAAGTCCTGTTTCCTCCCTTTCCCCTTCATCCTCCTATTTCAGATGGTCCCTTGCATCAGATCAAATTGATGAAACACTTTTTTTTAATGTCATCATTATTTCTGTACCGGGTATTATTTCAAATGTCACAAAGCACCAAAAATGAGCACTCTAAGATTTACCCCAAAACAGACCTATGAGGATAAGTGGAAAAAAAATGAATTTGACATGCAAGTTTCCCAGATTTTGAAGCAGCAAAGCTATTAAGAACATGGATCAAGGTGTGTAAGACGAAAACATGGGTGAAAACCACAGTCTGTTGGGAGGTAGGAGGCCTTCAGCATCTTCTACTGGTGATTAAGCAGTTTAAATCCGGGGCAGCTTACTTTGCTGATTCAGCAGTCTTGATAGACTTAGCAGAAGAGAGTAGGCTGCTTCACAGAAGCATCCTCCTTTCCTCCACATAAAGCCAGGGAGCAGAGGGTGCCCTCCTGTGTAATCTCACCGGCTCTGGACAATTACCGCTGGGAAGAGGAGTGTGCAGCAGAGGTAATCTATGTTATGCAGTGCCATCTACTGTGTCTCTACTCAAACTACGACATGAAACTCAAACCTAGAAAATATGGAACTTCAAAAAAAATTATCACTGCATGTCACTCTCATTGAGCTTTAAGTGGGGACTGCATAAGGGTATGGAGAACAAACCCAAACCAATGCACATATAAATACAAATGGCATATATGGACACTAAAGGTCCCAAGTTTTACACAGTGAAGGAGACTGCCCATATTTCTTCTTTTTGAAAATAAGGATTTGATGTGTATTATCACATTAAGGAGTGATAGCATATAAAAATAAACGAGAACAATCTTCAGTGTCATAAGACATGTGTAAGACTATTTGGATGTCTTGTTGACTTTTATCCTATATGAAAATTTATGTTAAGCCCCAAGAGTGAGCCTCAGAAAACCTGTCAAATACATTTGCTTATATTCCAGCTCAGAATCTCCCCAGGGCAGTAGCTATATTCTATTTATAGATAACCAGTTAGCTGATAATCTGAGGGAGCAGCTGGCCTTTTGAAGTGCTAAGAGAAGACCACAAAGTGTTACATGGCAATTGTGGAGTGAGAAAACATATAGACTCCACGCAGTGCAGGACTTTGTGAAGGAAACAAGATTTTTCCAGGAACCTTGCAGTTATTGGCAGCCCTGCCACACTCCTGCCAGCTTCAGTAGGACTAGTCATGGCATCACGTTCTTCTCTCTGTAAAACAGGTATATATAATCCAGTGGTACCTTGGTGCATTACGCAGTAGCTCTCCTGTGGAAAAAGCTGTGAGATCCATTCATTTAAAACACAATCCCGTTTTCCATCCAGGTGCTGAACCTTCTCCATACGTACCATCATGGATCTATTGCATAATGTGGTTTGTAGCCACACCTGGGTTTTTTTTCCCTTCTTCGTGGTATTTTTCTCTACCTGAACGTTGTAGCGGTATGCAAAGAAGAATGACTCCTACTGGAAAAACAAAATTTCTTTACCCACACTATCCACTCCGCCTGATTCTACCAGTCCTCAATCTTACTTTTGCTTCAGGGTAGCAAACATTAAGTGACGAATATAGTTTCAGCACGTGTCCAAGTTAGAGATGAATAACCACACATTCAACAACATATGAAGTCAGAATTAATTATAATTTTAAGGTCATTTTGTTTTCATGATTCTTTCTAATATTTCTTCATTACATCTTGGTACCTCACTGCCTGAAGTCTTCCACAGCCTAAAATTATTTGCCACTCTTACCCATGTAAAACTTAGTAGAGGTGGTTGTTTTTTCCTTCAGTACAACAAAACTATGACCCTGTGGGCAATAATAGCTTCTATGATGTTGGTACTTTTTTCAGATTGTGGCACGTGGCATTCTCATACTTAACCTAGACAAATATGAACTATATTAAACTGCTATCCAAGGGTGTAAAAATGAGCTGGTGAACCATACCAGAGGAGTTACGTGTGGCTACTATCAGGATGGACGTATGCATCATACACTGTCCCATAAAGTATACCACGAGTCCACTACAACACAGTATTGCCATGACTGCTCTGGAGAAAAGAAGACTGAGGGGGGATCTTATAAATACTTATAAATACTTAAAGGGAGGGTGCCAGGGGGATGGGAACAGTCTTTTTTCAGTGGTGCCCAGTGACAGGACAAGAGGTAATGGGCACAAACTTGAGCATAGGAAGTTCCATCTACACATGAGGGGGGACTTCTTTACTTTGAGGGTGGCAGAGCACTGGAACAGGCTGCCCAGAGAGGAGGTGGGGTCTACCATGCTGGAGACATTCAAAACCCACGTGCATGCTGTCCTGTGCAACCTGCTGTAGGTGAACCTGCTCTGGCAGGGGGGTTGGACTAGATGATCTCCAGATGTCCCTTCCAGCCCTGAACATTCTGTGGTGGAACAGAGTGGGCTTACCACATTTACAAACATGGGAGTACATTGAAAAACAGATGTAGAATTCAGAATGATAATGACAAATCAGAGGCACAGTTCAACAGAAATATAGTATTATTCAAAGGAGATGTGCATAACTTACTGTAGTTAGGTAAGAACAGTCAGTTCCACAGGTGCTGGATGGCAGATGAATAATCAGGGATTCTGAAAAAAAAAAGAGTTGGCAGTTACTATAGATCACAAGCTGAACATGAGTCAACACCATCATGCTACTGCAAAAAAGAGAAGCATCATACTGAGGTGAATAAATAGAAATGCAGTCTGCAGCACTGCCAGGATCATCTCTCCATCCTACACAGCAGTGGGCAAACTTCAGCTGGAGTACTGCACTGGGTGCTGCTCTTAAAGAAAATTCTAAATCTGTTGGTAAGAGTCCCAAGGCGACTGATGATTGAATGAGGTCTGGAAAACAACTTGGGAGGAAGGAAAGAAGGTATTTGACCTGTTCAGCCTGTAGCCAAAAAGACTGAGAAGGAACATGAGAACAGCCTGCACACATAAAAGACTGCTGTTTAGAAGGCACAAATTTGTTCTTTATACCCATGCTAGAGGAAACAGGAGGTAAGGGGATAAAATTTTGATAAGAAAGATTCATATTGCACCCTTGAAAATTATCCCTGACAGTAAAAAATAATGAAGTGCTGGAGAATTCTGGAGTGTCCGTCCCGGGAGATATGCAAAAACACATTAGGCAAATCTTGTTTAGAGAGATGGCAGTGGTATAGTGGATGTTGTTTTATTAGATCAGCAGCATGGATGACATGACACCTTAAAGCTCCTTTGAGCCCATCTCTGCAGTGGTAGATGAACAGAAAAGATAATTTCAAGAAGATGGTTGAGAAGTAGTTGAAGGTAGCACTGTCTTTCTGCCTATCCATTAGCAGAAAAGAGAAAAATGAGAAAAAGTGAATAGTCCCATCAAAGCCCCATCCTTTCACATACAATGGAGGAGCAAACACTACTGACCTTACAAACTTCTGCCTTTAAGGAACAGTGAACAAAATGTGGTGGTTTGTTGTTTTTTTTTTTTTTTGTTAGAGTCGTTTTCTGGGTTTTGGTTTGTTTGTTTTTAATTCAGGAAAAAGCAAGTTGCCTCTGATGGTTAAGATGATTGGAATATAGGATGCACAAGGAGTGGATGAGGGAGCAGAGTCTGCTTAAACCTGGAGAGAAGGGAACTGTGAAGTGATCTAACTGAGGTCTTTTGCAGCTTAAATGGGGTTGTAGAGTGGAGCCAGATGATTTAGAGCTGCCCAGAAAAAGCAACGACACCGGCTGTAACAAGAGAGTGGTTTCACAGTGATGGTGGTTACGCATTGTGACAGGTGCTCAGGGAAACTGTAAAATCCCCATCCTTGAAGATTTTCAACACTTGACCAAATGAGGCTGTGAGTCAGCAGGCAGTCCAAGCGACTTTAAAATCCTGCAGGATGCTGAGAGGAACAGCTCGGTTTCTTAGAGTTTTGGAGTTGGGGATGTTTTGTTTTGCAAGGTGGGGGGTTGTTTGGGTTTTTATTGCTAAAAAAGCACTTTGGTGGCAAGAACTGCCTTGCAATACAGCAGCGTTTGCAATAGAGATTTGTAGCAAGTTACACAGAGTGAAATCTATGCAAACACTAGCTGCAGCCACACTCCAGCCAGGGCTTTTATTGGAAGCGCTGACTGCAATGCACATGAAATACTCCTTTCTTTCTACCTCAGGTTGTAACCAAACTTAGCAGTCATGGCATCTCTGTCTTGATCTGCAAGACTTGACACTAGAAAGAATCCACCACATTGGATTTTTCATTCCCTTCAAGTTTGTTTCTTTTTTATTTTTTAGGGGAAAAAAGCTCTGTTTCATCTTATTTACTGCTGATCAAAATCTTTATCTTTAAAGAAATCTGTTTCTTGTTCCCAGGGTATTTAATTCCATTGTGTGTGCACTGCATTCCTTGTTGTTAAAAGTTTCTTCTAAGGACCCAACAGCTGGCATTGATTTTTTTTTTTTTTTTCTTAAGAGCATTGCAAAAGTATTTCTTTGGGGGTTGGGGAAAGAACATATGTGAAGAATTAAATGAACTTTAAAAAAATATCCAAAAGCAGTGGCCGGCCAGTGCTGGCATCATGCCAGCCTTGACACTATCTCTAACTCATTAGCAAGCTGTTTGCAAGGACATTTCTGATATCATTTCCTTACGTCCATTGCAAAGTCCCTTTTTATAAGGTGTAAGGTTCTATACTACAGATCTGGGAGCTATATTAAAGGATCTTGTTATAGGACAGAAACAACAAGGTAGCTAGAAAGCTGAAATGGAAGCTAAACGTTTACAGGGAATCCAAAGGGATTCCACAGAGATTGTATTTCAGTGGTTTAATGTATTGTGTATGTTTAAAAAAAATCTGGCAAAGAATTCTAACAAGCATGCCAAATACTATACCATAAGGTGGGTAAATAAAAAAAAATAAGGAGGAGTAATGAAAAAGGTGAATTCCTCTGTATAAACTTCACTCATAGTTCCTACAAGTCAATGTCAAACACCATCTTTGCACACTTGTTTGTGGCCAGATTAATCTCTTTTACCTGAGAGACCTATAGTGCATCATCATCAGCACAGACTTGCTTTATATGAATGGAAAGAGAAAGGCAACCTCACAGGGCAATTTACTTCAAGTGGGATGAAGATGCACATTTTCCTAGATGAAGTATAGAAAGGTCTGAGAGAGACACCAAGCTCCTGCTCTAACTGTTGGGTTAGATGCCTACAGGTGGTGAGAATAAATGCAGCCAACAGGCCTATCTACAACATATGGAACAGCCTTTAAGGAGGGAGGAAGTTCATGTTTCAGTAAACCCAGCTTCTTGCATGAGTCAGGCTCTCAACCAGGTTTTAACTGAACCTGAAGGAAATAGGTTAAGTCCTCAAGACGGTGTAAATTAGTGACAGAAAATAAGACATATATTTTGGTTAACAAAAGAAAAATAACACCCTCCCCAACAACACCCCCCACCCCACCCCCCCCAAAAAAAAGCCAGGCATTGCTATACATTCAAAACAAAGTGCAAGGCAAAATAACTATTTCCCTTTGAACCGCCAGCATCCTTCTTCATCTGTCCAATTGTTTCATATCTGAGGAAGAAAACCTTCCCCTGTTTATTTATGTAGTGACGCTGATGCCAGGACTTTCTATAAAAACTTTCTGCCTATTGCCTCTGCACTCCACCTGGGTCTGCTTAAGCCCATTAGTGAGGAATGACATCCTGCAGGGTGGTTCCCAGCAGTGCTGGTGCCTTCCTCACCTAGCACAGCCAGCTGCTCTCCTGCATCCTTACCACGCTGGGGCATGCTACAGCGTGGGGACGTGGTGCTGAACTGTGACAATATGCAAGGGATACAGCTCACAGGTTTGTCACTGGCCCCATTTCAAACATCTTCAGCGTGGACACAGTAGCCTGCTTCTTTACCTCTCTGAGGTAGAAAAGTTGCTACCCACTCACATAATACTCATTTGGTTATTTTAAAATAACAAAACAAATGCTGCATACTTGTTAGCACTGTTCGTGTCTCCTTATACTGCAATTACTGTGATGTATACTGCAGAGCAACTGAAATTATGGAGACACTATAAGAAAAAACGTAAGGAAAATATCAAAGTGTGCATTAAAAACAAATTCCACTTGACATATTTGTAAATAGACTTTCAAAACTATAACATTTGTGGTATTACGGTTGTTGATTATTATTAGCCAGCATATGTTTGTCATGAGCAATATGATCAGAACAAAATAAGGCAGTTTCTAGAAGCGAAAATAAAATGTGACTGCAAAATACACCAGAACAGACTGAACCTGTTTTCAGAGAACACTTTCAAAGAGGAAGGGCACTGACTTGAATTGATTTTCCTCGTACATACTGATAGGAAACAGTTCTTTGATGTAGCTTGGTCTGCAGTGGAAGAAAACAAAATTCAGCCACAGACAAAGCACACAGCTGGACTGACATCAACTCATGCTCAAGTCAAGGCACCAACCCTGTGGATCTGGGTCAACAAGGTACAAGGTAGGTACAGGCACAACCATAATGCAGTTCAGGAAAGGACCATCCTAAACACAGCTCCCAAGGCAAGGTGGGGGAAGCTGCCAGCAAGATTCATCTTGGATGAAGCTGGGTCACATCTCCTGCAGCTGCCAGGCAGGATGCACACCATGCAAGTCTGCTGTAACTGCTGAAACCTCTGCTGTTATGGTACACAGGGATAGATTGTAGGGATGAGCACAGCATATTGTAGGGGTTGATGAGGCACCTTGAGTTACAGCATAAAGGTTTCCCAGTGGCCAAATCTTCTCAGCGCAAAGATATTTTAGATATGTCTGAGCTGGCAATACTTCTTTTCCCTAGTTTCTTGTGCTTCAGCAAGAAGTTAAGGTATTCTAAGATACTGCAAGGACAACTGCTCTAATGCTTTGACAGCTGTGAAATATATCACGCTGTTTTCACAAATGGCTTGTCGTGGCCTTTGCTCAGATTTCCCAACTAAATTTTGCAAACTCATGGGTCATTGATAAGTATCAAATCACATAAGAGCTTATCTCTAAGGAGCAGACAAGCCCTTTGATATCAGCCAGTTTATTACCTGATGCAGGATTTATTGGGTGCTTCCACAAGGGTTCTCTACCTCTCCTTAATCTCAATGCATTTATATACCTTTTAATATATAAAAGCTGGGGCTTACTGCATAGGAAGTATTTGGCTGCTCCATCTTACACAAAAAATTGCACTCTTCCAGGATTCCTTCTGCCAATCCTTCAGTTCCATCAAAAGCACACAGACTTTCATAATGACTGCTGCCCACCAGGAATCAAGTAGTTGCCTCCTTTCACATGTAAGCAACAGTCAACTTTAATCAGCCTTTAATCTGTCAGTAGCACTTCAATAAGAAAACTACCCATTTTATACTTCATTAATCATGGTTTCAGCAGAGCAGACCAGGATCTGCTAGTTCTGTGAACAGAAAGGGGGTTTGTTGGAGGTTTTTTGCTTTGGGTTTGTTTTTTTTTTTTAAGGCCACAAAAAGGGAAAAAGCATGAGCATGTGAATGTACATGTGAGTATGTGAATGAGTTCCACTGGAGTTCACCAGCTGAAGGAGAGGCATTAATTTGTGTTGCGTTACATCATTAAGCAGATATTAGAAAGCACCACTGCCATTTTTATTTAACCTTTCATTGCATCTCTTTAGACTGCACAGGACTTTACGCTTTCAGAAAACCTCAAGGCCCAGGAACAGAACAAGAAATAGAAACGCTGTCGGTTTTAAAAAAACCCAGAAAGGTTACCTGTTCTCATGGCTGTTCAGTTCATGCATCTACTTAGCTTTTGGGGACCTCAACAACCTAGGAAACAAGTCCCCACAAGCAGTCTTAGTTGCTTCAAAAGACAGGATATAATATTAGATAGACAAGTTAAAACTCTTAATTAAAAGATCAGGTGCAATTTTTCAGCTGGCCTCTAATCCATCTCAGTTTTTGTACATCTATACCTAAAAAAAAGAGCCTGATCTAATTGAACACACATTGTAATCAGTGCAAAGCTCACATGATTGTCACAAGTATGTGTAATAACAAACTAGAAGGGCCAGACAGTGACACAGAAAATGAATTATGAAAAGCAAAACTGCTGAAAGTCTATAAAAAAACAAACAAATTCAGTGTGTTTCTTCTGCCCTTCGATGCTCCACAGCTTCCATGAGGGCAAAAGGGAGACTTACATGTAAGTACCGCTTTAGGTGACTTTTGAATTTTGGAAATACACGAGGTGCTCTCCATGTTTTTAGCTTGGTTTTGTCAGAGTCACTTCTGAGTCTTTACTGATACGTCACTCTTATTTTGCTCTTAAAGCAAGTACCACACAGCCCAGTGATCCCATCTTTCTCTGTGTTCGTCTACATACAGCGTCTGCATCAACTGCAACAACCTTCATGTTACTCTAAGTTATTGATAGGTACCACTTTGGTGCTTGTGTGTGATAAGCTATGGACTTGGGATCAACAGAGGAGAAAAATATCGTAAGAGAGAGTGATTTATTTCACCAGCATATATGATACAGTTACAGCAGCAAGATGCAGACAGACTCAACAGGTCTTTCACACAGGCTGCTGCTGGTGGGAGTCAGCTCCCCTACCTCTGAATGCAGAGAATACCAACATCTATGTCTGAGATGGTCATTAAGACTCATACATTGAAAAATAGCTAGGTGCCTTCAGAGAGGGACTCACCTGAACCAATTTACATGCTGGCCTTAGGATGAGATGTGTTGCTGCAGTTCGGTAAGATCAGTCCCAGTCCATACACCCGAAAACTTGCACTCTTTGCCTTGCTGTACCCTGTGAGCTGACAGAGGATCCCAGCAAGCCCTGATCCACCCGAGCCAGGACAGCAGTGTTTGACACACAAACAGCATTTTGCACAGCACAGACACCTTCCCCAGGTTTTCTCACTGCCAGATTCAAGCTAAGCTTGTCGAGGTAATGCTAGGAGTGGGATCATCTCTAGCCATACCACCCCTGGCTACCAAAGCCATCCACCTGCCTTCTCCCTGGCAGCAAATCCCTTCAAAACAAAAGCCCACTCTCAGCAAACCCAACAGGCAGTCCATTAAGTAGCAGGAATCTTCAAAATCTCATATTTCCAGAGCTCATCTCTCCGTGCTAGCTCCCTGCAGCGTCCGGTTCAAAGGCCCGTTCCTGACGGCATCACCCCCGCAAGGCAGCTTTGACAGCCCATCTCAGCACAGTTTCCCAGCCAGCCCCCACAGCCGTCAGCCTTTGGGAAGAGGAGGGATGGTGGCACCCACAGGCACAGGCTGCACGCCAGGAGCTCACTTCTAGACATGCATGGCCTCATGCCTCAGTGCCCTTGCAGCCGCACATCAATCTCTCATCCCTGCTGTCAGAAATCCCCTGCAATTTCTCTCTAAACACTCACACTGTCACCCCCAAGAACAAGAAACCAGTAGCGCTTGGGAATCAGAGGCTAAAGTTGCAGACTGTTCCTTAGCTGGTGGTTAATTCTGTCCCCAGCAAGACCCTTTCCCTTTCCCAGGCTTCCTGCCCTGCCACCAGCTCAGCAGACACCACCTGCCCCTTCTCCTCCCCCAGGACACGCAGGATCAGACCTCAAGGCTGCCTCAGCCCTCCACCCCGAGCTCAGCCCCAGGCTGCATCCATCCCTGCTCGGGCGGCACAGCCATAGCCTCCTCCCTCATGACGGTGGAGCGATGACACCGCAGAGGGACAGCCCATACACTTCACTAGTGCCAAGGTCTATCCACACACCCTGCTAGTGGCCCGCACCACTACCTAGCCCAACAGTATCTTCTAGTGCTTTCCATTCATTTTCAGGCATCATTTCACATTAATTACTCTTCTGTTATTTCATTAACAGCGGTAAAACACTTTGATGAAGTCACTTCACACAGTGTCTCTTTTAGCAAAATCCTGAAGAAACAGAAGTCATTAAAGGCTCACAAGCATTAGCAACTCATGTCCGGGGAAAATAGTATTTCCTCACTTCCCAGTGACTGCCTTTCCCTTCCTTCCGGTGTCTATAGCTGTTATAGCAGACCAGTGTGGCATTACACCTCAAGGCAATGCTGTTCAAAGACCAGCCTATCTCCAGTTGCAGCAGAAGCTGATAGCCCAGGCTGCAAACTGCACAAGTTGAGCAGCTGGGATATAGCAGGATAGCTGCTTATCCTGCTGCGGAGGCAGTAGCTTCCAGCAGAGAGGCAGGGAAACAGTTGGGGACCACAGCATTTTTAATCATCGCAGCCAGATTTAGCACAGCTGCCCTGGAATCCAGCAATATAGAAAACTATAATGTCATTTTAGAAGGTACTCAGGAACCACACATGTTATTGCAACTGCCTTTAGTTTTCCTTCTGAAAAAAAAAAAAAAAAAAAACAACCTAATTCAAAACGCCCCTCTAGCAAGCTAATTAAACAAGTGCTTTAATACTTTGCAGCATCCAGGTCACAGTTCATGTGAGACACCATTTAAGTTCACTGGTGGTACTTCTGTGAAGATGAGCAGCTCACACAACTCACAGTTTGCAGCAATGGGTCAGCTGAGAGCTATAGACCTACAGACAGTCACATACTAATTTTGCATTATGGGAGAGGGTCAAAAAGCTCTGACATTTGCTACTACTACATCTAGGAAAAAATGTAAACTGATAGAAAGCCAAAGGAAACACAGATGGTTTCTGTTTAATATGATGCCATATTGCAATTTAGAAAGGTCTTGTACTGTGCTGTGTGACTTGCTTCACTTGGAAATGAAAACTTCTGGATTCCTCTAATTTCCTCTCCCCTAAGCTAATGGCAGCAAGTATTTGAAAGAAATTGTTCCCACTAAGCTTCACTCACTATTAAATTACAGACAATTTGTGATGCAGGTCAGAGCCCTGGAAGGCTGTTTCCATGTAGACATTAGACCTGACACCCTGCTGAAGCTGATGAATCCACAAAATTTTGTAAAATTTATTTTCATTAATTTATTTGTCCCTATTTTTTTCTGGGGAAGAAAAAGTTAAGTACCTGCAGACCCTTTTCAAGGGAGACTAAATCCTTGATAAAGCCATTCTAAGCTCTGGGGAAAAAAAAGAACAGAAGAAAAAGCTTTCTAACGTATTTCAGAACTTGTGGAGATATAAAAACATTTGCCATGTTTGGAGATCTATGCTTCTGTGGTATCTGCAAAGTATGCACATTATTTTTCCTGATCTCAGGCAGGATCCACAAGACAGATTAAAATCCTAATGATGTTTTAGTTGTCCTTATCCAAGAATTCATAGCTACACTTAGCTACTGCCCAGCCATCGAGAGATTGAAATTACCTTCTCAATACATTCCGTACTCAACACCTTCCCTTAAGTTTTGTTCATGGAGGATATACACTTGACCGTAGCTGGTTTGTACCTGACCCCCAGCAGGGTTTTCAGTGTTTGTGACCCCTCTTCTGTTTCTCAGTGTCCAATCTGCAAAGCATTTTCAGAATATGACCAGAGATTTGGGACATGCCCACAACACACAGCAGGAGCTGTTGACCATTCTTTCCACTGTGCAGCCCTGTGCTAATGCCTCTTTTGCAGTAGGGATTTTAATAAAAAACTCTGTTTCCTTATATTATTCTTCCCAAACTAGTAGATAATAGTCTGCTAGTTATCTGCTAGTTGTTTATAGTGCTTCTCAGTCTTGCTTATTGAATATCCATTGGGCCGCAAGCATGGAAAACTAGAGCTCAGTGGGGAATATGTTCATCAGAGTCTTGGCTTACATTTAATTCAACAATGACTGTTTTGTAAAGACAGAACATCCTCAGCTGAAGACAGTGCAGTAGGTCACCTTGGGATATGCAGCCAAACACCACTTAAGAAAGGCCTCATGTGAAGTAATAAATCCTGTTCCCAAACAGGCAGAGGAGGAACTTGAACTCATACAGTGTCATAGGTGGGTTCTTTAATCCCACAGGTAAAGGAGGAAGTTTGTCTTAAAAGATAAAACAATTCTGTAGGAGACTATGACAGCATACCAAGAAGACATGCAAAGCTGTGTTCTAGTAATTTAAAGAGTAGAATTCATGTGATGTATCCTTTGAAATGAGGAGCAAAACACAAGTAGTAATAAAATTGGGGATGACTTTAACAGTTACATTGGAGGTTTTATTGTTCAGGCTCAGGAGGTTTGTACTTGTACAGTCACGATTCTGGAGCATCATGTTCAGGGGTGCAGAGCTTCAGGCTGAACACTGAAACCTAGAGCTGACCTGAGATCAGCCGAACATGAAATCAGGGGAGATAAATCAGACCTCCTACAAAATAATTCACAGGAAACTGGTCTCAGTTTATATGATGTTGCTACCATTCTCATTCATCCTCTTTTGTAAGATTCCAGCCAAGTTAGCTTGGGCTGGGATAGCACAGTGGTTTATCCCAACTCTCACTGCCAGCTCGTGACTTGCCTGCTAGCCTAACATTGACATTGACTGTCCAGATTTGCTGCTAGCTGCAGCATGCAAGTATGTACCCAGTCAGCAAAGCTGACCTAAAATAAGAGGCCCCGTCCTAACAAATTTTATTAAGACTGAAATCTCTCTGGAAGGCAACATCTACATTTGTGAATTTGTGTAAGGTTTGCAGGGAAAACGAGACGCTGGTATACTGAGACATTTATAAAAGGTCATTAGGAATTTCAGTTAGTGAGGAAATAACTCGATTGTAGAAGTTTGAGGGCATTTCATCAGAGGCAAATAAAGAAGGAAGGTTCAACATCAGATTCAAATCACATGAGACCATTTGCATAACATGAGTGACATTTGACTGCACTCCTAAAGCACTGCTGTGGGCAGTTCACCTGAGAGGAATGGTCATAAACCTCAGTTCACTGAAAAAAAACTCTACGTTGCAAAAATAAAAGAACGGGTTTTTACCCAGAAATGGGTAAAATGAGCATTTGAGAGGCTCGTCACAATGAGGAAAAGATGGCCTGACATAAGAGGAACAATATTATGAAAAAAACACATTTGGAAAACTTTTTCTGATTTGAGGCAGAGAAAGGAAGGGTTAAAGTGGATTAATTGTGATAGATCAGAACAAACTGGAGGACCTGGTCTTCCACTAAATGAAAGAGAAAGCTGGTAGCAGATGGCTTTGGGAAGGGCAATTCATTTAGTCCTCTTTTTCTGTTTCAGTCTCTGCTTTCATCTTCATTAAGAAAGTAAACTGGGCTCAGATGGCTGACACAATTAACATCAGTGATGAAGTGGTAATGGCTGAGGCTAGAACAAAGACAAGTCAGAGATTACTTACCTATGTTACACAAACACCTGGTCCCACTCCCACCATCTCCGGCATACTTAGGGAGCTGAATGAACTAATCTTTGCACCTTGCAAAATTCGTGGAGAAAAGGAGAAGTTCCAGAACAATGCAAAAAGCCCATTATAGTGCCCATCTTTAAGAATGGGGGATGGACACCCCCCAAAAAAATATTGTTGAATAGCTGACTTAAATGCCATGCAGCAATACTGGAAAATATAAACAAACTTTTTGAGGCAATAGGGGCTGATATAAATTTTTCAAGACCAAACTGTGAAGAGCAACAGAACGTGAATTCTCAGTATGAGACTGGTAAAAAGGATGGATGTGATTCTTGTGATCCTTTTGTGTAAAGAAAGCAGTGAATAGTATAGTAAGTGATTTTACGTTTGCACACAGCACGTGCAGAAATATTGCACATAATACTGGTATCCATATTTTACAAAGAATGGAGAGAAGTGGACGGGGCTAAAAATGAAAAAGTAATAGAATAATCTAAGAACTAAAAAATTCTTTCTAGTAAAAAACCTAAGACACAGAATCTATGGAGCTAAGAAAGTTGCCCCAAGTTGCCCCAGAAGACTTAGCTGGCTTGGTCACCACAAGCACCTTCACAATGACAAATAGCATATTGAAAAGCCGTATGAACCAACAGAAAGGAAGGAATGACAAGAATTAATAGCTGGAAGTTAGATGATAAAATTTTCAGTTAGGTTCAAAACATTTTTAGGAAAGACTCTCCATCTTTTCACGTCTTCAATTCAAGACTGGCTACCTTCTGGAACTGCCACAATTTGAAAATATTTAAAACTGTGCTGAAGCTCAGTAATCAGTACAGGGAAAAGCATTTTCACCGTGTAATTTTCTCTTCCTTTTGACAGTCCAAATAAGCTACAACTATTTAGATAGGAACTTCACTCATATATGCAAGCAAAAACTTAACTTAGCAAGCACTTAAGGTAACCTTTAATTGGAGATAGAGAATTCAACAATTAGAAAATGAAACAATACCATGCAGTTACCAAGGCATAAGCCAAAGCACCATTTGCTTGCAAAATAATGCCTTGATACAGCTTTCTCGTGTTGCTCAAATGTTACACCAAATAGTCTTTTATGCCCCAGAAACAAAGAATGTCATACAAGCTTCATGAAATATTATAGGCATAAACTGACATAGTTATCATAGAATCATAGAATGGTTTCAGCTGGACTAGACCTTAGAGATCATCTAGTTCCAACCCCCGTGCCATGGGGAGGGACACCTTCCATTAGACCAGATTGCTCAAATCCCCATCCAACCTGGCCTTGAACACATACAGGGATTGGGCATCCACAACTTCTCTGATCAATTTGTTCTGGTGTCTCACCACCCTCATAGTGAAAAATTTCTTTCTAATATCTATTCTAAATCTCCTTTCTTCCAGTTTGAAGTCATTGCCCCTCATCCTATCACTACATGCCTTTGTATTATCTGTATCCAGTTGATACAGATAATGCTGTACTTGGTTTGTAATGTGCTGGTACCAGCTGGAGGTCAGGTGAAGTATAGTATTATACAGAATCAGAGCCACATTGTAGTTCCACTACTGTTTATGTGTACATGAATACACACCAAAAGATAAAACCATAATATAAACTAATCAGTGAATTTAAATTGATATTGATGCAGAGTTGATGGGCAAGTCATGAGACATGATAATGTTTGGCTTCCTCTGACAAATGGCAATACAGGTGTTGTACCATTCGGTTGTACACAAACTTCACACGCCTGAGGAGCACACACCAAGAAGAATGACCCTCCCCATGACAATAAACTACCTATATGTAAGGTGGGGCTGAATGCAAAATGTGTGCCTGACGAAACAGAGGACATCCTTCCAAGCCCAGCAGCACCAGCCAGGGTGCACCACGCCAGGGTGCCTGTGCAAGCAGAGAAGAGGGTCTCCTCCCTCCTGCAAATCCACACTACACTAGTGGTGCAGGCTTTCCACGCACTAGATGTTAATGTGAAATAAAAAGCATAGCGGGGATCTTGATAGAAACAAGAGAATTAATGTTTATGCTTTGTCCACAGGACAAACACAGAAAGGGCAATGTTCCTCTCACTGCTCTGCCTCCCTAACTTAGCAGAAAACTGAAGAACCATCAAAGTAGGTGGGATACGCAGCCCAGCCTGCACAGTCACACACACAAATACCTCTACAAGTCATATACAGACTGTGCAGCTATTGTCAGCCTGAGTTGTTTTAGGATTGATAAGCTGAACGTACAAGGCTTCATAGCTCATTAACAGCCTCTTGAGTGTTCACCACCCCTAAGAGTGATGCATGGTCTGAGCGTTGTAAAGACACCAAATACAACTGTATGGAGCTTGTAGGTCTAAGAGGTCCATGTTCTATTCCTAGCTTGGACTTCAGTATGTGCAGACAAGAAGAAAAACATGGAGTGAGTAGCAAATTCTGAATCATATTAGTGATTTCCACAGTGTTAATCAAAGGTAATAAGTTAATTAAACACATTAGAATTACATTATGCCATTTGCTTTAGGAATTATGTAATGTATGATTTATTTTAAGTGTGAAAAGTTACATAACTGATGTAAAACAGAAAGTCAGCTAATCAACTGAAAGGTATCCATGTGGAAGAGCAATTGTTTTGCACTGTTGTTATTGGTTAGCTCTAGTAGCTGCATGTCCACTTAGACCTAGTGTGCTAACACTTCAGCATGAAGAAAGAGATTCTTTTCCTAAATCCAAATTCCAATTAGAAACAGTGAGTGGGTTTGTTCCCTTTCCCTCCCTTTTCACAAGAATCCCATTTCTTTTGAAAAGTCATAGAGCTGGGACATGCGCATGTAGGTCAGCAGGGGGAGTTCAGCTTCATAAATAACTCACTCCAGGTCCACTGTCATTCCCAAAGCATACTGGCACTGCTGATAATAAGCATGACAGTCAGGAAAAAGGCAGTGTTTCATTGCACCATATAAAACAAATGAAGAATGCTGTTAATTTATAGTACCTACTTACAGGTATTTCAGTGACCAACTATATTTGTAGTCCACAGTGTCCTTCCTTCAGAGTTTGTGGAGAGGGAAATAACATAATCCAGCTCACACCACAATGCAAAGACAGCCTTTGCTCTGAACTAGAGCTGGAGAGGTTTATTGCGCTGTGGGACCATCAGGCACACGCCTGACCTACATACAGCTTTTCTCCATCAAGGTCGGAGGAGATGCATACATGGGCCTGGGATTTCTTGACAACCTGCAGCTCCAGGTACACACAGCTGTGGCTGGGAAGTTGGTCATACAGAAATATCAGGTAGTTTATGGTATGTGTATAGTGGCCATGAAGTACTGAATTTTCTGGATGGTGCTTCACGGTTGCTCCCACGAAGCAGGTTGATGTGCTTGTGTGGCACAACCTGTAACTCTTGCACTTCCTCAAAGTTTCCTGTTGCCTGTACATGTGCCACCCCACACAAACTTCTGCCTAGGAACCCCCAGACAAAGGAAATTGTCATCAAGCCCCTGTCCCCCCAGTAATGCTGCGCTGTGGTGTGAGTTATGCTGCAGATGGTAAATCATGCACGTGCTGAAATCCCTCCCTCATTCTGCCCAGAAGGGACATTTCCCAGAAGCTGAGCATCTTTCCAGCTGTCAGTCCCTGGCTGAGTCTTTCACAAAGCTACACACTAGCTTATTTTCAGCAGGTCTTCCAGTCTGTGCAGACTAGCAGCTGCCTTCATGGCTCTTTCCAGCATGTTGCTGGACATATCGCATTATTACTTTATGAGCATATTTAGAGGCATACCCATTCCTAGCAAAGGGTTTCCACTGATCCCCCAAATTAAAGGGATTTCTTTCCATATTAATACCATTATAGCTATCTAGCTAAGAGAGAAGGATACGTGACAGACTTTAAATATAAGCTGGTGTGCAGACCCATAACCTTGAACCTTGAAGGAGAAGAGATGGTGACAGTGAGGCCCCAGCTGAGTATCATTCTGTTTTGTTTCTCTCTCTCCTCATTCATCCCTTTTGTGAACCAGTAACATGTTTTAGCCTGTCTTTTCAAAGCATTTTTTCACATAGCTGAGGGGGTGTTGTGGAAGCACTGCTAATGGTATAGTTTGCCTGAAAGTGCCTACACAGATCATATATCATTTGGGGTAGTCTCAGATGAGCTAATATAGAAGACAAGGATGATCCCTTAAATTGCAGTGAGAAAGGAATGTATTAACCCTTTGACACACTCCAGCAAACCTCCTCAACAAGACTTTTGTTTAAAAAATAAGGAAGCAGGTGGGAGGGTGAGAGAGCAGGCGGGAGGGCAGGAGTTTGAGACTAAACGTGATACAAGCAAAACCTCTGGAGGGTTTATTCCGAGATGTGTGTCCAACCCTGTACAAAGGGTGGGAAAGAAATACTGAGATCCAGTTGTATTAAAGACAGCGCCGTTGAGTAGCAAAGGGCAAAAATTCAGCATTAAAAAATATTAAGAATAGGCATGCTACAAAAATCTCACATGACAGAACAGGAGAGGCAAAACTGTGTTTCTAACCTAACCACCACTGCTTGCAAGTTCCCCCTATCCCAAGCTGCCCATCTCCTTTTTCAAGGAGAGGGTGTAGGTACAGAACCAGTAGCACAGGCAGAAAGATCAGCTCAGCAAGGAGAAATAGCAACCCGGTATTCATTTGGTTGGCATACTCACCAAACCAGAAAACAAGACAGAAAATAAAAGGAAATCAATCCTTAACACAAATGAAACAAACAAACAAAACAATCCATAAATATTTAGCAGTGGTCAATTGAAAGTCTTCACACTTACAATTGAAAGTCTTAAGCACAGTTTAAGGAGATTAAAGAAGTACAGTGCAAAGAAATTCTTGACAGCTCCGTATCTGGGAGCTCTTAAAAGAAAATTCAACCCTCGATAGCATAGAAATTAAAACATGCCAGATGTTACAGGGATTTGACATAGTCCAACAAGGGTAAAGTTACAAGTTTATTAACTACACCAGCTGGTATTAGAGGATTTACATTTTTTACGTGACATATAATTAGTGCATGTAAGCACACAAGGGGCATGAAAAAATCTTGTGGAAGGCCAACAAAACGAGAACTCATAAAAAGAGAACTTGAAGGAATGTAAAGCGTAAGGTGGTGTAATAAATTAAACGAACAGCAGAGGTCCTTGTTAAACGCCCTGCAGCCACGCAAAGATGAAGAAATGCAATAAAGGATCATTTATTTAGTTTGCCAGCGAGGATTTTTAAAAGCTTTTCTGAATTACAAAATCTTTTCAAATTATAGCACTTGTAATTAAATCCATCTCCTTTGAACTGAATAGAATACGGGCACTGTAAAGCTGTCCTCAGCCCACACATCTCTGCAGCAAAGGTCAGGCGGTGAGCCCGAGTTGGAGCTTGTGAAGCGTGAGGGGAAGGACTGCTCTCCAGTCACGCTCTTGGGCCCATCCTTAAATTTAAGAAAACATTTACACGGATGCCTAACTTGTCTTTAAGCAATTTTATTAATTAACAAGGGTGGATGTAAGGAATTTGCAGCTTTAAAATTCACAACTATGCTTGTCTAAAACAACACAAAAACACCTTATGACATTTATGACACCTATTAGTTTCTTTTTTGCTTTGGGCATGTGAAAAAAGGGGAGTGTAAGTAGAATGGTTTTGCTTCAGAGTGGGCAGAGTTTTTCAGTTAATGGCTTTTAGGGCCAGCGGGTTTTGCTGAAGCGTACTGCTGTGCAGATGGTGGCATTCAAAAAGTACTTTAAGTTAAATACACAGAGAAAAGAAGAACATATCTTTGTTGGTACTACACAGACTAGAATAAATTCCATCACTCTGTATTGCATGTATATGCAGACAGATCACTTTTTCATGGAAAGGTATATATAGGTAAATACATTCCTGGCATTAAAGCACATAAGCGTAGTATAGTACAGCAAATACAGGAAAACAACTTTGTAGAAGTGTGCAATGGAACTATGTCAGTGGGCTGGAAGCTCAGCCTGCTGCCATCCTACAGCACTTCACATCCTGCAGCCTGTATTTCACTTTACAGCTTTGCCAAACTATCGCCATTTGAGGTTCAAAGTTTACACGCTGGGTGGTATGGCTTTAGGATTTATCCTTCTCAGTCTTTACTGGACCAAGGAGAGAAACAAGTAACACTTAGTCCTGGTAAATCGTGGCAACTTTTTCTTCAAAATCCTGAACTTCAGAGAACACACTTCATAGTTGGCGCTGCCAGCACAGCTTGTCTGACTGTAATGGCTTTTCCTAACCAGTGAAAGTCTGAACAAATTCAGCCAAGTTACAGACCCTTCAAAAGCACAGTTCGTGCATGTTCAACAGAAACCGTGTTGACTTTTGCAGCTAAAATATCTGAAGACTGCACGATGAGGCATAAAACTGCAATTCTGAGTTGCTCTAGGTTTGGTCCAGGCACCTCATCCGAGAGCTGGATTTCTCTCTGTTTTCATTGGCTCCCTAGCTGGGTCTAAGCAGAGCAGAAGAAAATGTTAACTCCATGATGCAAAGGCATCTATGACTCTATGATTCTATGATCCTGAGGAAAAATGTTCACTGTGGAAGTATCAGAGATCAAAACCTGCAAGCAAGGACACTGGAACATCAAGCAGAGAGACTGTTACGATCCACCTCTCATTGGCCACTCAAAATGACAGACGTTTCCATCTCAACCTCTGTAGCTGTTTCCCATTTACAGATGATCTGGGTCATATATCCAGCTTGTAATAAAAATAAAGCCATTAACTCTGAAAAACCCAGCTTCTTGAGTGATGAGCACTACAGAAAGCCCCAGAGAAATCAAATGTTTAATAAGTGTACAGCATGCATTTCAATGTCGTGGTTTTGCGTGCAGTGATTTCTGTTACAGCGATGCTCTGAAGGGCTAATAAGGAGCAGACCCACATTGTGCTGAGTGCTGTGGGTGGGATTCCCGCTCCCAGCTGGAGTTATTTATGCCTTAGACGCCCACCCAAAGCTAGGCTGGACTCCCTCTAGGGTCAAAGGAAAGAAATGGGCACCTCTAGAAGGTGATTCATCTGCCCTACCTCAGACAGGAAGAATCAGTCCCTGAAGGTGTCTGCCTCACTCTGTTGCCAACAGAAATAGCCTCAGGGAACTCTCTTAAATCAGACAACAATCTCTTTGACGCCTAACAGAGGTGAGCTGAATCCAGCTGTAGAGAAGCACACTGACAAGTCTTTTGGGTACATTTTGTCACCTCACATAACCAGCAGTCAAAAGTCAGGTACCCAGACAAAACTAATCAGTTTTTCCCCGTTGCAGTCAACAGAGTCACCTGGGGGCTGCTACCTCCCACCTGAGATGCTTGGTTTAAATTTCAGGCTCAACACTGTGATCATTCGTGTTCGATGAAGTTGTGACCTCCTTTCATGTTTTTCTAGAGAATACCAAAAATTACTATCATAACCATCTTTAAAGTGGAAAACAGATAACGTATGTCCTCCTACTGCTATTGCAACTGCAGTGCAGTGTAGAAATGCATCAGGCAGATTCACACCACCCAGGGAGGTACAGCTCGCAATGAGATGTATTAACCAGCAACTGAGCACACATGGCTGACCCTACTAAGAACTGAATGAATGGTCCATGAGTGGCAATGGGCTACGGGGATCTACATACACCTGCAGAATGCTGAAGGAAGGCAGAGATCCTCACGTGGCCTGGAAAGGCAGCTACTTTGGCCGATGGTAATGGCACACTGCAAGAAGGTACAGCTTTCAGCCTTTCTTACTAAATGTGATCTTGGTGCTACAGCTGCATCAACCCCACTATCAAAGCTACATGCTTCAAAACCTAATTAATCTTTACAAATTTGTCATCAGATAGTCTTTATCACTGTAAACCATATGTTAAGAGTCAACCAAAGGTCAGGTTGGAAATTTAGAGCAGAACTCTTCTGCATGCTAATATCCTCTTTTACAAGGCCACATGTCCTTTCAGATTCAAATGTGTTTCAGGTGAAGTTCAGCCATACAGATCATTCTTGGTATTTTTAGCAGAGTGTCATTTCTTTTTCTGTCATTCTTGTTAGGGGCAAATAATTGGTCCATATGTAACAGCTGAAGAAAGGCCAGGCTGATGCACAGCAATGCCCCCAGTTCCAGCCAGTAGCGATAAAATTGTGTTGCCAGTAGGTGTGCATGTGTACATGGCTGGACACAGACCTGATACACAGGGCACTCACATGAACACAGACAAAACTAATGATCTCGTCCTGCTCCCCTTTCTGGCTGTGCAGGATGGAGGTCTGCGAGTGAGAATATATATGTGTGTATACATATATGCACTCACAGATGCACACACACACATGCACAAAGATGGAGAAACTCTCACCCATGAAAAGGTTAGAAAGTAATTTAGCAAGCAGACAGGACAGGCTGCACGGATCAGGTGCAGGGTAGGGCCAGACAAGCACACTGTTGACATGGACCGATTCTGTTTATCCTTTTATCCCTTTTATTTTCCCAGATTTATTCCTCCCCAAATTACCTAAATCCTTTCCTGGTTCATCCCCTAAATGTCCCATAATAAGTCCTGTGTGATCCTGAAATGCTTTTCCATGGCATTCCCCAGTGTGTCCCGTGCCCCAAGGCAGTAATTCCCCTCTGTCCCAAAAGTGCTGGGGCATTGACTTATCCTGATGAGTGTCACACCGGGACACACAGGGGCTGAGGCTCTCCTGGGGCAGCCCCGGGAGGGACTGGACAGTGTAGGGTTGTCCTCTCTTCTGAGCCTGCAGCTCGGGTTCCCACCTGCCTTTGCCCCGCTGTGTTCCTCCAGGCATAAAGTGTGAGCTGGTGTGATCAGGGCTGAAGGCTCCTGCTGTGGGCCTGGGAGGAGACAGGGCAGGCTGTTATTTGGGTTCCCCCCTCCTGCCCTTGCCTCTCTCTGCCCCTTTGTGGGTGTGCAGATGATCTTTTATTTAGCAATTCTCATTTCTGTTTCTAGGCCCCTTTTCCTTAGGTATTCTCTACTTTCTAAAAACATCGCCCTGACAGCTGTAGATTTCATAAGGATATTATTCACTGCTTTCCAGGCCAGGAAATTTAGAGGTGAGGAGCTAATCCTGACATCACCCAACTTAGATATCTTTCCCCATTTAACACATTGTTATTTTTACAGACTTTCTATCACCTGCCAACCAGATTTTGATCCACATGATGGTGTTCATACCACGGCTGGTTTGAACTGACTTTGAAATATTATCTAATACTTCCTAAAACCCAATTACATTTCATCTTTCATTCACTTTATCTATTGAATTGGTCATCCTGTCATTAAACAGTACTGAGTTTGCATGATAAAATGGGTATTTACAATTTCTTACCACTTTAAGGCCATGATCCATTATCATAATTAGCAAAGCATCTCATATAAAAGCATATCTCTATGTTCTCTTTTTTTTTTTTTGCCTTGTAGTATAAGAGGTTAGAAGACTTCTCTATTGCTACTGTATTTGCATTTCTCATATCTCATATCCTAGTCCTATATTAATTTCAAGGTGTAGTATGTCACTGTATAAACTCATCATCAGCTGCTTCCCTAACAAAATGCTCTCCCAACCCATTCAGATACATTTATGCCTACCTTTAGCAAAGTGCGGAGACCCAGTCCTGAAAAGTAAAGTTTGACACAGGAAATTGAGCACCTGTGTTTTCAGACTCAGGATCTATGATGAAGTGATTCTGAATCACAGGCAATGATCACACCAAACTTGCAGCAGCTTTTGATATAGACAAACAAGCTGAGGAGACCACCTTTAACACAGATGCTTTCATGTACTTGAAGATGAAATAGTTACAAATTAATTCAACTTTCTTTTTGTTTCGTATCACTGGAGTGAGAGAAGAAACATGTAAAGACTTGGAGTGATATTACAGTTTTTAGAATATGTGTCAGTGGCATCCTCAACACTCACATGTATCATGCCTTAGTTCAAAGATTGGTTTATATTAATCCATGCCATATGCTTTCCAGCATAGAAGTTATGGTGAACTGTCTTTCTGAAGTGCCAGCCTCATTGATTACCCAAACAAATGAGACAGGATTCAGCACATCTCAAGTATAACTGCACCTCTGGTAAGCAAAATTATGTAACAAAAGGGTTGTGATACTCCATCTTTCCTCTCTGCATATCCTAACAGTGGCCAGTGTTTCAGTCGTTGGTGTTTTCTGTTTCCAAAAATTCTCTCACTCTACTTTTATAATGAAAGACCTCACTTAGAAGATTTCTCAAGTTTCAGAGTTGTCCCCTGACAATATGCAAATACAATATTACCACATGAAAACACTGCCAGTGAGTTTAGCCAGGATGCAGAGCAAATACGTGAAAACAATTTCCCATCTATCAATGTTTTATGTAACAAAATGATCAATTGTTTTTCAAGGCAAAAACTAGAGACCAGTGAGTGAACTGATGATCTTTGTTCCACGTGATGTGCGTTTAGGACTGATTTGCCACCCCTATACCAATATATGTTCTGCTAACTAATCACATAGTGATTTATGGTCATTACACTTAAACGTCAGAAACTTGCCACATAAGGTATGTAACCCAGAAAATTACAAAGAGCTTCCTGTATAGATTTGTGGCTATTTTTCCAAATAGTTTGGGATTCTTGAGTTTGAGGAAAGCTGAAAATTCCCTATTTATCCCACAAACTAAGGTTTTGCAGAAAAACTTCCTTTGCAACAAACAGCTTTTCTTTTGGATTTCAGTTTTGCTTTTCAGAGGTAGACCCATTTTAATATGCAACACCATTTTCTGTACCCTTATTTATCCCTGAATGCTGAACACCATTTTAGCACCTCCCTTACTTAATGTGAGCAAGGATGCATGGTGCCACTTTTTCTGTTTCCAGGATGATTGCTGGAGTTTTCCCCCAGCTGGACCAACAGGAGGTGATGCATCCAGTCCTTCTGGGAATTGAATCCCATGCACCGAAACATTCACTGCTCTTTGCCCCACATGTATGGTATCCTCCAGCCTGGGGTCTCTCTTGTAACTATATATCTGTACAGTAAATCAAGGCAAGAGTGGTCTTCATGCAAGAGACTGCATTTACTGCCAAGCAGAATCACTCACAAAGGCATAAAATTTAATTTGGCTTGTTGTTTTGGGGTTTTTTTAACCAGGTAGCATCGCCACAAACATCAACAGCAAGACCTGGATCTGAATTTCTGCTTACTGTTTCGATTTTTCACCCTTAAAAACTAATCACCTAACACATGGTTTCGAAGAGAACAGAATTTGGTTATGCCACACTGCCAAAGAAATTATAGGAGACTATAATGTTAACTAGATACCAGATAATTAAGGGGGAAAACTTTATTTTAGCAAACGGCATCTCTCTCTTTCAAGCAACTGCACATTTATTAGCATTGCTGCTTTTTCTGAACTTAATTAAATCAACAAGTCCCCATATAAGCTTGCACAGCTGTATTGCCTTCCTGCAGTTTCAAATATTTTTATAATCTTGGGTGGAGCGTGGGATACCAGGTGTTTCAGTAACTAACTCTGGAAACAGCTGAATTTTTTTTAAAGTATGTTATACTCCCAAACTGGAAATAAACATCTCTGCATTCTCATGACTAAAGAATCCTCTTTTATTCTTTACCGAGCAGCAATCAGAATACAGACTGTTAACAAAATAAAACAAAACAAAACAGAACACATGGCAGGGTAGGGTAGGGAATTTTTAATGTTTCCTGGAAGTAAATAAGCTAGCATTTCTTCCTTTATTTTCCCTGTGTGAATAAAAAGAATGCTGAATTTGAAATTTTTATTGCACATCAGCTTATCCCTTGATGTTAAAAAGTGACACAGGAATTTTAAAGCAAGCAAATATGATTTCATTTTTAATTAGATCACTCTTCGAAGCGTTCGGTATTTTGGGAAGGGAGACGAGGAGAAACAACTGAAAGATGGGGAAATATTAAATGATTTTCAAGCTGTTTAAATCTAAATGTTAATCACATATACTCAGATGGGATGCAATACCAAATAATACACTGGTAAAGCACCTCTAGAACTATGTTTTAATTTCTTGTTATTTTCTCAGGGATCTCCCCTTTAATATAAATGAGTAATCAAAAATGAATGAAAAAGAACTGCTAGATACCAAACAGCCTTTTGCACAGTGTGTGGTAGAAGCGATTACTGTGATGATGGAACAGAAGATGACACCTTTGGTAACTACAACAATATAAGAATTCCAGAAGCTCCGTCAGTGTTGGGAGTTAGCTGCCTGTTTATAGAATCATAGAATTGTCTAGGTTGGAAGGGACCTTTAAGATCATTGAGTCCAACTATCAACCTAATACTGCCAAACCACCACTACACCATGTCCCTAAGTGCCACATCTGCCCATCTTTTAAATACTTCCAGGGATGGTGACTCAACCATTTCCCTGGGCGGCCTGTTCCAATGTTTGATAACCCATTCTGTGAAGAAATTATTCCTGATATCCTTCCTAAACCTCCCCTGGTGCAACTTGAGGCAATTTCCTCTTGTTCTATCACTTGTTACTTGGGAGAAAAGACTGACCCACATCTCGCTACAACCTTCTTTCAGGTAGTGGTAGAGAGTGATAAGGTGTCCCCTCAGCCTCCTTTTCTCCAGGCTAAACAACCCCAGTTCCCTCAGCTGTTCCTCACAGAACTTGCTCTCCAGACTCCTCACCAGCTTTTTTGCCCATCTCTGTACACACTTCAGAACCTCAGTGTCTGTCCTGTAGTGAGGGGCCCAAAAATGAACACGGTACTCCAGGTATGGCCCCACTAGCTCCAAGAACAGGGAGATGTTCACTTCCCTAGACCTGCTGTCCACACTATTTCTGATACAGGCCAGGATGCTGTTGGCCACCTTGGCTACCCGGGCACACTACTGGCTTGTATTCAGCTGGCTATCAACCAACACTCCCAGGTCCTTTTCTGACGGGCACATTTCCAGTCACTCTTCCCCAAGCCTGTAGGGTTGCATGGGGTTATTGTGATCCAAGTGCAGGACTCGGCACTTGGCCTTGTTCAACCTCATACCATTGGCCTTGACCCATCGTCCGGCCTGTCCAGATCCCTCTGTAAAGCCTTCCTACCCTCAAGCAGGTCAACACTCCTGCCAATCCAAGTTGGATTCATCTGCAAACTTACTGAGGGTGCACTCAATCCCCTTGTCCAGATCATTGATAAAGATATTAAACAGAACAGGCCCCAATACTGAGCCCTGGGGAACAACACTTGTGACCAGCCTCCAACTGGATTTAACTCCATTCACCACAGGGCTCAGCCATCCAGCCAGTTTTTTACCCAGCAAAGCATATGTCCATCCAAGCCATGAGCAGCCAGTTTCTCCAGGACAATGCTGTGGGAAATGGTGTCAAAGGCACTTGGACTAAAGTCCAAGTAAACATCATCCACAGGCATTCCCTCATCCATTAAGCAAGTCACCTTCTCATCCTGCCTTTCAGAAACACAGGTTTGATATAGGTTTGGCTCCCCTCTCTGTAAGGTCTGTGACCACGCTGCCAGTGACTCCCACAGTGCACCATATAGACCTTGTGCTCATGAATGGTCCCTCCTGAGCAATTTTTAGCAACTCAAATGTGCCCAAAGCTCAGCTGCCAAAGGCTGCTCCTACAGCATCATGCACACAAAGCTGCAGGGAGAGTGATGAAGTCATCCATAATTTCTTTTGATATTATTCTTACCACCCATCTTTGACATTTTCTGTCTCGATGCCAAGCAAGATCTCCCATTACGAGCACACACAGCCTGCCCAAGTTAGCATTTCACTCTTGCACAGGTGGCAGGTGAAGAAAGAGGTATTCCCTGTCCATGCAGTAGCAGGGGAACAAACCATCCCTGCCGGATGACTCTGCTGGTTGGCAGCCAGCGCTGGCTCCATGGCTTTGCTCTCACACACTCGCTGCAGAAAGCCAGACCGTCAGTGCAAATGATGGCTGTCCAGCCCCAGGCCAGCCCGGAAGGAGGTTTATAGCCTCATTTGGAGAAGCCACCAGTCACTGGTGATTCCAAACTTCTTCAGTTGCCATCAGCCCTCAGACTTCCTCCACCTCCAGATACCCACAGCAAAATTAGTACTCACATGCTGCCAAAACCAGAGCCTTACACAAACTGCTGATGTCAAAGCCAAGCAGTGGAAACTGCTGAGGGAGGCAACGTTTTACATGCTTTGGAGCCAAAATTCATGTGCCTAATATCTAGGATTGGGAAAGTAGTCTCCATTTTCTGCCACCTCGCAGAATTAGGTATCTCAGAAGGGCAACCCCAAAAACCTATGTGTCCCTGCCTGGAGAGGATGCCTACCCGAGGGATGCACATGTAGTTTACATTCACCTGTCTCAGGGTAAACAAGCAGAGGCAAGGGGCAGCAGAGGCTATGGACCACAAAGCGACCACACAGCAGAGTCCCTTTCCCACCAGGCCCCCAAACTCATACACTGTCAGCATATTCTCCTTTTAGCTTCATGCATCTTCCTTTGCCTTCTGTGCAGCACATTTGGATGTATAGCACAGACCTGCAATGCCCCGCATCAGTAACACCACAGCATGGATATATGACCTTATCGCTTACACTGCACCTTGCTTCTGTCTCCCTCAGCACATGCAGAAGATTACACCTCCTGCAAGAAAGAAGTTATGGAGTAATGACTATTTGTATTAACAGCTAAAAAAACAAAGCTGTGAGACTTTGCTTTGGCTCATATCAGGTTTTCTTCAATGTGTTCCCTTGCTGCAGAGAAGGTCAGCTTCTGTCACTACAAAATTAACTACACAACATCTTCAGCTCCTAATTGTGGCCTAAGAGTAACAACTGCAATTACTTTGGCTGTGATGCAAATTTAATATCAAAAAGCCACCTCCATTCCAATATGTCCTAGTCTTTAGTTCTGCCATTCTTGACATATGGCTGGCACATCTTTCTATGCCTATGTTAGGAAGTACGTCCAAACGCTGCTTTATATCCACAAAACAATTGATTTTTTCAGTTTATATTTACCTAAGTTTGCTTCACTCATTTACTTTTTATCTTTATATTCCCTTGTTTTTTAATTTGAAACTAAAAAGTGTTTATTTCCTGTCCTTTTTCAATGTGGTCACACCAGACCATGGTGGAATACTGTCCCAGTTAGTTACCACAAGATATGTATTATAGAACACAGGACTACTGAATTTTCATCTGTCAATTCATTTAGCTTCCACCTTCACTAATACTAACTTCCACTGCTACTTCTCTTCTGTCAGGTCCCATGGACCACTGTCAGCTGTGGAACAGTAAGACCTTACTTTACCCCTAGGAAAGCAGGACTTGGGGAGGAAAAAGGCAATCACCAGGAAGCTTAAGTCAGCTCTAACCCGGAGGTAAACCAGCGGTCAGAACAAGGAGAGTTTACTTTAGAAATCCACTTAGACCTCTTCTTGATCTGTTCACTCCTGGCTCTTTGCTAAGACCGCTGGACAGCTGGCATCAGTATAGGACCCTTTCCTCAAAAGTTACAAAAGTATTTCCTGATTATAAATGTCACAGGATACTGCTTTCAGAGATGTTTCTAAATCCATCGCTTTCGTATTTACCAGCCTGAGACATCTTGCAAAGACGTTCCCCTATACAAAACACAATTTAGTTGCATATGGGAACAGCTAACTATGAAAAACTCAGTGTCTGTCATTGGTTTCAGTGGCCAGTTTGGCTTAAACCACAACAGACTGAAGAGCAGCTGGTTTTTATTACCGACGTGAGCCTGATAAACACTCCAGTTAACCCTAGCACATATGATCTGTACAGGTCACAGTAGTTATCAATGGTCTTTTTCATTTACAGAAATAATATTTGCACTGGCCTATCCATAATGCAATGGGTAGGATGTGAAATGAAATTCTCAGAAAAAAAACAACTCAGTTGTTCTCAAAACTGAATCTCTTGTGTATTTTAGAACTTAAGAAAAAATACAATATCAATTTTTAATAAGCAGCTGTCTCACTTTAAGTGAAAAGTGTTATCTCTGACATGGGACATGCACAAGTTACACTGAAACAACTTTCTAAGACTGCAAAGTCAAATGTGAGTCACCTGAATTCAGCTCATTTCTGCTTATCTACTAGGACACTGCTTCTAATTACAGAAGTGGATAACAAGCTTGTCTATGTTTGTCCAGTACACTAGAGGATGGTGTTCACTTAATGAGCATCCCACTGATAATTTGTTTTCTCCTCATTATTCACTATCTGGGCCTCAGTTTCATGTACAGCATGCTGTTCAGCTGTTCATTTTCCCGATGGGTTTTTCCACAGGCTTGGCACAACATCTCAGTGATTCATAAGCAGCATCCTTACATGTTGTGGGAACGTGGCTGTATTTTACAAAAAGGAAGCTGAAAGAGAGAGATATCCACAGGCAAAGTACCCGCTGCTTTTGCAAAACTTGTGATTGGAAGGTAGTTGCATAAGTAAATTTTTAATGAAGAAATCCCCTAACAATCAGAAGGCATCAAATGTCACTGGCTGGTGGCAACAGTCCTTTGGCACAGTGCACAAATTAAGACAAATTCAAAATTTCACCAGAAAAAGTTGAGAACCATTTGATACAAAGACGACAATGCTGGCTCAGAAGATTGCTGAACACTAATTTTTGGATACTGGGAAAACAACACAGAGAAGTATTACTATGTGACCGTTTTGTTCCTGTACGCTTTCCAACATGCCTGGTGTTGGCCACTGTCCGAGACAGGATACAAGGGAAGATGGATTATTGGTCATTGTCTGGCACAGCCATGCTTGTCTCTGCTCTTAAACAAAACCTGGCTTAACAACAGTTCTGAGTTCGGCTTAAGACTTCGTGTAGCTCCATAGAGCAGTACCAACCTTTAGGAGGTTTTAAGCAAACCCAATAGCAATATGTTTGGCAGAAGGTGGATGGTGTATTTTAAGATCTCACTGGAATTCAAAGAGGCAGCCAAATGCTTCTGGTTGTTAAGGTCTTGGCCTAAATGATGTAGGTGATTAACAGACTTTGATTTTCAGAGTTGCTCAGTTTCCTCAGTGACACCTCTGCTTTTGAAAATACTAGCCTTTGGCTTCCTAAAAAATCTCATAAAAATGCAGTGGCTTTCAATCCCATAATTGGAAAGTGAAACCAAAAAATATATACATCAAAATGTCAGCAACTCTTCATGCTACCCAACACATCTTTTCAGTACTCCTAAGAAAATAAAGTCAATGGACCTAACATATGTAGATTCTTTTAGGTAGGTCATCCTTATATCAGATTTTTCCTGTAAGAAGTCACTAGATTTTTTTTTTTATTGTTACTATCTTTTATTTCTTTGTTTGTATGTAGAAAAGACTTGACATCTAGCTATCAGCATGAATCACACAAGAAACTGAGAATCTGTCACCACATCCTGGCAGAAGGATCTGTTGCCATTCTCTTTGAATGACAGTGTGCTACTTTGTGTTCAGGTAGAGGTGATTTTGATACTAAATCTCTTAGTCCACTTCGAAGCATATATATTTAGGAAAGGCATCTGTGTACTTCTTTGTCATACATCCTTAGAGCCTCTGAAAAACAAGGACATCAGGAAAATTTTCCACCAATAGCTCTCTACTGTCTGCAGATTTACAAGTACAATGCAATAAAACTCTGACTTCAAGTAATTTTCTAATGACTCAATGCTGTTTCTGTTACTGCTGGGAAATGTCACTGTCAAAAGCATGTTGATGGAAGGATTTGCTGGTTTTGAAAAAAAAAATTAGTCAGAAAAGGTTTATAAGATCCAGAATTGGATTTCGGGTCTGAGAAGTTTCCATTCCAGAATAACACTCTCCTGGGAGTGAGGAACAGGGCATGGACCGAGCCTCTGGACAATGATCATTCATTCCGTTAAATGATTATAATGGTTCCTGGTCCAATTCTGGCTCACTTGGTACAGTTTGGAAGATAGCACAAGATAAGGAGTGGTTTCAATAAGCAGGTTTTATGCATTCTCCTTATTTAAAGGGAAAAGACAAGTCTGTCAATGCAAACTCTTTATTGACCTACTTTGATTTAGGGGCAGGACTAAGCCCAGGACTGTTCTTTTTTGTCTAGAGATAGCCCATGACCCATGTGATTTGGGGAGAGGGAAACAGCTGGCCTACAAAGTACTAAAATCTCTGCACCATCTGATAGTTAAGGCATTCTCCTGCAAAATGGGACCTTCAGATATAAGTCCTATCAGGCACAGGAAAGATTTAAGCTTGGATCTGCTGTGAAAATAAATTCCCTGACCAAGCCAGGGAGCCTGTGCACATACAGCCTGTGGCTTCTTTTCAAGTGTCCTGCAGTCACAACATTGCCATTGGATTGTGCCATCTTGAGTTTCAATGCAAGAGAGTTTGAAAAGCGCTCCCTCTAGGAGCAGGCAGCATGGGATTAGCACACACAGAGCTGGCGCAAAGACAAGTTTACATCAGGGCAATATAGATATGTTAACGCTGCACTTTTACTGTCTACAACAGCGAATCTTTGTTGATGCTGAAGCCCAATGCTGTTACATTATGACCAGACACTCTCAGGCAGCCATTTAATTTTCTGCCCACATTAGAGACCAGAGTGTATTGGTAAAATGGAGTATGCTCTGTTTATAAGCCCTATGGTCGTTCTCCCTCATCTTATCCTGACAGTTGAACATAGTCTGAATATCCTGATGCTTCTGATACATGACATTCATAAACTCTGAAGAGCCAAACTGTGGGCATAATTCTCCCAGCTGCTATGCTCTCACACACATGTTGGAGAAGAACTTTCTTTGTGTTGGTACAATAATCCACTTCACAATTATCAGCAGGACAGTAGTCTTGTCTAATTGAAGAGATAATGTCAGTAGAATAGCTTTCTACTGTAAAATATTGTAAACAGAATTGTGTATAAAAAATAGTCATTCTGATACTTTTTTAGTGACGGCATTTTATGCCAGTAACTCTGCCACTGTTACACTGAAGTATCAGCGTAAAGAAACAAAGAGTAGATGGTGCTGATTTGTTTCACAAATCGACAATTTACTGAAATGCTGAATCACTAATTAAAAAAGAATCAAATTATTTGTGCCTGTGGTATCCCTATCTCCAATGAATTTCATTTGCAGAAATAAAAAAAAAAATCAGCAGAATAAGACTTTGATCCTGCAGAGCTTAAATATATGTCCTTATCTTACTTCTTTATTATCAATAGTGCTATTGAAATCAATAGTAATCAAGTTGAGTCCAGGCAAAAATTTTTACAGGATTGAGAATAAGGTACAATTTAAGGTAGCTAACAGTATCAGTCTGTCTCTGAAAGAGCAGATGTCATCTGTTTGTATTAAGCTTTGGCAAATTGCCTCCCTTTCAATTTTTGAAGTTATTTTGACAAGCTGACAATCTTCTTTTTAATTTCTGAGTTATGTCAAGCTTGTGAAAACACACAGTAATGTCGTCACTTTATGAAATTTTGTCTTTCCCAAAGTCTCATGTAATCCCATTTTTACAAGACGTTACCTACTGCATTTCAAAAATAAACCAAGGTAGTTCTGCACCACAGAGGCATAGATGTAAACATCTGAGAAAGCTTGGCCTTGGTACTTATATAAAAACACATTTATTTTCTTGTTCACTAATTGTCCTTTTGCCATCTGCTTTCTCATCTATACATTCCTCTTTCTTTGTCAGGCATCTCAAATGCAGGTTCTCTGGGGTGAGCAGCTACAGACATTGGCCTCACAGGAAAAGCACTATTTAATGATACACAAGCTTAAATTTAAAATCTGATCTTTATGGCTTTGTCCCTCTTCTTAGTATTGGAACCCACCAGTGACAGAGACTTCTTCTTATTGCAAAATATATGCATGTAATGCAGTAGATGAAAAATAAGTAGCCATTCATTATCTCTGAGTGGGTGATGATCTGAATGAAGAGGGCCTTGCTGTTCAGAAGAGAGGAAGACCAGCTGTTGCCCAACTACCACTCTTCAAGAGGAACAGTGGAAGGAAATATTTACTTAAGTGTCTGTAACTCTTTCTTGCTGTTCTGCACCTGTTATAGTCACTGCCCTGCTGGGACTGGACTTGCAGTCATACTACTATTTAAATTTCCTTGAATAAAGGCCAGGTCCTGAATCTCATCATTGCAAGGACACTCTCCGTACCTTTTTTCTGCGTGTGTTTTTGTATTCAGGTTTGTTTCACGACAATACTGTAGAATCACATAATCACAGAATAATTAGGTCTAGAAGGGACGTCTGGACAGCATCTGGTCCAACCTCTGCTCAATGCTGGGTTACCTACAAAGTTAGATCAGACAGCTAAGGACCATGACCAGTTGAGTTTCTCATATCCCCAAGGGTGGAGATTCCACAACCTATCCTGGCAACACCTCCCAGTGCTCAAACACCCTTGTGTTGCAAAATGTTTTCCTTATGTATAATGGAATTTCCCTTGCTGCAGACAGTGCCCACTGCCTCTCACTCCCAGCACTGTGCGCTTTTGGGGAGGCCTTATTTTGACAGCTGAAAACTGTAGCTTGCTTTCCCTGGCAGAACAAAACCTAACCCCCCCAATCTCTCTTCTCATGCCAAATACTCCTCCTAAACACCTTCCTCAGCTAGACTCACTCCAGTTTGACTGAATCTTTCTTGTACTGGGAGCCCAAAACTGGACACAGTATTCCACATGAAGCCCCACGAATGTCAAATAGTGGGGAAGGGCTAGTAGTCATTCCATTCAATTTACAGGTTGTGGTAACATAGCCCAAAATGCAGATAGCTTTCATTGCCACAAAGGCTGATTCATGTTCAACTTCTTGTCCACCAGGACCGCAAGGTCTTTCACTGCAAAGCTGCTTTCCAGTCAGTAAGCTGCAGTTTCATCTCCTTGCAGCTCCGTGAAGATCTCAGCATTGCTTGATGTCGCTGGAGGTTTGAGTGACAGACCTGGGGAGTACGACCACGCTGCAAGATGTGTTCCCCTTCTCCCTGCACCATAGGAAATATCATGGAAGAAGCCAGGAAAAATGTCTCCTTCTGTAGAAGATCACAGTTCTTTACAGAGGAAGTTGGAAGACCATGGGAAGACCTAGTAAAAAGATTTCCTAGCACTGAGCTAGGAGGTCCTCATATCCATGTAGGAGAGACCTGCTTCCCAAAATCCAGAGGTCTTGGGGGTAGGAGCTGACCAAATCTATATGGAGAAGCTGACGCTTTTCAGCACTGATGTCTCTGACACTCTTTAGGTGGTGAGGATCTCAATAGACCATTTTGTAGCAGATGCATGCATGTGTGACTCTGTCTTTGTGTGTGCACACGTATTTGTAATGCAACACAGGTTTTAAGAGAACAATATCAAACAAAACAAGAACACCATAAGTTATTGTCAATATACTACTAGCAAGATAAGCATATTTAATTGTGATACATCAGAAAACAGAAAAAAGGTCATCGCTTTGTAGAGAACTTATCACTTCCTCTGACACTCCCTTTTTGTGCTCAGCCCAGGTTGTCACATGCCCATCTGTGCAAGCTTGGGAATAGCCAGGAAAATCCCCACACTGTAAACTTCCATTTCCAATGTGCGGTGCTGCTGGACTTGCTGTTAGCATGTGCACTAGCCATACTAAACACAAGAGGGAAATAAGACTGAGAAAGATTTTACTGAGTTATAAAGTTCTGCCAGGGCGGGACCCTGATACCCCTAAGGTAAGAGCCATATAGATTTCCCAGCCTAAGGCATAATTAGTTTCAATCTGCTCATACTTGCAATAATCAAATAAATGTTATTGCACTAAAAGGGACAGAAAACACAGCTGAAGTGACTTGTCTGAAGCCACACAAGACCAGAAAGGACAAAGAACTGAACCACTACGAGCCCATGTGCTAACCTCTGCACCATCCTTCCTCCTAAATCCTTTTGCTTCCCTTCCACCTAAATCCTTTTGCTTCCCTTCCACCAAGTTTCCTGTTCTGTGTTTCATTACTTGTTTTGTTCCTCAAGAGAAACAGTTACATATGCTGATAGAAAGGTCAAGGGGATGAGGTTTTTTCTTATCTTTTTTTCTAATTGACATCTTTTATTTTTTTCTCCATAAATAATAGAACTAAAAATCTTCTCTCATCTCTGCATCCAAACCTAGAGAAGGTGAACAGAAAATGCAGCTTGTAATGCTCATAGCTTAGTACGGATCCTATTTCCATTTCTTTTTTCCTGTCTCAAATCAATCTCTTTTTATAGCTTCTGATTTCTGTGCAACTTGAATTATCAGCACTAACCAACCACTGAATATTTTCAAGTTCAAAGGCACACATGAGATGCTTCACAATATTCATTTCACTGCAGCTTTGATATTGTCTGGTCCAGTGAGCACTCCCTTTCCTCAACAGAATGTTAATATAGTAAGTCCCCTGAAGCCCCTTTCTAGACTTCCTAACAAACTAAATAAAGGGGAAAAGTATGAAGAACAAACAAGTCAGCTATAGCATCTCTTAGAGCTTTTCTCTCTAAACCTTGAATTCTTCTTGCTGACTGGTAGACCAGGAATGTTGACCAGTTATGACAATAATATCACCAGTTCAGAGTCAACCCAATTGCTTCAGGATACTGCATATACAGAGTAAGAGCTACTCCTGACTTTGAAAAATGCGTTTGCTGATCAGGACTGAGAGGCAACACAGGAAGAAGAAAGCAGTACCATCCTGTTTTCCAGAGGCATATGGTTTGTATTTTACGGAGAATTTTTAAAGTACTAAATAAATTACTAAAAAATAAAATACTAAATTTAGTTTCAAGTACTAAATATTGAGAGTTTCTGAGACATTCAAGAACTGAATCTGTGCTGGAGGGGAGGGATGCCATCCAGAGGGACCTGGACAGGCCGAGGAGGTGGGCCCAAGCCAACCTCAGGCAGTTCAACAAGGCCAAGTGCAAGGTCCTACGTCTGGGTCAAGGCAATCCCAAGCACAAATACAGGCTCGGCGGGGAATGGCTGGAGAGCAGCCCTGAGGAGAAGGACCTGGGTGTGCTGATTGACCAGAAGCTCAACATGAGCCAGCAATGTGCGATCGCAGCCCACAAGACCAACCGTATCCTGGGCTGCATCAGAAGAAGTGTGGCCAGCAGGTCAAAGGAGGTGATTCTGCGCCTCTACTCCGCTCTCATGAGACCCCACCTGGCATACTGCATCCAGCTCTGGAGTCTTCAACATAAGAAGGACATGGACCTGCTGAAGCGTGTCCAGAGGAGAGCCACAAGGATGATCTAAGGGCTGGAGCACCTGTCCTATGAGGAGAGGCTGAGAGAGTTGGAGCTGTTCAGCCTGGAGAAGAGAAGGCTCCGGGGAGATCTTATTGCGGCTTTCCAGTACCTAAAGGGGGCCTACAGGAGTGCTGGGGAAGGATTTTTTACTAGGGCATGTAGCGATAGAACGAGGGGGAATGGCTTTAAACTGGAAGAGGGTAGGTTTAGATTAAACATTAGGAAGAAGTTTTTCCCTGTGAGGGTGGTAAGGCACTGGCACAGGTTGCCCAGAGAGGTTGTTGAGGCCCCATCCCTGGAGGTGTTCATGGCCAGGCTGGACATGGCCTTGGGCAACCTGGTCTAGTGGGAGGTGTCCCTGCCTACGGCAGGGGGGTTGGAACTCGATGATCTTCGAGGTCCTTTCCAACCTGAACCACTCTATGATTCTATGATTCTATGATTTGGTTCCACAAATGTACATACACCCTTTGGTGTCAGAGATCAGGGTGTCCAACAGCTGGGGTGGGTTTGCATGCAGCCAGGGCACAGACTGCCACACAGCCAGAACTGAGCCACCGGTGCCATGGCTGAAGTCCTCTCAGGCTGTTGGTTGAGGGTGTAGGGTCATCTTGTCTGCACACATCAAGCAGTGATGTAGGGGAGGTATTTTGGTGGTCATTCAGAGAAGTATGTTGGTCACAGGGCACATAGCTTGGTATCTCAGATGCAGCAGCTATACAGTTAGCTGCACACTGGTGTGAACTGAGCAGCAGTGTCCTTGGTCAGACAGTCACCGTGGCACTAGTGAACAGCCTTCAGGGCACAAACTCTTCACATGGGCACAGGCACTTTGGGGATGTCACAGCAGCTGCTTGCAAACGCCGTTGTGAGGCCAGTGCAATCCTTTCATACTATTATGTTTATCCTGGTAGTCGAAACATGAGAGAAATGACAGAGTGGCAGCTTTCAGTTCGTTGGGAAGTATTTGCCCTTTGACTAGGAGCACATCACATCCACAGAAGGAATGTACCCTTTGCCTGTTTGGGTCTGACCTCTGCCCACCCCCTTCGTGGCTCTTCCCCAGGCCCTGCAGTTGCAGGCAGCCCTTCCTCCAGGAGCAGAAAGGCATCTCCATGCTGAAGTCTCCTTTTTGTGTGAAGCTAATGGAGTCTTTGTGCACATAATCCCTGCAGTCTGAACGTCTACCAACTGAGTAAGGAACTCCTACCAACACAGGAATGAGAAGTGAAGAGCAAACTCAAAGCCTGCTAACCTAGAAAAGAGACACATCAATTTAGTGTGAGAATACCTTTGCCACTACCTTTGGGTTAGCAAGGGCAAGTGCAGATGCTCAGAGTTCATCCACATGCATTTTTCCAATTAGGAAAGTGTTACAGGGGTGGTAGTGTGCTGGTTAAGAGGGTGATTCACCCTCCAAACATTTCACAGCCAGGCAGGGAAAAGGCTTTAGCCAAAGCTACTGAAGGGAGCGCACTTTATATTGAGTTCATTTGTGCCAGCATAGGTTTTCCAAAGGTGATGCTGTGCTTCTTTTGCCTCCAAATAAAAGTCTTCTCTTGTTTTATTCAGGTCCTTTTTGTGTTTTAGGCAGACTCAGTGCACAAAATCAGGGAAACTTGCTTGTTAAAGGTAATCAGTAGCCTTGGGGCCATTCTGGGTAAAGTTTAAAACGGATGTGGTTTCTAATTTTAAGAGTAAACACAAGATATTTAAACCAAACTCCTGATGTTGCCAGCACTTTCTACTGTCAGAGTTAGACAAAGCAATGAGATCTGAATTACACAAGGAAATAAACAAGTGAGTACATGTTATGTTTGTATGTGTATGAGCTGCTTTCCTTCCCTGCCTGTCTACCTCAGGCATGAAATACAGTATTTTAGCAAACATTTAGTCAAAGATGTCTACAGTCAGTATATTTGAGTCCAAAGTTTCCAAAGTTGGCTTCTTACATGGCAAAAAAAGAACTTCTGTATCCTTTAGTAGGATGTATAAACCAAAGTATTAGAGAACACCCTATAAATTTATGTTGGTTTTCCTCTCCCTCACAATATAAAGTAAATAATTAAGGAAATACTTGTCAACGCATTCCTCACTTTGCTCTTCTTACTACAGACCATTTGAAATGGCGATCTTGTAAGGGATATCAAGAGGCCTTTGCCAAGCAGAGACAAGAAAGAGCCAAACTACTCTCAGCATCTAAAAGCTAGTCTGGAATTGCATCATCTTGGAGGTCAAAAAATATTTACACTACCTACAGTACAATCACTTCTAGATTATTTTACATCATGTCATGTAACAACATGTTTCTCTTCCACATCTCCACTCAACAGCAGGGAACGAATTCAGAAATATGCAGAGGGGTGGTGGCTTGGGAGGAGTAATCTCTGTATTACCCATGGTCTAGGGAGTGTGATAGAATCACTTTTTTCTGAGAAATGTGAGAAAGATGTTTCCAACCAGTTACTGACACTTGTTACTGGTATAAAGGACATCATCTCCACTGACTGCATCCCACGTACATTTAATGATGGCAGTTGAGGTTGAGACCTTCACTGAAAGGTGGTCATTCCAGCTTCTTGCCAGATCTACTTTCTCTGAATTCATCAGGGATCAGAGAGGAGTAGCAGAAAAAGTCCTAACAATGAAGCTATCACTGGACTTGAAAACGCATCCAAATTCCAAGCCATGACGTGATCACTCTTAAAAGTGATTTAGAGAATGTTTCAAAGGTCATAGTATGGGGATAATTTGGGCCTTGAAAGAGCTATTGTGCTTCCAGACATGTGAAGCATATTTCTAGTCCAAATTATTTCCATAGCATTTTTATGTGTTGACTTTTTTCTCTTCTTTCCCCTCATCCTCTCCCCCTTCCCTTTTCCGAGGTAATTAAGTCACAACACTGTTGGAAGGAAGTGAATGCATTCAGGTGGAAGGGGAGGAAAAGATATAAACCTGGATCTCCATGATGCTGTACATGGAGCCTATTGTACAAGAAAAACAGCTGCCAAACACTAAGCCTCTTAAAACTGGAGTCTTGTGTACTGGCACAGTCTCTCAAGTGGATTAATACAGGGTGGAGACCAACAACACATTCTGCTAAGTACAGCCAGTGTTAAACACTTTTCTTGCTGTCTTTTTTTATTTTTTATTTTTAGCAGAATCACATGTATGCTGAGGCTCGGTTGTGCTCTGGATTTCAGTCTTGACTGCCAGACATCTCGTAGCTCTGAATCTTCCTCTTTTATTTCAGGTTATAGCTTTGACCTTTGAGAGCTTTTCTCAGACTAAGTATTGAGACATATTACTCATATTCAGATTGACATAGTTATGCTGAAAAGGTCATTTTCCCGCTGCCCAAACAATCAATGCTATGTCAGAATAATAGCCTGACCTTGACAACATCCCATCTGAGAAAGGGATCAGCCACAATACCTGTGCTGTTGTCTTGCAATCTCCTTACACATCTTTGAATCTTTCAGTGAATTTCATGAACAAATAAATTTAAGAATACAGGAATGCAATTTCTGGGACTACTTACCTGTATTGTATTGCATCCCAGCAAATAACCTGGTAAAATTTCTCACTGAAATAGACAATTGATTTAGCAGGTTAAGAGTAACATCGAACGTTTCAAGGTGTCACAACTGCAGATATCACACTGCAGCATATGGTATCAAGGCACTACACTGAAAAAAAAATATTTATTAAAATAAATTTATTAAGATTAATTAAATGCTTGCTAAAGCATTCCTTTCCTCCTAAATATCAGTTGTTTTCTTTGACTTTATATTGCAATGATAAATACGTATAGGGATAGTTCAATAGTTTTTGATTTGATTCTAGGTGTTTATCTGCTCTTTTCCAGTTTAAATCCACATTGTGTTTCTGCATTTATGAGGTCCCTTTTATACAAACAAATATATTTATGCATTCACATATGTGGCTACTGTAGACGCAGAGAGACTAAGTGCTGATTTTCTGCTCTCCGTTGCAAAAGAAAAATCTTTGCATACAAACCCTGGTTCAAGTAAATCAAAAACCACCTATGGATTCCAGAGGGGTCAAGACTTTACCTTATCTGCTTATTTGGCAGAACTATGAAATGACGCAAATGAATATTTTGAAATATTCTACTTACATTTTCTTACTGGCATGTGGATAACTCCTAGATCCATTAAGTCAGTTCAGTTATTTGGTTTGCATTTTATTTCATCAAGGTGTGTCCTAATGAGTCACAACAAACTCTGCGTTTGGGAAAGAGAAAATCAAGTTATCCTAGTAAAGAAATTGATGAATCCTGATTTATGTTAGCAAACTCCATTCAGAAGCCAGGGATCAGGTAAGATGTAGGATACCCAGCTCCTGAAGTATAGCTTTTTTACCTAGAGTGTTCATTAAACTTGCGCTAGCAATGGTGCTTGCTGATCTCTTAGCCATCAAGTTCAGGGAGCCAAACTGACTGAAAACAATTTGCTTTGTTTTGTAGGGTTAATTTTCTTCCTCTTCAGCTCCCTGAACTGGCTCATCACAGGATCAGAAAAATGCCAGTGGCCTGGCAAAAAAATGCACATGGACTTAGATCAGCATAAAGTGTCAGAGAGTTGGAAAATAAGGTTTCAAGGCAGTTAGGTAGAAGAGTGAAAGCAACACAGTAAAAGGCTGACTAAATTCACATTTGATGACTGTGTTCAATGTTTCATACTTATCACATTCATCGTTTTGGACAGCGCTATTGGAGTAAAAGAGCATGAAATTGTCAATAGGCCTACATAAATATGTAGTAGGTTTGTCCAGAAATTACTCATGAAAAGACCTGCCAGAGCAATTTCCCCTTTTTTAAACAGCCTTGGGGACTTTTATTATCCCATGTAATTCTATAAATGAGGTACAGTTCTATACGTCATTCTTTATGAGATTCTAAAGCAGTATATGGAAAGATTCTTTTTTTCTTTCACAGAATCACAGAATTTCCAGAGTTGGAAGGGACCTCTAGAGATCATCTAGTCCAACTCCCCTGCTAAAGCAGGATTTCCTAGAGCACATTACTCAGGACTGCATCCAGGCGGGTCTTGAAAATCTCCAGAGGAGGGGACTCCACAACCTCCCTGGGCAGCCTGTGCCAGTGCTCTATCACCCGAACCATAAAGAAGTTTTTCTGTGTATTTGAAGGGAACTTCCTATGTTCCGACTTGTGCCCATTGCCCCTCATCCCGTCACTGGGAACCACTGAAAAGAGTCTGGCTCCATCCTCCTTCAACCCACCCTTCAGATACTTGTACACAATCATAAGGTCTCCTCTCAGCCTTCTCCTCTCCAGGCTAAAGAGTCCCAGCTCTCTCAGCCCTTCCTCATAAAGGAGACGCTCCGATCCCTCAGTCATCTTAGTTGCCCTACGCTGGACTCGCTCCAGCAGTTCCCTGTCCCTCTTGAACTGGGGAGCCCAGAACTGGACACAGTATTCCAGTTGTGGCCTCACCAGTGCCGAGTAGAGGGAGAGAATGACCTCCCTCGACCTACTGGTCACACTCTTCCCTATGCTGCCCAGGATTCCATTGGCATCCCTGGCAACAAGGGCAGATTGCTGGTTCATGGACACCGTTTCATGACACCATTTTCTATTCCAGATGGCACCATTAAAACTACATGGTAAATTTGCCATGAAACTTTAAAAGCCTGTTGGTTTGGGTTTGTCTGCTTTGGTTGTGCTGCTTAGAGCAATAACTTCAAGCTCCCACAGCCAAACCCAGGATTCCTAAATTCACCATCAAACAACAACAGGTGGGCAACAAGCAAGAGGTTCCAAATCTGAGCTTCCAGTGCTAACACTAAAGTCAAAAAACTGTGAAATCTAGCCTAAAACATCCAGCCTAAAAAATTGGACAGCTTACACTAGCTAATGACAGCCCCAACTCCATGAGCTTAAAATCTTAAAATATTTAAACTTGCTAGTTTTGCTGCATCAAAGAAAGGGAGCTAAGGGACCATCTTAGCAGAGAATAATATCCTCAGATCAAAGCAGTGACATGCTGGTATGTGAGGAGGTGAGAGGACAGGTGCCACTGGCATCACAGGATGGCAAAAGAATCAGAAATGAAAGGGTAACTTGTATGATGAACAATGTTAAAATCATCTGCTCTGATTGCGGAGTCAGGCTGGAGTGTGTTAGCACTGGAATCTGGCAAACAAAAGATTTTTAGATATCTTGATTTAATCCACAGGAAAAATCTGCTCTGGCCCAGCAAGTACCAAGGACTCACAGTATGAGGCCCACAGCAATTATTCTTGTCTTTCTGCAAACGCAACCAAAAAGGGAAATTTCCTTTGTTTAATTTGATGGTCTGTACGAACAATCGAGCCTTTCATGCAAATCTAGTGTTCCTTGGGGACTGTTTCCAAAGCAGTCAAGTGTGATGTTGGCTGCTATGGATACAATAAGTTCAGTCACTGCAGCAGCCACAAATTCTCCCACAACACAAATAAAATTTAAGAGACCACTGTGTCGTCTGATTCAAGCATTTGCCAAGCTTGATAAGGT